>NC_140254.1:13028321-13068321 GCF_949987555.1 Borostomias antarcticus
TGTTTAGTCTTGTGTTCGTTGTCTTGTCTGTTGTCTTGTCTTCTATGTTGGTTTGTGTCCTCCCAGCTCTAGACACCTGTCCCCTCACTAGTCTCACGTCACTCCAGTCCCTCCTCTCCTGGCCCTCTAGTTCCCCCCTTTAGTTTCCCTGTCCCAGCCTCGTTCCCTGTTCCCTTCCCTTGTGTCCTTGTCCCTCTGTCCTTGTGTTGGTGTCTTGTTGGAATCCCTCCATGTCCTTGTCTGGGTGATTGTCTGCACCTGTGTCTTGTTATGTCTTGTTGCACACCTGTACGTTGGTCCTTGATTGTTCTCCCAGAGTATATAATGCCCTCCTGTTTCCTTTGTTCTCTGTCGGTTCATTGTTAATGTTAGTGTTTCCTCCCGGTGTTCCTCTGTTTGTTTTGGATATTAAATCCTATATTTTGAACCTGCGCTGCCTGCCTGCTGTCTGCTATTTGGGTCCTACCTCCACCAGCCTCAAACCCTAACAACTCCTCCTCTCCTCCTCTCTCCATCCCTCCCTCCTTCTCCTCTCCTCCCCATCCACCCATCCCCTCTGATAGACTCTCCCAGTCCCCCCCTTTTCACCCCTCACCTGCACTGTAATTAATTCTCCTCCATTGCTCCTCCAATGTCATTTCTATCTCTTCAGTCTCAGTTCTGCTCCGTCACCGCTGAGTTAACCAAGCCCCCCCCCACCTCCTCTGGCTCACTGACAACTACCCCCGAGCTAGACACGTTTGACTCTAACACCTCGAATCACTCCCCACTTTCACCCTCCTCTCCTCATATCCTCCCCTCCTCTCTCCTCTCCTCCCCTCTCTTCTCCTTACATCCTCCGCTCATCTTTCCTCTCTCCTCTCCTCCCCTCTTCTCTCCTCTCCTCCCCTCCTCTCTCCTCTCCCTACATCCTCCCCTCCTCCAGTTCTCTCCTCTTTAATCTAGCTCTCAGGCTCCTTCCACGTTTTGATCCCCCCCCCCAGCCCCCTCTCTCTCTCCTCCAATTACCAGAGACCCCCTGCTGCTTCCAGACCCTTACATGCCTCCCTCTCTCCTCCACTGACCTGAAAACAGCCTCTCTTATTCCATCCTCCTCCTTATTACAGCATCCTGTCAGCCCCCCAGGGAGAGGCTCCTCTCTGATACAGTAGGCTGTTAAAGGACCTTCACTGATGGCTATGATTGGTGCTGGCAGTTCAGAGGGGATTATTTTGTTTTTTTCCACCATCCATCGCCCTCTCTCTCTCTCTCTCTCTGTCTGTCTGTCTGTCTGTCTGTCTGTCTGTCTGTCTGTCTGTCTGTCTGTCTGTCTGTCTGTCTGTCTGTCTGTCTGTCTGTCTGTCTGTCTGTCTCTCTCTCTCGCTCTCTCTCTCTGTCTGTCTGCTTATATCTCTGTCTCTCTCTCTGTCAGATCTGAGCACATCTTTTCATGTAAAGGATATGGGTGTTTGTTGACGATTTCCTTACTTCTCTTGTTCCCTCTTTCCTTTCTTCCCTCCCTCTCTTCCTACCCCCATCTGTGTATTTTTATGTGTTGGCTGTACGCCGACACACCAAGAAGAGGGAATCCTATTTGTTGCTCCCTTCCTCTTTCCGTCGTGTTGTTGACCTGCAGTTCCATTGTTGCTACCACAAGAGGCAATGGTCCCAGAACATCAAAACCAAAAGACTTCACAGTTTTCCCAGGTCAGCGGTGGCCGAGTGGATAGTGCTCTGCCTATCACCGCGAAGGTTGTGAGTTCAATCCTTGGTGTGGACATACCAAGGTACCATGACATATTTTGTCACTGGATGTTGTAGAAGTTATGTAACGAGCGTGGGTCATATTTGTTAATTATAGACCCTTTTACAGCCTAGTCATCACAAGTATGCGCACGCATTCTTGAAACAGTAGCAGAGGAAGACAGACGAAATCGCCATTATTAAGCGTACGGACTGGACTGAGGAAATCATCAGAAATGCCTGCGTTTGCGGTGCCCATTTTATATCAGGTAAGTTATTTTGACTACCTGGTTTCACTGGAATGTCTGGTTGAAATGTAGCCCTTCTCAGTTCCGTTGTCGCATTCCGCTCGCTCATGCCAGACAACAGACCTTTGCTGGTCCATTCACTTTTCCGTCAAAATAAATTGGTGTCGGCCTAGTTAGGAGAGGCGCTCATATTTACAAGTGTAAGATAAACATGAAACTTCACTTACCTAAGCAAAAGGGTCTATTTTAACAAATGCTGGGTTGAAGCTTCAAAGCACCACCACCACCATAGAAGAAGACTACCTCGGAAAAATAATTTCACTCGGACAGAACGCGTCTAAATAAGTTATTTATTGGTAGCGCCGAGGCTTCAAAACCCAGCATTTGTTAAAATAGAGCGTGGGTCATATTTGTTCATTATAGACCAAGCTATGTATGCGCGGGCATTCTTGAAACAGAAGCAGGGGGAGACAGACAAGTTCAGAGCGAGCCGTATTTTAGTGCAAAGACTAGTATTCTATATACCATCAATATGTCTGGCTGTTGCGTCTACGGGTGTAGGCTACAAATCGGCGCTCTAGTGACAAACTTTATTCGTTTCAAGAGGAAACCGGCCTTTTCAGAAATGGAGTCGCCTGTGGCTAAGCATAGCCTACGGACTGGACTGAGGACATAATCAGAAATGCCCGCGTTTGCGGTGCCCATTTTATATCAGGTAAGTTATTTTCTCGTCCCTATAGGGCCCTAAAATACAGCTTGTCAGTGGACACGCAACCGTATGCATTTCAGATTGATCATGTTGGCAATGTGTGTGAATTTGCTGCTGTGAGAGATAAGGACCTGTTGTTGCATGTCGTTGACAAGCTTCCCCTTATGGTGTCAGGGGGGGTTGGGGGGCATTGGGAGTAATAACAATGTCGGAGAAGACCCTGTGCAAGACCCCACGGTACGCTACTGCATTATAGACAGACAGTCCTCATTACAATAGGAGTAGGACACTTCAAATCCTATAGCAATATTTTTTTGTATAGGATGTGATGCACCAGTCACTCTACGCCTATGTGGTTTATTTTCAGTGATTACACTGACTGTTGACTGGCACAGCTTTAGGTGGTGATGGAGAAATGAGCTTAATGTATTGATGCTTTTTTGTGCGTGGCTGCACCTAGTATAGCGTTCATCCGGTTATCACTCCCTCCCTCCCTCCCTCCGTTACTGCAGACAATGTTGGCCTGCATTTCTCTGTTGGCACCACAAGAGGCAGTAGTCCCAGCGCACCGAAAATCAAGAAGGACACCAAAATCAACCCGATCTCCACTGCACAAGTAGAGTAGTGGTGAGAGCATTGGACTCCCACCCTGGAGACTGGGGTTGAAGACCCGGTGGGGATGACTTTATGGGACTATACCCCAAACCTCCACACGTTCATCCTTTCACTCCAACCTTTACCCCTTGCCTTATAGATCAGATCCTGTCTCAACCCCAACCCATATTCTAACCCCAACCCACACTAGGGACTGGAAGAAGGACACCAAAACCCACCCGCTGATCTCCACTGCACAAGTAGAGTAGTGGTGAGAGCATTGGACTCCCACCCAAGAGACCGGGGTTCCTGGTGGGGATGACTTTATGTTATCATCAGTGTAACTGCTTTAGCCACTGACCGCTTCCATTAATGTTATGGAAGCTGCTGCTAGTTGTTGTGAGCCCATGAGCTAATTGGCTATCCCTTGTGCTGGATTAGTTGTGCTGGATTAGCATTGGAAGCATTGGAACTGATGTGTCCAGGTGACAAGACCTATCTTTATTTATCAGACATTACCATCCTACCAGTCCCACACAGAAACAAGCCAGCCAACACACATAAACCAGGCTGGACCTAGCCTGGTTCATACCTTCATATGACCCTGTTGGATGAGGATGAGGACCTCCAACTTTTAATGAAGGCTTTGTGCTTTAGGTAAATGTCATCCGTGAAATACCAGCACTCGGTACTGTTAACGCCGGCTATGCGGTGGGATTATGCCACATGAATGCAATTTGTGTGATTAATCTAGCACGGCTGTAGAAGCAGTGTCATTGACCACCTACTACAGCACTACATCATGTATAATGCTTCCATTCTGCACTCTCCACTAGCAACTAGGACCATTCTGAGACGAGACGCCTCTTCTGACGGCCTGCTATCAAGGTTAGGTGGCTGTTTGTTTGGGGACTTTTAAATTGAAAACTTTTGTCTGGATAAATCTCAAGCCGGATGTACCGCACGTTAGCTCGCTAAAGTGAAGTTCATTGGGGCCAACCAGTTTCCATGGTGCCAGTCTTCACAAACTTCCATCGCTGAGTTTGATGCTCATTTTATATTTCAGTGCTTCACTCGCTGTGCAGTGCATAGCAAGGGTTGGGCCTCTAGGGTAATATGCACGGTTCTCTAATTAGCACCAACCACCCTGTGAAGAAATGTTTTCTTTTTAACCGCTGATGAAAAGACAAGACATGATTTAAAACTTTTTCTTTATTTTAAATCCTCCACAGAACTCTTCGGTTAAATTGCCCCAATGAATTCACAGTTAGGGAGAAATAACCTGTTTTGAAACCTTGAAAACTAGAGAAAAGTTCTCAGTCACTCGACTCTCCTCTCCACTCTGCTCCTCTACTCTCCACCCCTCTCCTTTCCTCTCCTCCCCTCTACTCTCCTTTCCTCTCCACCCCTCTCATTTCCTCTACTCTCCTCTCCTCCCCTCTCCTCTCCTCCCCTCTCCTCTCCACCCCTCTCCACCCTCTCCTTTCCTCTACTCTCCTCTCCACCCCTCTCCTCTCTTCTCCTCTCCTCTCCTTTCCTTTCCTTTCCTTTCCTTTCCTTTCCTTTCCTTTCCTTTCCTTTCCTTTCCTTTCCTTTCCTTTCCTTTCCTTTCCTTTTCTCTCCTCTCCTCTCCTCTCCTCTCCTCTCCTCTCCTCTCCTCTCCTCTCCTCTCTTCTCCTCTCTTCTCCTCTCCTCTCCTCTCCTCACCTCTCCTCTCCTCTCCTCTGCCAGGGTTCCAACTTCCAAGCGTTACTCCTCAGAACTAAACTGTCATAATATTCACTGTCCTCACAGTAGGACTTATACCCGCTGGGCCTGCTTTAGTTCTGGTTCAGTTTGAGCTCTGGATAAATTGTAGATATTATTAAAGCATCTTAACTAGGATTTGAACCTACAGTAGTTGGGCATGTACAGTACAGATGAGCCTTATCTGTGCAGTTAACCAGCATGAGGAGATATTACTGGATCTCACACCCTCATCTCTCTAAGAGAGAGCGATGGAATACGGGCCACGTTATCAATGGACTGGGCTTTTTTAAACAGGGCTCAAAATCAAATGAGCTGGGAAACGATAAGTCTTCTGGAATCATGGATCCCTGGGAGTTAAAGCAGGAGCAGGATCCCCCCCCCCCCCGACCACGGTGCGATGAGAAACCCCCGTTCCCATCTATGAAACATGAAGCAGAAGGCTATAAACATTCATTAACTGTACGCCGCCTCCGTCATGCAAATAAGAAACATCGGCCGGCTGGCCCTTCCGCCCGCCGCCCGCTCCGGTGCCCTCCTCGTTAGTTACGTCCGTAATTAAAAACAACCGCCTCCACCTCGCCCCCGCGGCAGGCGCCAAGCACGTACCTCATCCTCCCTCCGTCTCTCTAATCGCTTCCTCTCCAGAATGATCCCTCCTCAACCCGCGAAATAATGCACGAGGCATTGCTGCCTGCAGCGGACATTTTAGACGGCGTAGTTAAATGGGGAGGCTAAATGATGCTCGCTCCGTGGTGTGGCTGATGGCATGGAGGATAGCAACGACGGCGCTGATGAAGGACGCCGCTCTCTGCACTAATGGCGTTTGATTTCCCCTCGCCGGGGAAAGGCGGGGGGGAGGGGGAGTGATGGGAGATACCGACCGGAGAGATACCAGGGACGGTGACCTTTCATTTCACTGTCCCTGGGCCCGGCGACGTGGGACCCATTTCCTTCGATAAATCCTCGTTAGACTGTTGTAGAAGGGCAGAGGGGTAGAGGTTAAACTTCCATCATATACTACTTGTGCTGTTATTAGTAATACAGTTAATTTGAGAGGCCAAAAGGCCATTAAATCATATTTAAGTTCATTAAAAGGAGTAGTTTAGTATTTAGCAACATAGGCCCTGTTATAGGCCCTGTTATAAGGTGATGTCCGATCATATACAAAGGTCCATATAAAAATTTTGACAGACTTTATACTCTTGAAATATTACTGCTCATTGCTCATGTCACAGCTAAGTACACAATGGATCTCTATGGTCATATTAAAGGAGAATGCTCTTTTTCGACAACCTGGACCTTATTTATGTTATCCATATTATAAGACGTTTGACTCACGAGATAACTTTGGTGTAATTCGGAGGCCTGTAGAAGAAATTAAAAATCCAGCGCGAGCCAAGTATATCCATGTAATGGCAGCGGACGGGTCACCGAGAATGCAGCTTCTAAAAAATGTATTTTCTGCCACGAAACGGTTGTTTTCATCAATCTATTTTTATGAATCGCTGCTTGTGCTTCCATAGAGCGAGGGCTTGTTGTGGTTTTCACATGCCTCTGTAATATGATCTTTAGAAACGTCTTTAGAAACTAAATAAAGCTTCCCCACTTGCTCCAGCACGCATGCGCACAGCGCGCAGACTGGCTATTCTCCGTCTGTAGGCTACATGAGCATGCATGCACACAGCGTGCTGGAGCAAGTGAGGAAGCTATTTCGTTTCGAAAGACGTTTCTAAAGATCATATAACAGAGGCATGTGAAAAACCACCACAGGCCTACGCTCTATGTAAGCACAACTAGCGATTCATAAAGACAGATTGATGAAAACAACCGTTTCGCGGCAGAAAATAGATTTTTAGAAACTGCATTCTAAGTGCCCCGACCACCGCCATTACATGGATATACTGGCTCGCGCTGGATTTAACATTTCTTCTACATGCCTCCGAACTACACCAAAGTGATCTCGGTGAGTCAAACGTCTTATAATATGTTGTAAATAAGGTCCAGGTTGTCAAAAACGAGCATTGTCCTTTAAGCATGTTTCCATCATGTTTAATTGATATTTTAAAAACCTTATGTAATACCCAGTATGTTTAGGTTCTCCTCATTCAAGAGGCACTGAGAGAATATTAGATTTTATACAAAAGTTTATTGACCATAGAAAAAAGGGATTTATAGAAAAGTATTCTCTCTCAGTAGCAGCAGGAAGAGTAAAGTGCTGTGTGCGTAAATAGCTGTTTACAGAATTAATCACTAGAGGAAACAGCGACAGACCCATCCTATAAAACACAAGACACACAGTATCAGAGAAACAGAAATAACATCCTACTACAACAATATACATTCACAGTAAAAACATAAGTACATGATCCAGGCACGTACCACAAGAGTGCGATGCATGCGTTTCTCTAAGGCCACCACTAGCTGCTGTCAGTCAGCAACCTGATGATTCAGAATGCGGCGATGATGCATGCGTTTCTCTCAGAAGGCAACACTAACGTTAGCTGCTGTCAGTCAGCAACCTGCTACAAACAAATACACGCTGCATACCATGAGCCTCCCATACATTTCGGTAATTTAAAAGTTGTCACCATTCACAAATAAAAGTACAATAAAGTTCTACTTACATATTGGCCAACCAATGTTGCATCAATACGAACAACGCTGCCCCATTAGCCTACGCCGTTACGTCGGCGTGCACCCCTGGGGATCCCGCTAGATTAGTCTCCCACTTCCTGATAACCTTCCGCTCCCCACTCATATTCCCGTAATGGACTTCCTAGCAGCGCACGTCACACTTACCTCAGTTTTTTTTATAACAGTTTCACAATAAGTGCATAATAAAAGATGTATTAACCTTAATGCATTGTCTTGCTTTAGATCCACTACTGCAAAATTGCATAGTTAACTGTTAATAAGTGCATAATAAAGGATTTATTAACCTTAATAATGCATTGTCTCGCTTTAGATCCACTACTGCAAAATTGCATAATAAGTGCATAATTAACTGCTAATAAATGCATAATAAGTGCATAATAGCAGTCTATAAACAGTTAACAAGCTTCTTATAAGTGCTTATAAATGTCTTATAATCTAACAATAAACGTGTTTATTATGCTATTATTAAACACTTGTATAGTCTCATTTACGCATAATAATGTCTTTAAGCATGTTATAAGGATTTATAAGGTCCTTATTACCTATTAACTAACGCTTATAATCTATCAATAAGCATGTTTATTATGCTATTATGAAACATTAATATAGTCTTATTAACACATAATAATGTCTTATAAGCATCTTATGAGGACTTATAAGGTCCTTATTACCTATTAATTAATGCTTATTATGGATGGTTACTATAAAGCGCGTCAAAAAAGAGCATTCTCCTTTAAGGCTCCTGCCCAGGGATGTAATGGATCTCTATGGGCATAATATATGCCCATAGACATCCATTGTGTACTTAGCTGTGACATGAGCAATGAGCAGTAATATCTCAAGAATGCAAAGTCTGTCAACATGTTTACATGGGCAGTTATATATGATCATAAATAGCCTTATAACAGGGCTTATGATGCTAAATACCAAACTACTCCTTTAACTGTGTCTCGATTCGCTTTACAGAGGTGACACAATAAAACAGGTGAAGTGGAATCATTAGAATAATCAATCACAATTCAAGGTGTGGTCTACAATCATTATCATCATCATCATCATCATCATCATCATCATCATCACCTTCATCATCATAATCTTCATCATACTCATCATCACCTTCATCATCATCATCATCACCTTCATCATCATCATCATCATCATCATCACCTTCATCATCATCACCATCATCATCATCATCATCACCTAGCTACATTGTTTACCACCGACAAAAAACAGCTCCACCTGTAACCACCGACCTCCTAACCACGACCTCCACTAAGCACACCTCCTCTCCAGCTCTGACCTGACCCCCCCTTCACCTCCTCTCTGTCCAGCCAGAGAGCAGCGCCCGGGGCCACAGGACGCGGGGGACTCCGTCTGAGCTCCCCGCCACGGACAGGGATACGCTCAAGGTTAATGGCCCCGCCCAGAGACGCTGTCACGGGTAAGTAGGGATGACGGGGGCCCTCGCTACGGTGCCGGAGCCGAATATGAATTCTCTCAGGTTTTATTATTGGATTACAAAGCGCCCCTCTCCGCGCACAAATACGCCCTCCTCCTCCTCCTCCTCCTCGTCCTCCTCCTCCCCTCATGTACCGCCCAAGGTAAAGTGTCCATTACCGTCGTCTACGAGAGCTGTGCATGCATACCGAAGTGGAGCGGAGCAAAGGGTGGGCGGGGCCAGGCCATATCTGGGTTTGCTTTATCTGATGGCTTTTGGAGCGGCAAAGCTTTTCCTCGCCCAATCGCCCGCCCCCCCCCCCCCCCCCCCACACACACACACACACCCTCCCGACACGGCGTCCCTGACAGCAGCTCCTCGATAGGGAAGACAAACAAAACAAAGAGAAGACAACGATAGAATAAAAAGCAGCCAGCATCCAGTGATGGGAATCTGTGTTTACCAGTGTAACATTACAACCTCCCCTAGAGGACTGTGTGTGTGTGTGTGTGTGTGTGTGTGTGTGTGTGTGTGTGTGTGTGTGTGTGTGTGTGTGTGTGTGTGTGTCCTCGATCTAAACGTAAACTTTTTGGTTTTTATCAGCGTTCCCCAGCGGCCCGCCGTACGACCCGAGCGGCGGCGGAAGAACACTGGAGATCCGATCAGCGGCGGCGCCCGGGGGGAGGGGGGGTTTAATCACTTATGAGAACATGTGTCGCGTGGCCGATACCATCATGTCGTCCCGGGCAGAGGTGGTCAGCGCACCGGTACGAGAGCGGGGGGGGGGGGACTCTGGGGGGGGGGCCTTGACACAACAGCATTGTTTATGCATGAGCCGCTTCTGGATGCATCTGTTCTGTATCGGGACGCTCCTGCTGCTGAGGCGTTTGGACGAACGCCTCCCAGGATACCCCGTTAAACGGCAGAGTCGCTGGCCTTCTTTCGCTGCGGGTCCCAAAACCGCACCTCTTCAAGATGTTCTACCACGATCCTCCCTCCTAAGCACCTATTGTATTTTTTGTTTGCTATTCTTGCACTTTGCCTTCAGCACTAGATTATGCTCCTAGTCACTTGTTTTAGAAAGGAGATGTACTTGAGAGTTCTGGCGAGTAGTAGTACATTGGCTTTTCCTACATTAAATGCAATTATTGTCACTTTTTATTAAGTGTCAGCTAAATGACTGTAATGTAATGTAATGTGATGTGATGTGATGTAATCATCCACAGTCATTTTTTTTCCATAACTACCCTGTGTTTCTTCGTTCTCCACCAGCATTCTATTCTTTTAAGGGGTTTCTCTCAAACCTGGCAACCCTGAGAGAGAAATGGAGACCTGGTTAGTGTGACATGTCGATCAAGACCTCTCCGGCCCTTATCAATCACTACGGCGACAGGAAGTAGATAGAGACAGGAAAGAGTCCTTGCCAAATGAGAGACAAGCTTGTTGGGTAACCTGACGCTATCAGATCAGAATCTCTCTCTTCCTCTGTTCTCTCTCTCTCTCTCTCTCTCTCTCTCTCTCTCTCTCACTCTGTCCTTCCCCATCTCTCTCTCTGATTCTCTCTCTCAAATTCTCTCTCTCAAATTCTCTCTCTCTCTCTCTCTCCTCTGTCCTTCCCCATCTCTCTCTCTCTCTCTCTCTCTCTCTCTCTCTCTCTCTCTCTCTCTCTGTCTCTCTCTCTCTCTACCCCAGAGGATAAGACAGTTGTATACAGTAGGTCTAGCCTTTCCTCTGCATCTGATGATTCAGGTTGTTATGATGTCACAGCAGTCTATTTGTCTCTCCATTACAGCTGAAGTCTCTGTTGGCTCCCAGGGCCGGTATAATGAGTGGGGAGACCATTAAAAAACCTAGAGGCCTTGTACATGATGAATTATACAGGACGTGCAAGATAGACTTATCCCTGCCGCTCTCCGGTTACCCTGGCTCATACGCTCAGATTAGTAATGCTCTCTTAATGGGAGAACGGGGACTTCGCAGAGAGGCGCTGGCCTGCCCAAAACAAGGCTGAGAGGATCCCATGAATTAGTAAAGAGATACAGTATGGTGCAGAAGCATCACAAAGGGCATTATGCAAGGCGTTGCACAGAAAACTGATTATGATATGTTCTATGCTTAGTTTGTGTGTGTGCAAGTTTTTTCACAGGGCATTTTATCAGTGCATATATCTGTCATGTGTGTTCATGTACTGTAAGTATGTGTGTGTCTGTGTGTGTGTGTGTGTATGTGTGTGAGAGAGAGAGAGGGAGAGAGAAAGAGAGAGAGATATGGAGAGAGAGACAGAGAAGGGGAGAGAGAGGGAGAGAGAAGGAGAGAGAGAGATATGGAGAGAGAGACAGAGAAGGGGAGAGAGACGGAGAGAGAGAGGGAGGGAGAGGGAGAGAGAGGGAGGGAGAGGGGGAGAGAGAGATTTTTCTTGCAGGGCTTTTTTATCTGAGGTAAATGCCACAAAGCTACGGTAGCCTGGAGGTCTCAGTCCAGCTCACTTCACCAATCCAATATTTCATTACTCCCCGCGTGAAGGGCTGAATGGAGACGGCCCACGGTGTTCCAGGGTACGTGTAGCGAGAAGGGCAGCGCTTCTTCTGATATTACATATTGATTGGGAAAGATTGATCTGAACACGGGTCACATTAAAAGAGCCCTGAGACTGAGCAGAAAAACCTGAGGCAGACGATGAGAAGAGGAGAAACATCTGTCTTTACCTGAGATGAGGAGAACAGAGAGAGAGAGAGAGAGAGTGAGAAAGAGACAGAGAGAGTGAGAGAGAAAGAGAGACAGAGTGAGAGAGAAAGAGAGAGAGACAGAGTGAGAGAGAAAGAGAGAGAGAGAGAGTAGCAAGAGGTAAGGGTCTGTTGGACCCATTTCCAATGTTTACTAAAATAAAAAAATAAAAAGTAATACTTTTTTCAATCTTGGCTTATTTTATGTGAAGAACATGGGGGATAACTTTTGTTGGGGGGGGGGGGGGCGCCTACTCTAGCATCACTACCTACATCACACAGAAGGGGTTGGGGTCCACTGGACCCCAATGTAATACAGTAGGACAGTAGCCTACACTACAGCTTGAGTGTGAACATTGGAATAGGACCAAAAAGCTTGCTGCATGCCTTTACCCTGCCTTCCTTCTACCTGAGACTAGACCTATACCTGAACAGGGGGCGGAGAGGGGGATTGTGGGGGGGGGGGGGGTTGAGGGGGCGTGTGAAGGGCGGAGCCACATCACCACACACCACCACCACAAATCCCACAACCCAGCCCCCGCGTGTGCCAGAGTCATGCTGCGTGCATCGGGGGGTCCACAGAACAGCCGTGAGTGCACCAAACTGTCCCCAACCACCCTCGACCCAAGGGGGCGGGGCTTCGCTACCACGCCATCACGCAACACAAATCCCACAACCCAGCCCCCGCGTGTGCCACAACCCAGACTGCACGGACCAGAGTACTCCTCTGTGGGCCACACACATGCACCCCTCACCAAGACGCTCTGTCTCAATCTCGCTGTTACCCTGTCTTCTTCCTACCTGGAATTGATGTGTGTGTGTGCTCCTTTAGAGATAAACAAGTTGAATTAGGTTTTGATCATAAATGTTCATATGTGATGTATGTATAAGTAATCTAGTAGAGGTCAAGGTACATGGTACATGTTATGGTCTAACAATGTCATTGATAGTGGCGTGGAGGTAAGACTCCGCCCCCTTGAGCCAATGCAGACTAGTCACTAGGGACTAGTCAGCAACCACCTGGCCACCCACAAGCAACACCCTGGTGAAGCCAGTGTGTCTCTAGCCCTCACAAGGGCTGAGTTGTGGGATTCGTGGCGTGCATGATGGCGAAACTCCGCCCCCCAAGGTCAGAGTCAGTATAGGGAAGGTCAGTGACATCACAGCCACCCACCAGCAACCCTCCAGTGAAGACAGTGTGTCTCTAGCCCACACAGAGGCTGAGAAGTGGGGCTTGTGGCGTGGATAAAAGCGTGTTGGTGAGGCTCCGCCCCCTCAGGTCGGAGCCGGCTAGTGGTAGGTCAGTGACCTAAAGGACACCCTCAAGATCTCTCCAATGAAGACAGAATGTCTCTAACCTGCACAGGGGCTGAGTTGTGGGTTGAAACCCCAATGGGTCCACCAGACCCACTAACCTCTTCTGAATGCAGAAAACCCTAACAACCTACAAGGGTTAATTGGGGTGTTTTGCCAGAAAGTGGGAAAGTGTTTGCTTTTGTGCTTGTGGTGTCAGATCACCTTGGATGGTGTAGAAAAGATAGGGAGAGAGAGAGAGGGAGAGAGAGAGAGAGGGAGAGAGAGAGAGAGAGAGAGAGAGGGAGAGAAGGAGAGAGAGAGAGGAAATGTGCCGAAGAATGTGAGGAAGTCGTTGCGAGCAAGGGAAGAGAAACGGAGGAGAGAGAATCAGAATAGTAGAATAGTAGAAAGTCCAAAGTCACTGAGGAGGGAGGTTGAGATAGAAACTAAATGGGAGGGAAGAGTGTGCGCATAGCAGTGGAGCAGGGAGGGGTTGAATGGTGGAGATCTTTCAGTCGCAGCATGGAGGGGTTGAATGGTGGAGATCTTTCAGGCGACACTGAAGATGAATGTGAAATGTGAAAATAAACTGTGTGTGTGAGAGAGAGAAGAAAAGAGAGCGAGAGAGGGGGGGGTACACAAACTCTCTTTCTCACCCAGGTACAAAATACCTTTTGTGTTTGGAGAGGAGGAGAAATCCACAATTATAGTGACACAATTTGTGAATGTACCATGTGAGTGACAGTAAGTCACAGACGTAGAGGTGACATTCCTCCTGTATATACTTATACTGCATCTATTTATGATGCATTGTGAAGGTTTTTGATAATATATAAATCTATCTGATTCTATTGATCCTATGCCTCTTGATCTATTCTGTAATTACTGTGTACTATATAGTCCATGTACTTATTGTCTGCTTTTCTCTTACACTTACTTCGTTAGCTGTTTATTGTCATTTCATATTTGGTTCATTAATGCTTTGGCAATTCAAATGTTTTTATGATGCCAATAAAGCAACATTAAATTTAAATAGATAGAGAGAGAGAAAGAGAGAGAGAGAGAGAGAGAGAGAGAGAGAGAGAGAGATTTTTAGAGTATTTATGTGTGCAGATATTATACGGCACATGTATCTTGCACTGGAATGATGTATGGATGGGCATTTAATAGGTGCTATAAAAATGTGTGTGTGCGCGGGTGCGCTTGCGTGTGTGTGTGTGTGTGTGTGTCAGGGGACTAAACATGTTGTGTGTATATAAGTCCTTGGGGAGCAGCCCCAGCACCGAGGGTCAGGGTGACTGTGATCTGAATGGAGAGCATTAATATTTAAACTCTGGCTCCTGGGGGACACACGCTTAAAGGATTTATGATTCATGCTATAGCCGTGCGGCACAGGCCCGAGGACCATGTACAAGCACACATGCAGAGATCGATCCCTCTGTTGCGGCCTGCTCTCTCTCTCTCTCTCTCTCTCTCCCTCTATCCTCTATAGGTTTCTCAACACCACTGAGCACAATTAAATGCCAGTGGTCAGGTTTTAAAGTGGAAAATACCTCCGGGGTAAATTGAAAACGGCACCGTTGAACACAATGACACCGTAGCACAATGCCGCGAAATAGAACTGGTTAGAGGGTCGTGTGTGAAATAGAACTGTTAGAGGGTCATGTGTGGTGGAGCAGGTGCTGTTCTTGTGTGCCTGTCAGAAACTAATTCAGTGTGTGAGACTGGTAGGGTGGAGTCACTGTAATAGTAATAAAATGCACCACATGCCAGAAGACAAATATCCCACATGTAAACACTTGATTAGGCTTTCATTCCTGTGATTTGCGCACACGCAAGCACCGCTGTCAAACTCGTCTGAGGACGACCTAATGAAGCACACACACGTACACACACGCACACACACACACACACACACACACACACACACACACACACACACACACACACATACCATGACAGTGCATCTTCGGGATAAAAATGAAGCCAGTGCCAGCGTAGGCCTTGTCCGAGGGGGATGATAAATCAGGCTGTTTTTAATCTCTGAGTCGGTCGACAATGCTGTCTTGCTGGGCTTTTATAAATGGTTGCAGAGTAAAAGTGTTTTAATGGTGTAATCCCCCCTATCCCCCTCCATGGTGTCAATGTAACGGTGCCAGCCTATTTACAGAGAGAGAGATGGATGGAGAGAGAAAGAATGAGTGGTGGACAGATAGAAATGAGGGAGAGATGCAGAGATGTCTGAGAGACAGAGAGAGAGAGACAGAGAGAGATAGAGGGAAAGGAGAGAGATGTGGACAGATAGAATCAAAGGAGAGATGCAGAGACTTCAGAGAGAGACATAGACAGACAGAAAGAGAGAGACAGAGAGAGGAGAGAGAAAGAGAGAGACAGGGAGAGGAGAGAGAACGAGAGAGACAGAGAGAGGAGAGAGAAAGAGAGAGGAGAGAGAGGAGAGAGAGGGGTGGACAGATAGAAACAAGGAAGAGAGAGAGATGGATAGATGGGCCTTAAGTGGCAGCAGTCACAGTGCTGATGGAGACAAATGGGAGGATGAGGGGATAGCTTGAGAAAGAGACAGATAGAGAGAGAATGAAATAGAGAAACAGAGAGAGAGAGAGAGAGGAAGAGAAAGGGGGGAGAGAGAGAGGGAGAGAGATAAAGAGAGAGAGAGAGTTGAGGTTACAGTAGAAAGCAGGTGGAGATGGATGCAGAGACAAGCAGATTAGCTAAGCAGAACTCATGTCGCAGGCAGAGAGATATAGCAGTGGAGCAGGGAGGGGTTGAATGGTGGAGATCTTTCAGTCGCAGCATGGAGGGGTTGAATGGTGGAGATCTTTCAGTCGCAGCATGGAGGGGTTGAATGGTGGAGATCTTTCAGGCGACACTGAAGATGAATGTGAAATGTGAAAATAAACTGTGTGTGTGAGAGAGAGAAGAAAAGAGAGGGAGAGAGGGGAGGGGGTACACAAACTCTCTTTCTCACCAGGTACAAAATACCTTTTGTGTTTGGAGAGGAGGAGAAATCCACAATTATAGTGACACAATTTGTGAATTTGAGTGAGTGACAGTAAGTCACAGAGAGACAGACAGAGAAGAAAGGTTGTGCTCAAGTTGTGCATCACAGGAAGTAGAAACTGAACTTCACTTCCTCACAGTATGCAAACAGTATCACCATGTTAGACAAAGCTATTTCCCCAAAACCACAAAAATATATGAAGAATTTGAGACGAAAACTAAAGCCGAAAAAATGCCCTAAAGTGTACCTTAATTGCTGCTAAACTTGTACAGAAATGCCATAACTTGAGAACAACTAATGATATACCAATATAAGTATATACAAATAATATACAAATAATAATATTAGTGGTATTGTATTGTATATTGTATAGACATTCATTTTATATTATTGTTATATAGTGTAACAGGTTATGACTATTATTATTAGAGTATAGGAAGTATATATATCTGTGTGTATACTAAAATATAAGTAGTATGTATAACTCATTTATACGGATAAGGAATGTTTCTGAAATGTTTTATTATTCTCATTTCTGTTATTTTATACTTTATATATAATCAATAATATACTGATACAGTGATCACATACATTCACTTATACATTCCAAGACCAGGTACACACAAACACTTCATTACTTACACATACCTACTGATACTCACTCCACGGAGCTGGGTCTGGGTATGGGAGTTGAACACTGTTCAGGAATTTACATCCAAACACCTTAAACCTTTGTCCTCTCACTTCTCTTGTAATTCATCACCTCCCCCAAATCTTCACATAGCTGTGCTAACATACAAAATGGCTTCCAGAGAAGGCCATCTGTCTACAATAGAATAACCATCCTTTGTCCCCAATTGCCGCCCTTTTTCTCATGTCACATGTCTGTACTCTTGGCCACGCCTGCCATTTCATATGACGTACAATGGAGTAGCCAATCACATCCTGGAAGCACCGTACCTTTGTTTTGATTGCATATAAGGCACAGCAAAACCCATAATCGGGACTTCGCTGACTAAACCACCCTTGTTGCGTTTTCAGGAAGTCCTTGCGCTCGTATGCTTTTCACAATAAACCAGACTTAACCTTTTGAACGAATCTTGGTAAATCCTTTTGACTAGATCAGTTATTTTACTATCACAACACGCAGCAACTCAGACCCTTCACCGTTGGAGACAACACACCCTCCTATTCACCTTCTAGCTTATTACTTTCCTTTCATTGTTATTTATTTTAACTGAAATTGTTTGTATATTTCTGTAATTCCGCTGTAGCTTTGGCAATATGAACATGTGTTCTTTCATGCCAATAAAGCCCATTGAATTGAAATTGAAATGAGAGAGAGAGAGAGAGAGAGAGGGTGAGTACTGAGAGAGAGTACTGAGAGAGAGACAGAGAGAGAGAGTATTGAGAGAGAGACAGAGAGAGAGAGTACTGAGAGAGAGACCGAGACAGAGAGAGTACTGAGAGAGAGACCGAGACAGAGAGTACTGAGAGAGAGAGAGAGAGAGAGAGAGAGAGAGAGAGAGAGAGAGACAGAGACAGAGAGAGTATTGAGAGAGAGACAGAGAGAGAGAGAGAGTACTGAGAGAGAGACAGAGAGAGAGAGAGTACCGAGAGAGAGACCGAGACAGAGAGAGTATTGAGAGAGAGAGAGAGAGAGAGAGAGACAGAGACAGAGTATTGAGACAGAGAGAGAGAGAGAGACAGAGAGAGAGTATTGAGAGAGAGAGACAGACAGAGAAATAGGAGAAGGGATAAGATCTCCAGTGTTACCACAAGCACTTAAGCCCTCCCACCGTGAGCACTCAGGACGGAGGCTCCGGCTACTCGCAGCTTTACCGTCCGTGTCATCGAAGCAATTACCGCCGGCCGGCCGACCGCTGAAGCACTCACACACTTCCTGTGAGGGCCCCGGGGGCCTGAGGTAACCTCATGCAAAAAGCATGACCGCTAACCACTTCATAAGACACACCAGACAGATAGTCACAC
Organism: Borostomias antarcticus; assembly: GCF_949987555.1. Lineage (NCBI taxonomy): Eukaryota > Metazoa > Chordata > Actinopteri > Stomiiformes > Stomiidae > Borostomias > Borostomias antarcticus. The sequence goes on from NC_140254.1 coordinate 13,046,470, forward strand.
GCTCGATGCTTCTCCTTGACCCAAACAACCGTGCTATAGATCTGACCGACTATAACCCAGGGGAGAGTGAGTGGGAGTGAGTCCATGTGGTCCTGTCAGCAAGTGTGCCTTTATTTAATCACAACAGACTTTGACTCAGACTTTTTTTTTTTTACATTAGAACATCTACAGTACAGTACCTAAGGTGTTTCACTGGGAAACATATTTCAATATGACCACTGAGGTTTTCAAAGAGCTGAGTCAGGGTCTCTCCGAGATGTCAAAGTCATCTGAGAATGAATATAGAGGAAGAAATGATGTTATTAGATATTTTATACCCATGCACAGGAAAAGGAAAATTCTAGAGATTTTTTGGGGAGACGTCAGAGCTCCCGGAGCGCGATGATGGAGGAATCACTTCAAGGCTGTTCCCTTCGTGTTTAATGGTGTGTATAACCCTGTGAGGAACGCAGTCAGAATCGAGCAAGGATCTGATCGATATCCCTGATGGGGGGATGGCTACTGTAGATACACAGCCATAAAAAGCTACTCTTGGCATCTGTAATGTGCATGTTAGCCAGTATGCAAACACACAAACATACACACATACAGTATATACACACACAGGTAGTCGTACACCCACACATTATGTGCAAATGTGATTCTCCATGGAGACTGAGAAAAAGTTTCCAATTGTTCCTGAGAGCAGTTTGACAAGTTTTGTGACCCCATCGCTACCATGAGCATTCGACTTTCTCTGTGAAGCATCCGGTTTTGTGAATAATGAGATTCCAATCACAAAGGTAAAAAATGTGGGTGATAGATGGTTTAACAGTTTTAAAAGTGCACTCATTCATCACTCCAAAAACATCAGTCACCGAGCTCAATATCCTGTTTCCTGTCAGCCTCAAAAGATGAAAGAATCGAACGGCAGTACATTTAGCAGACTAAAACATTGCCACCCCTCGACTGCGGCAGAGAAAATGGACGCCTGATTGACAGCTCAGTCTTCTCATCCACGGCCTACAGTATCTGGGATCAGATCCAGCTGCTATCTTAAAAAAAATGTGAATCTTGTCTCACCAATCATTTGTAGTACCTCATCCCTCGGAAGAGGCTGTTTTTGTAAAGTGTGTTTGTTTGTTTGTGAGTTTCTCTGACATCCCTGTGAGTGCTGGTAGGCACGCCGCCCTCCTGGTGTCAGCTTTCATCTATAATTGATGGGCCGGGCCAGAGGAGGTGTCTCCCTCATGGAGAAGGACTGTGACAGGGTCACATGGTGCGACAGCATTGACTAACAGGCACGCACACACACACACACACACACATACACACAGGCACACACACACACACATACACACACGCACACACACACACGCACACACACACATGCACGGCCACACAAATGAGCACACACACACACACGCACAGTCGCCCACACACTCAAATCAACTCACACACACACACACCACAGACACACACACACAGACACACATACACACGTGTCATCTGCATTCTGCTCTACTCGCACATCACTGACACAGAGGCCTAACTACAGGAGAGAGGGAAACAGAGAGAGAGGATGGAGTGAGTCTGAGGGAGATGGAGAGAGAGAGAGAGAGAGAGATGAAGAGATGGAGATAGAGATAGAGAGATGCAGAGAGATGGAGAGAGAGATAATAAGAGATGAAGAGATAGAGAGAGATGGACAGAGATCGAGAGAGAGAGAGAGAGTGAGAGAGATGGAACTTGCATAATGCATGACATGCATTGCATGATGCATGCATTACACAGTAACAACTGCAGTCGGTCAGTAGGATCAAATCACACACACACACACACACACACACACACACACACACACACACACACACTCGGTTATTCAGATGATGAGGCTGTTTTCTGCCACTCCGCAGCTGTTTTGCTTTCCTAATGGGGAAATGGCACCTGGCAGACATTAAGAACACATCAATCTGTCTACGCTGTCGTAGATTCTCCCCAGGAGCCATTCACATGATCCCTCATCACCAACCAGTGGAGGACACGCCTCCTGATCTCCCTGCTGTTGACGGACCAACAGAGATACCGTCGCTGGTCTCTCCACCCTGTTGATGAAACAACTGGAGATACTGCTTGCCACACTCTTGTTATATAAAAGTGAGAGAGATGGGTAGAGAGAGAGAGAGAGAGAGAGAGAGATGGAGAGAGAGACTTTAACTTTTGATGCTCTTTCTTGGGACATCCTTACAAAACACTAACCATCAACCCAGCAATTAAAAAAATAGTTATCGTCCTAAAAACCAAATCACCTAACCATGATGGAAAGAGAGAGAGATTAGAGATGAAGGGATGAGAGAGAGAGAGAGAGAGAGAGAGAGGGGGTGGGTGTTTGAATAAAATACACTCTCTATTTGATAGTTCTGCTATATTTTGGCACAGCTGCATCGCGTCACGTTTTTGTGAATCTATGATGCTTCCGGTGGGAAAGCTTTACTGTGTGGCGGGCCGGCCTCGTCTGTAGTCCTGGCCGGAGGTTCAGGCATGTTCAAAACGGAGCTCGTCAGACGTCCTGCTGCAGAGGGGATGAGGAGCTCATTGCTGACGCCCAGTCCGAAGGAGACACAGAGGCCATGCTCGAACCCCGATGTACAGGAACAGGATACAACAATATCCTTTTTGTTATCACATGTGTCAGAGGGAGGGGGGCTTGGAGGTCTCATCCAGCAGGGCCGCTCTGGGTGAGAAGGGTGGGGGGGGCTCTGACAAGAGATACCCCCCTCCCATGCTGCTACTCACCAACACAGCCAGAGAACACAAGAAGAAGAGAGTTCACACAGGAGAGGGAAGTGAAAGGGATGGAGGGAGTATTCCAGCGAGACCTCCCATGTTGCAGTGCATGTGTAAGAACAGCGTGAGTCCTGGAGAGAGAGGGAGAGAGAGAGGCCCACCGCCCTGCTGTGCAACACATACACGCGTTCCCCATGGTAATGAGCTTTACTCCCAAACAAACCTAATCACAAGTCTAATGAAAGGAGGATGATGGAGGGATTAAAAATTAGAAAAGAATGATAGATGAGGGGGTGGGGGCTCAGAGCCCAACCGGTCCCTACCAAGGCCACACCTAGAAGAGAGAGAAAGAGAAAAGGAGAAAGAGAGAGACAGAGGCTGTAGAGGAAAATGATTCCAGCGTGCGTCTAGGCCCCACGCTGAGCTGTTAACACTGTGGCACCCTCCCTGCCGTGGGTGGGCGCCAGGCCGCCACAGGGTCACAAACCACGGCCGCGACGGCACTCCGACCGGCCCCAGAGACCCGGAAACTCTGCTGGGAAGTTCAGCACCATGGACAGCGTGGCCAGGTGGTGAATGGAGTCTACCGGCCATTCACCATCACCATGGCAACCCTGCCACTCAGCTGCAGACAATCTGCTTGTTTGCCCTCTCCCTGGAGCAACACCGGCTGACGAGCTGGGTCTCCATAAAACCCCAGAGAGGAGAACACTCGGCAGTCCAGGGACTCAGTGAGTAGGATAGGAGAAACGCTGGCTGAAATCTTGGTCTGCAGAACCCCTGACTAACCTTGCTTTCTTTGTCTTATCCGACTCCAGCGCTGACGACCGGAGCAGAGCCCAGGATCCCCGCAGCCCGGCTGAGCGATCCACGGGGGACAGGAGTCAGCCCGGCTGACCCCAAGTTTCTTTTGCTTTGATTTTTTTTCTGTTTGTGACCTAAATAAACGCGCCCAGGCGCTAACCTGCCAATCGACTGGACCTCCCTCTCTTCTACACTCGGGTCTCCCTCACGGTGTCCCACAACATGTACGGAATAACGTGATTAACTCAACCCCCAAATGACTTAACCACTATTGACATACAGAAAGAGAGAGAGAGAGAAAGGAAGAGTGTATATAGCATGTGTGTGTGTGAGTGCGTGTGTATGAGTGTGTGTGTGTGCGTCATGTTTGTGTGTGTGTGTCATGTTTGTGTGTGAGTAGGTGTGTGTGTGTGTGTCATGTTTGTGTGTCTGTGTCATCTTTGTGTGTGAGTGTGTGTATCTGTGTGTGTGTGCGCGAGTATCTGTGTGTGTGGTGTGTGTGTGAGAGAGAGAGAGAGTGAGTGTGTGTGTGTGTGTGTGTGTGTGAGTATCTGTGTGTGTGCGTCATGTTTTGTGTGTGTGTGTGTGTGTGTGTGTGTGTGTGTGTGTGTGTGTGTGTGTGTGTGTTAGTCCTACTATGCAGCTTCTCTGAGAACACAATCCGTCAGTGGGGGTCTTCATTACTACGCAACACCACACATAAATCAGCCTCCTCTATCTATTCATCCCTCCCTCCCTCTCTCTCTCCCTCTCTTTCTCTCTATCTCTCCTTCTCCATTCCTCTTCACTCCTCCTCTCTCTGTCTCTCTCTTTTTTTATGTGTGTGTGTTTCAGTTTTCAGTTTCAGTTTTAGTTTATTTGATTAAGAGGGACAACGTACATTAATAAACACATAGTGTAAATGCACCCAATTTTAGCCAAAAGGCTAGTTTCCGTCGGCAGTCCCCCTGCCAGGAATTAAAAGGCCTTCCTGCAATGGTAAAATTAGTTAGGCAATGTAAAGGAAAACAGTACAGTACACATTGGTTAAAATCAACACAGAACACACAACATTCAGGGACAGGACACCATGAATCACATGGGACAGCATGAACAGTATACAACATTCAGACACTACACATTACACAGTACATCATTTCACAACACAATACATAATATCAAGACAAGTTCATTTAACACAACATTCAGAAGCACTAATGGTGTGTGCATATGTGAGTGTGTGTGTGTGTGTGTGTGTGTGTGTGTGTGTGTGTGTGTGTGTGTGTGCGTGTGGCTTGTTGCTGCTCTTTTATAAATGTAAGAATTTGGAAAGTAGAAATGTCAGGAGAAGGTATAAGGCACACCCTTGGCACTGTTCCAAACACATTCTCTCACTTTCTTTCCCTCCCTCTCCCTCCCTCTCTCACACACACACACACCTCTCTCTCTCACCCCCCCCTCTCTTTCACACCCTACCCCTTTCTCTCTCTCACTCTCTCTTTCTTTCTCTCTCACCCTTCTCTCTCTTCCCCCCTCTCTTTCACCCCCTCCCGCTTTCTCTCTTTCACACCTTCCCCCTTTCTCTCTCACTCTCTCACCCCTCTCTCTCTCTCACCCCCCTCTTTCTCACCCCCTCCCCCTTTCTCTCTCTCTCTCTCTCTCTCTCTCTCTCTCAGGGTGTTAACAGGCCCTTGTATTGGCATCTGTCCATGTTGCAGGGATCACCATCTCTCTCTCTGTCTGCTTTGAGGTTGATCCAACACATTCTTTCCTTCTGTCCTTCTCTCTCTTTCTCTCTCTCTCTCACTCTCTCCTCTTTTTTCATCTTCTGTCTTTTCCCCAGTACCTCTTCTATCTCCATCCTCGGCTGATATCCCCTCTCCCCCCTCCCCCTCTCTCTGTGGTACCATAATCTTCCCTCTGAAAGCGGGCCAGTGGTCTTTTGTTAAAAACAGCCCAGAACATGAATTTTACATGAATCTTACACAGTCCCCCAAACACCCCCCCCCTCCGCGCGCACACACACACACACACACACACACGCACACACACGCACACACACACACACACACACACACACACACACACACACACACACACACACACACACACACCAATAAAGATCACATAATATTGCTGGAGATGAAAGAAGATGCCTAGATTATGTATTATTGATCATGGAGCAGCAGTGAACGGTTTCAGGTTTGGTTTGTGGTGCTGGAACATTTCAGCGCCGGCAGAAGTCACACTGGGATCACAGCATCACAAATAAATGACTAACTGTCACATTGTCTGCCCGGTTGAAACTGCTGTAATTCAATCTTTTCAGCAGATGCATTTTTTAAGTAGACAGAGATTGTCATTTGAGTGACTATATAAAGATCTCTTACCATTTCTGATTCACATTCAATGAAACATTTGTATCAATAGAAGAACCCTCTGAGAAACACGTTCCATATCAACTTTATAGGAAAGAACCCTTTTTGAGATGCTGTTTGGAACCCTTAAAGGGTTCTTTCTGATCTGAAAGGGGATCTATAGGTATAGAACCTTTCCGGTCTGAAAAGTGCTTAATATGGAACCCTTTTCCAGAAGGTTGTTCAGTTGTTGAACAATTCTATATAGCACCCTTTTTTGCATGCACAGTCACTAGATGTTGACTGTTGATTGACATACAGTATTGTTTTTGACGGTGGTTCAGAGCAGACTAGTGAAAGACACTCCCTGGTTATATACGGTAAATATATAACAGTCTGCCTCCCGTAGAATAATGAGACAATACAATAGCTCTCTATTTCTCTATAATATTATCTGACCTCTTCCTCTCCGTCGCCCCTTCGCTCCTCTCTTATTGCTCCTGTCTATCAGACCTTTACGTTTTTCAAGAATCCCAAGGACTCCAACGAGGGAATTGCAGGGATATTTATGAGATCCAATAGCTGTCAAATATACCCTCTCTAATTGTCTTACTTCTCTCCCCACGTCTTCCTCTCTCTCGATATCCCAGCCTACTCGCTGGTCCCCTCTCTATATTGAAACTGTCTCTCAAAACATTTAGTCTATAGAGTTTTCTCCTTTGCTCTCTCTCTGCTACCTCTCTCTCTCTCTCTCTGCTACCTCTCTCTCTTTCTCTGCTACCTCTCTCTCTCTCTCTCTGCTACCTCTCTCTCTCTGCTACCTCTCTCTCTCTTTCTGCTACCTCTCTCTCTCTCTCTCTCTCTCTCTCTCTCTCTGCTACCTCTCTCTCTCTCTCTCTCTGCTACCTCTCTCTCTCTCTCTCTGCTACCTCTCTCTCTTTCTCTGCTACCTCTCTCTCTCTCTCTCTGCTACCTCTCTCTCTCTCTCTCTCTCTGCTACCTCTCTCTCTCTCTTTCTGCTACCTCTCTCTCTCTCTCTCTCTCTCTCTCTCTGCTACCTCTCTCTCTCTCTCTCTCTCTCTGCTACCTCTCTCTCTCTCTCTCGGCTACCTCTCTCTCTCTCTGCTACCTCTCTCTCTCTCTTTCTCTGTCTCTTTACATACTCTGTACAGTACTCCCAGACACCCCCTTTACATTGCACCTGCTCAAACAGTTACGTTCTGAATTCTCCCTCCCTCTCTCTCTCCTCCGAGCTGGGATTGACCAGTTTGTCGTTCTCCATCTTGAAGTCAAGTCCTTCTATCATCTAACATGTTCTGATGGAGTTTTTGGGAGAGCAGAGAGTTTTTATGTAATACAGACCGAAGCACCCCCACCCCACCCCCCCCTCCTTCTCTGGCCCAGCTCGACGGAGTGAGATTGCTGTGCATGTACACCATCCAGTGCTATATCCCAAAGCTATTAGTTTTTGACAGTACCGTCCGTTCGGGCCTGTCTGTCTTCTCTCTCTCTCTCTCTCTCTCTCTCTCTCTCTCTCTCTCCAGGGGGTCAGCGATCCGCACGTATCCGCAGCACTCGTGCTTTAATGGCTTTACGACGCCGCAATCTAGCAGATGCCCGTGGAGTCAATTGAGGGTATTATATTTGTAATTGGACGCTAGTGATTGACAGGTTTGAGAACGCATCGCAGGACAAAATGTGCGGTGGAGACTTCTACGCTGCTATCACATCAGACACACGCACACACACGCTCACAGATTGCAGAAGTATGTTGTCCAAGGTCACCTTGTCAGAAATAAGGCTGTGTCCACCAACGAGCTGTATGTAGCTGAACAGCGCCAAGCTTACATCTGTGTAGACCGTACTAGAGCTGGAGTTTAGAGCTGGCTAGGCTACCAATGTTTTACAGCTACGTTAGCAACGAGTGTCGTGTTTTTGCAGACTACAGATTAAATAGCCAAGTTAAGATAGCTAGCTAATGTTAGCTAGTGCTAACGTTCGCTGTCTCTGCGTTTTTGCCAAAAACCGACCGTTGTCATTGTCAGAACAGCCATTTACAGCTGCTCTCTAACTTTTTTCAACTGCAAAAACAGCCTAGAGCTCATGGCGCTATAGCGCCAAAAAGCGCTTGGAACACAGTTCTCGTCTCTATAGCGCCCTAGAACTCATTACTGATTGTAAACAACGAGAAAACAGCACCAGCTCTAAAATACAGCTCCCCGGTGGACACGCCCCCTGAGGGGGCAGGCATTGAACATGACGTCCCAGGATGTGCTGCCTGGCCATGTGGCAAACTGATATCATGATGTGTGTGTGTGTGTATGTGGTTGCATGTGTGCAACATTGTGAGTTACAGTACAGTGAATTTGATTTTCGAAGAGTATATGTGTGTGTGTGTATGTGATTGTATGTCTGTGTGTATGTGTTTGTTTATGTGTCTCTTTGTATGTATTTGTGTGTGTGTGTGTGTTTATTTGTGTCTCTTTGTATGTGTTTGTGTGTGTGTGTGTGTGTGTGTGTGAGAATGTGTTTGTATGTGTCTATGTCTGAATGAGTGTGTGTGTTTTGTGTGTCCCTTACAGTGGTATGTGTTTGTATGCCCATATGTATGTGTATTTGTGTGTGTGTGTGTGTGCGTGTGTGCACGTGTGTTTATGTGTGTCTCTTTGCATGTGTTTATATGTCTATATTTGTGTGTTTGTGTCTATATTTGTGTTTGTGTGTATTTGTGTGTGTGTCCCTGTGTAAGTGGTTGTATGTGTGTGTGTGTGTGTGTGTGTCAGAGCAGGCTTCATAAACATGTCACAGCTTGTCATTAAACAACTCTGACACTCCATTACAGCACCTCACAGCATTATCCACTTAATCAACAGCTATGGTTCCCAAGAGTCTGTATGTGTGTGTGTGTGTTTGTGTGTGTGTGTGTGAGAGAGAGAGAGAGAGAGAGAGAGAGAGAGAGAGAGAGAGAGAGAGAGAGAGAGAGAGAGAAAGAGAGTGTGTGTGTGTGTGCATCTGCGAGTGTGCTAAGAGGAAAAGTTCAGGCCAAGGTCAACTGAATTGAACTCACAGCAACACAAGCCAACTAGATCCTGAACAAGGCTTCAGGGACCCGACGCCTACTTTTTCAGACAAGAACACCGACGAAAAATAAGGCTCATTAGAAGCATTTTAGATTCCCTGCTCATCCCTGTAGAGGAGCATCAATCCGTTTTAAAGAAACATTTTAAAAGACACCGGAACAAACATGAAGACAACCCGCACCGAATTTAATAAAGAGCGTGACACCCACCAACCAACAGAGGAACATCCAGAGTTAGACAGGTATGAGCGGGAACAGTGGGGAAGACACACACATCACCCCGGAGAGACGCGTGGCACGCTACACACCTGAGATTAATTGGTAACTACTATAAACGCATCCGGGAAGTCAGTAGTCGGCGACTCATTAGGGATGCGTGTTCTTCCCGTGTGCCAATTAGCACCACGAATAGAACGTGAAACACTTCAAGAACTCAGTCCCGCGTCCCAACATACCGTCACACACTAGCACGGAGGTGGATCCCAACCTCACAAACAGCCACAAAACTCACTGATCACACTAGATGGCAGTTAACGTTTTATATAGCAGGTTTTTCGTTCTCGACTCCAAATAAATCCAACTTACCGTTCCTCAAGGAACGAATAGGATTAAGTTAATAAGTACAGCACCTGCACAGAGTGATATAGACTAAAATAGATATAATACACTTTAGACTTTATTGATCTCAAGGGGAAATTTCATTCCACAGCACTGTCCATCAGACAAACATGACATACTGTACAATAGCCCACAGTAACGTCGTACAATGACAACACCTTCACATCGTGACCTGTTATTTAGGGCAGCTATAATACTGTATGTACCTGTTAGAATAATAGAACACATACTGTATAAAAGCCTTCAAGCTTGGTCCGCAGCACAGCCATCTCAACAGACTGGATTCTTCTCCCACATTGGCATTCTGAGGCGATGCTGGAGGCAGAGTTTCCCAGAATGCACAGCAAAGCGCACGCCGGAGAGAGGCCAAGGTGAGAGGGGTTGGCGCTGGCTGGCTGTCACCACGGTAACAAGGGGAGAGGGTGCCGGGGAGAGGTGAAGGGTGTGTGTGTGGGGGGGGGGGGGGGGGGGGGGGGGCGAAGGCGTGGGCGAGGTCAGTGGGGAGGCTAATTTAGCTCCAGGGTTCTCGGGGGGCAGTCAGGGTTAGGGTTAGGGTTAGGCGGCCCGGCCCCAATTGATCCCCCCACCTCTGGGGCCGACGTCGGTGGGGGGGGGGGCCGCGTCGGAGATTTAGTCTGGAGGGATGGGAAGCTAGTACTGGCTAGAGGTAAAATAGCATCACACACCGCCCCCCCAAACACAGGTTTTGGAAAGGCACACATGCACACGCAGGCACACACACACGCACAGTGAATCCCCCTCCATGACATTGACCTCCCCTCAGTCAGCGAATGAGAATGGATTTTTCAAGCCTTACTCCTCCGAAACAAAACCTTGAGACCCAAGGCCTGGATACCTGTGAATTAGCTGTCACACCCTCCCCATGCCTGCTCTCTCTCTTCCTCTCCTCCTCCCCCCATCGTCCTGTTCAACTGTCTCCTCTGCCACTGCTCCCTCTGGGAGCTTTTTTTCTTTTCTACAGACATAAAAGTACTTCCAGTGAGTGACCTGTGAACAAAGCAGTAGCAACCTTAGATCCCCTTCACCAACACACCAAACATGTCAAAGAGTATTATTCTCTGTATTATTCTCTCTTTACAGCGGAAGCTGAGTGTATGCAGTATACAGCTCTAGGTACAGTACTGTAAGTAAAGAATTTCACTGCAATAGCCTAATTGTTTATGAAGGGTTTCTTGGCCAACCTGTCTAAAGGTGTGTGTGTGTGTGTGTCGTGTGTATAATCAGTCATTCACATGACAGATCAGAACGGCGATAACGACGCTGGCCGTTTCGAAAATCTCCCAGCGCCTGGCGTGACGTATTTCAAGGGTGATCGCTCGGGCTCAGAACAACCCCCCCCCCCAACCCCGTGAGTGCGTCCAATGAAGAAACGGAAGCTGAAGTGCCCCCGCCCCCCCCCCCCGTTCCCAACTACCTATTTCCCCGCCTCGTGTTCAAGGGGCCCTGTTACAATAGCACTGAAGAGCACTTTACAGTGTCCACTCTACCTATGCATGCACACGCGGATCCTTTTGTCCTTGTGCGTGTGCCATGTTTTTTTTTTAAACAAAATTAAAGGTGATTCTGCTTAAAGGAAGCGGGATTCATCCCGGGCTCGAGAGCCAGGGTACGGGTCCACGGTCGAGAGGTCGTGCCTCGTGTCCTCTTCTGCCCACTGGGTAGAGGATCGAATACTTCAATGCAAATTGAAATTCTTTCAACGAGTTGAATCTCGTTTTGAGCTCAGCCCACTGGGTAAATCTGTGAGCTGCTTCAAAACCGCAGAAGGACAGATGGTTTGGGATCAGTGGAACTTTTAATAACATGCTTCAAATGGTTTGCGTTAGTCTGGGTTCCTATCAGTCACTATATATATCTTGGGAATACATTGGCGCTACAAAGTGTAGCGCAGAGTTGCTAGCTCTGTTGAATTATCCCTTAATATCAAATGTATTCCTGTCGATGCATCCACACAGGACAGGGAACTACAATTGAGCAGATGGGACAACATGTGTGACAAATCTATCAGGATATAATGACTCACCAAAGCCACGGCAACCAAGATTCCTTCTGCTGCAAAGAGAATGAGCATATACAGTACAGTAGTGTGGGGAGTGTGGGAGAAAGTTTACTGGAAATTATCCCAGATTTCTTCTGTGTGGCCTTTAGGGAAGGCTACTCCTGGGAAAACTGTGACTGGAGGCAAGATCTCATTGCTATTCCAAGTCCAGAACTGACATTTCTCCTATCCGTTCGAAACAGGAGCATATCTGATCCTGCCATTCTGCGGGAAGCTCCTCTGAAATGTCTCTGGGCTTCTTCTTAGCCAAAAGCCCCCCCCTGCCCCCCCCCCCCCCCCCCCCCCGCCCCAACACACACACACACGCTTTATGTAGGTTTACAACACCAGGGCTCTTGTGTTCTGAATCAGGCTGACCTTTAAAATGTTTCCAGACTCACAGATCTTCTGTTCAAATGGCTGAGCATGTGTTGGAGGATAAATGCTGGTCTGAACCATATTCTCTAGAGTCCTAGCTAAGCCTCTCACCCCTCGCACAAGTCAACACAAAGACAACACAAATCGTATTGTGTGTTACTCAAGCAGCTCTGAGTCACTGAAAAGTGACTCGGGGGGGCGAGGCAGACATCTTCTCCTTGGTGCCCCCCGCTAGTAGCTGCCACAGGCGGGGAGGGCAGCCGGCGGAGCCTGCTCTACCGGCTCACAACCCAGAATTCTGCAGCTGAACACCAAAGGGCTCACCCCCAGTAAGATCGACATCATCGAGCACCTGGCCTGTGACGTGTCAAAACGCCTTAGCTAGGTAATTAAAATCTTCAAAGTTCTTTGTTCAGTAGTTGGAGTCAAATTAATAAGGCACTGGAAACACTTGAGTCCGATGCAACAGGCTTTATTGCTTGTTCAGCAGTACAGGCAACAAGACCGGTGGGTTCTCGAGAAGACACACACTCAAACTGACTGTTACAGCTCCTTATATACCTTCTCCGGGCTATCCCCGCCCTTCTAGCTTGACCACAACCCATTTTTTAAAACACACCCCTAAGTTGGCACGATTCTAATGGTGTATTTAAAATATACATTGCAAGTGCTTCCCCCTAGTGGTAAGAGTTCCCGTGTAATTCTAATGGTGTCTCAAAACTGTATTGTAAGTGCTTCCCCCTGGTGGTGGGTGAGCTGATTCACAGTTTAATTCACCATTAGCTTTGTCCTTGAACCAGGCCAATTTTTTAAAAACATTGTACGGCATGTGCATCTGGTTGTCAAAACAACCACGTGTCAACTTTATCTCAGCATATGTCAACTTTATCTTTTATAGAGGGAGCAACAACACTCATATGCCAACTTTATCTTTTATAGAGGAAGCAACAACATTTTCCTCTCGCTTTAGCCATTCTTTAGATAAGACACCTGTTGCTTTATCTTTAGTGCAGATTCTACTTTTCTTCTGCTCATTCTGCACATTCCTGTCTGTTTTCCTTGTCTGTTTGCATCAGAACTTTTGCTTCAGCTTGAACTCTCTTATTCAAAGACATGTGTAATATCATCTTAATTAGAACAAAGAGTTGGGTCTAATTACGGCTTAATCAAATTAATACACGACACCTGCACCACCAAGGCCCTCGTCATCCTCCTCCAGGAGACCAACTGCGTAACAGCAGATAAGCTAGTTCTCCCACATTTTGCTCTAGCTGGGTCTATCCTAAGCAGGAAGCATGGCCTTGCTACGTTTGTCCATCAAAGGTTGAACTGGACTCTCGGCAACCAATCCCCGACTGGCTTGGAGATTGAATGGTTGTGCATGGACTTTGCTGGCTTCAAAATCGTCAACGGCTACAAGCCTCCGCCCTCGCGAATCACACCAGCGCATCTCCCAGTCTTCACCCACCCAGGTCTCTATGCTGTCGACTTAAATTGCCAGGATGAGGATTGGGTGTACAGCACCAATACATCCAAACGAGAAAACCAACCAGCCGGGCTGTTGTTGTACGATCCCAAGGGCGCAGCCAGCTTTGTCTCAGGTCGCTAGAAAACTGTGATGAATCCTGACTTGGCATTCGTGAGCGTCGGCGTTGATAACTGGCTCCCTGATAGACATATGCTAGGAAAGTTACCGCGGTCTCACATTGACCATTGCTGATAACCATGCCTAAACTCGTGGACCTCATCCCGAGGAAGCCGGTGAAGCAATGGAATTCCGAAAGGTCAACTGGAAACGCTACCTCCTCCTTACCCATAGATCCATGAGGTGCCTCCCACCACCTAACACCAACAATGTGGACGGGGCGTACCGGGAACTCTGCGACATACTCGTAAAAGCGAAAATAAAAATCCATCCCACTCGGACGTCGCAACAGCTACAAACCATGCTGGGATGCGGAGTGTGGGAGTCTCTACTGGGCCTTCCTCCAGGCCCCCCAGGAGAGAGTCTCTACTGGGCCTTCCTCCAGGCCCCCCCAGGAGAGAGTCTCTACTGGGCCTTCCTCCAGGCCCCCCCAGGAGAGAGTCTCTACTGGGCCTTCCTCCAGGCCCCCCCAGGAGAGAGTCTCTACTGGGCCTTCCTCCAGGCCCCCCCAGGAGAGAGTCTCTACTGGGCCTTCCTCCGGGACCCCCAGGAGAGAGTCTCTACTGGTCCTTCCTCCAGGCCCCCCCAGGAGAGAGTCTCTACTGAGCCTTCCTCCAGGGCCCCCAGGAGAGAGTCTCTACTGGGCCTTCCTCCAGGGCCCCCCCAGGAGAGAGAGTCTCTACTGGGCCTTCCTCCAGGGCCCCCCCAGGAGAGAGAGTCTCTACTGGGCTTTCCTCCAGGGCCCCCCCAGGAGAGAGTCTCTACTGGGCCTTCCTCCAGACCCCCCCAGGAGAGAGTCTCTACTGAGCCTTCCTCCTGGCCCCCCCAGGAGAGAGTTCCTACTGAGCCTTCCTCCAGGCCCCCCCAGGAGCTGAGTGTTTCAGCCCTGCTATCAAGACTCAGCCGAAGGAGACGAGCGCCGGGAGTAGGCCATTAACTCCATCGACTTCTCACACTCCAGCCGCAAGGCATGGAGCATCCTTTACAACCTCACTAGTAGGTCTAGACACCCCCCCCCCGTCACTGCCCCATCTCTGCAAACAAAATTGCATCACAATTTGTGAAAAGTGGGACATACGAGGGCAAAGACCACAAATCGTCACGTCTTGTGGCAAAAGAAGTGCCTGACCTCTGGAAGGCCACAACTAGTGGCGGTAACAGCTGCCCTCCAGCCTGTAAAGCCATGGAAAGCTCCGGAGCCTGATTCTATCTGTCTGGAGCTTATACTCCATGCCATGCCTGCCTTGAAGTCCTGGTTAAGAGCATTCCTCACTTCCTGGCAACTCAAGATCGTCAAAATCTGGAGTAGAGCCCTAGTTGTCACAATCCCTAAGCCGGACAAGCCTGAAGGGGACCCCAAGAGTTACCACCCTATCTCTCTGTTATGTATCCCCTTCAAGATCCTTGAGTTGTCTCATCCTCGCCCGCATCAAACCAATCATCGACCAGCTGCTCCCACAGGAGCAGGCCGGGCTCCGACGTGAGTCACTTTGACTCAAAACATCAAGAACAGCTTTTCGGCCAAAAAGAAGGCTGGAGCCATCTTTATAGACCTGGCGGCTGCCTACAACATCATATGGCACCATGGCCTCACCTGCAAGCTGCTCCGCCTGCTGCCAGTCAGGCACATGGTCAGCATGATCATGGAACTTGTCCGAAATTGCAGCTTTACCCTCACCACCGGTAGCGGACAGCGCAGCAGGTTGCGACGCCTTAAGAACGGCGTCCCTCAGGGATCTGTCCTGGCCTCCTTTATAACATCTACACCTACGACCTGCTGAACACAGTCTCCAGGAAGTATGCCTACGCAGCAACCTTGCGCTGGTGTACTCCGCTGGAGACTGGCAGGCCGTGGAGGAGACCTTGAGCCAGGACAGGCAGACACTAGCGGCATACCTCCGGAATTGGAGATTGAAACTTAGTGAGGCAAAGGCTATGTCAGCGGCTGCCTTCCACCTTAACAACAAGGAAGCCAAACGTGAGCTCCGAGTGCACATCGATTGAACACTCCTGCTATGCTGCGCTGAACCAACCTATCTTAGCGTGACACTGGACAGGCCGCTCACATTCTGCCGACACCTTGAGTCCCTGCGTAAGAAGTTAACAGCTCGTGTGGCATTGATGAGGTGACTGGTCCAATCAGGCTGGGGCTCCGGTGCAAAAACTACTGCGTACGGCAGCCCTATCCCTGGTCTACTCGACCAGTGAATATTGCGCACCGGTGTGGTGTCGCAGCACTCACACCTACCTCATCAATCCGCCTATCAACAAAGCCTTGCACATCGTGACAGGATGCCTGTGTCCTACTCCTGTGGACAATCTTCCCATCCTTGCAGGCATTCATCCCTCCCTAACCACCTGCTCCACGATAGATCTATCTATCTATCTAGTATCTATCTATCTATCTATCTATCTATCTATCTATCTATCTATCTATCTATCTATCTATCTATCTATCTATCTATCTATCTATCTAAATATGATGCAGTAGTATTATTATGCAGGAGTGTTATGACCTAAAGAATGGGGGTTGGTGGCTTAGCACCAAACTTGTTTCATATTTTTATTAGCCGGCTAAAGCGATGTAAATGGCAGGTGGTCAGGGTGTATTTGTAAGTCAGAGGACCCAGGATAGAACCCAGCGAGGGACAAGAGAGGGTAGACGCAATACAGACCACTGACGCAGTGACACCCGTTAGACCAACATGTCATTCCAATGAGTTCATACTGTATGGCACACTGACGCAATTTACAAATACCTTCCCTAGTACGGTACCTATACTATTGCATTTCTCAAGGTTAGGCCTGTAACTACCAGTTGCAGTGTAGGTTTGGGGTTTGGGTTAGGGCTACATTACATTAGTTATTTAGCACTATCCAATATTTTGACACTATCCAACAGCTTCTTGCCTGATGCAGTCCGCCACAGCCAACAGCAGCAGTAGATCGACACCCTTGGACAGACACATCCCCACCCCCATGATCCATTATCCCCCCAGACACACCCCTCTACCTGGACAGCCCCCCCCCCCCCCCCCTCCCGGCGACGGTTCTGTTCTTCTGATGGACCAGTCTCTCAATCCCACTCCCCTGCACTTACATACAGTACACATTATGCCGCCTATATCACAGACAGCCATCATGATTGGATGGAATAAATAGATGAGGATCAAACTGATAGACTGCTAGACTGCTACAGATAGTAAATTACCAGTTTGGGAACCTTTAATGTCTAGCTTCGTACCTAGGAACTGGAATGAGGAGCTGATTACTGTTGATAAGATATTGTAAGGACAAGCGATGACAAGAATGTACCTGCACCTGTATTGGTTATATATGGCGAGAATAAACTTTCTATATTCTGGATTAGGCAGGTTAGGCATACAAATCCCAGTTAGTTCGGGATAGTAGAACAAAAACATTGCAAAAATCGCAAAAATATGTCTGGTTTCAAAATCTGGGTTGGATTCAGTACAGGGCCAGTGTCTTTTACCCAGCCTGCCCCTGTCTCCCGTTTGTTATCACTGCACACATCTTGTCAGATAAAACATACAAATGGGCTACATAAACACCGCATTCAACTGTTTAGCGATGCATCCCGTTCATTTCCCAATCGCAAAAGTGTCTCGCGGCAAGTAGTAAACATACTTGGAAAAACAGGGAATTAAAATGTTAAGGTTTATGATAAACCATGTTTTTATAAATTAGCAGATAAACAGGCCCAGGCAGGGGCTGTAACGACGCTCGTAACAGATCCGAAAGATGAACGGACTGTTCCTATGGAACCGTAAAGATATAAAATGCTCCAATAGAACTGTGAAGATATATAAAACGCTTTATGATTTCATCAATGAGAGAACCATCATCGGCCAGGCTGCAGACATTACGACTGCATGGCGGTGTGGTGTACTAGAGTGATGTCTGAGAAATAATGTTGTGTATGACTGCAGGGCAGGGCCAAGCAGCGCTTCGTTAGGGGAGACGCAACTGTTTTCACTGCACCCCAGCTGGTTCTGACCTTTGTGGCATCGGTCTTGTGCACAGACACAAAAGCTTGTGGGGTTCCCCTCCCCACACATCCCCGCCCCAACATGACAAACATGCAGAAGAACCGTGACCAGGACTTGGACTGAGCACTGGCTGCTCACTGCTCCTGGCTGCCCCAGATGGAGGGCAGCTTGGACGGGATAAATGCAGAGGACAATTTCCACCGGCGACCGCTGTAAATGCATGTGCTCGTGTGTTGTGTCACCTCTCACTCACGCGTTTGTTGTGTATAATTGCCATGTGGCGGATAAATGACCCACCAATATCCAGTAATTAAATGTTAAACGTTGAATGACTTGTATGTGATTTGGATCAGTGATAGAGTAAGCAGCTCAGGAGGTAGAGCGGGTCGTCCAATGATCGTAGGGTCGGCGGTTCGAATCCTGGCTCCTCCTGACAACACTGAAGTGTCCTTGGGCAAAGACAAAGACTCCAAATTGCTCCCAAAGAGCAGGCTAGCACCTTGCATGGCAACTTCCGCCATTGGTGTGTGAATGTGTGTGTGAATGGGTGAATGAGAGGCCTTCATTGTAAAGCGCTTTGGATAAAAGCGCTATATAAGTGCAGTCTATTTAACATTTACCATAAGCTTAGAGAGCCATTCCGCGTACATACTGTACTCTATTATCTGTTCAGTGATTGAAATCTATTTCTCTGTTCTTCTCTATCTCGTTATTTTCTCTTAAGACGTGACATCATCGCTCCTCCAAGTTCTTTTGCAAAGCAGAGGTGTGAAGCATACGCCGGGCTGGTATTGCTTTCTGGAAAGTAATTTGTAGGCCATCACACTTTAATTCATTTTTCCTCTCAGTCGGAGATTTGTTTTTGATTGGACGTTGGCGTGGATGATTACACTGAATCAGGGTCAGGGTGAATTGATTTTTGGGGGTTTGCAGGGAGGAGGATGGCGAGAGTTTGTATGTTGTTGTTGTTTATGTCAGAGATTCCTGATTTGTCACCGCCTGCGAGGGTGACTTTGAGGAACACTAGGGACAGAGGAAGTAAAGGGCATGTCTTCAGCGGGGACAGAACTCAGCTTCCACATTAAACAAGCTTTTCATTGAAAGCTCTCTCAGCGGGCTCCTTGTCGTGTCTACAAACACTCAGCTCCGTCACAAGCACAAGGTTGGCTATTTCCCTGGCTAAGTGGCCCCCTTGCTGTGCCAGCTATACATGTTTTATTTATCAAAGTATGTTTGGAATATGTCATTGCGGAATATGAAAAAAAAAACACAAACTAAACACTTCAAAATAAAGGTTGTTTTTTCCCTCTTAAAGCATAGTGGAAAGTGGAAAGTTTTTCGATAGGAATAGAAACCCGGTGCTTCTGAGATACATTTTTAAAGGAGGTCCCAGTGGGTACTTTATGAGAAAATATCTAGCTGAAATGGTATAGAGATGTTTTGGTATTCATCGTGGATATCGTATCTACTACAGCATGTACTTTCAGGAGGAAAAAGGCACTGCTGTTTCATCATGGAGAAAATAAACCCTTACTGAATATTACTTTCAGAACACTTAAACGCACATGCACACACACACACATACACACGCGCACAAACACACACACACACACAAACAAACACACGCGCACACACACACACACACACACACACCGATACATAAACATAGAGACAGTACAGTACATGTACTGACTGTATACATATAGCTTAGATAGGCTATCTTTTTGTCACACCTCCTTTTGTCACACCCATTCCCAAACTCAATTTTCTGAGAGCTCTCAACCTGATTGCTATTCCAACAGTAATCTCCCAACAATGAGGAACCATGCATGTTTGCAGTTGTCAGTATGTTAACCCTCAACAGGAGATACTGCTTAAGCAGAATGACAAGGAGATATGGGTGCACACTCCCTGCATTTGAAGCACGACTTTCATGATCAGTCCTAGATACACACATGTTCTCAGTGGGACCCATAGTGACACATGTGTGCTCAGAGCCGGCGTTAACTGGGGGTTAATCTGGGGGCCCGTTTCAAGAGCAATTTTAAGATTTTTTTTAAATTATAAAATAAAAGACCCATATTCAATGACCATTGACCCATATTCACAACAGTGTGATTTAAGGCATGCTTTGTTATTACTCATTTAGTTCAAACTAATTATCTGAACTGTAATTCAGATCACACAAGATGTTTTTGATGTTTGAAATGTGTTTATTCAACTTCACAAGTCGACAGGCCATTGGCTGCAAGCATTGATGCATTGAAGTGTATGCGGCAGATCGAAATAAAAATAGATATTCAAAATACTCAAACGAATTATTGAACTAGACCTGTCGGATCTACTGTAAAAAAAAACACACAAAAAAACGTTTTAACCTCATAGATTAAATTGTGCTCAATTATAGACTAGTACGACTATATCCAAAATTCAGACAATTTACTAGTTCATATTTTTGACACCGTCAGTCATGTTGTTAGTGAGAGGAAAGGGCAGAGGCGATTCAGTCATTTCATTTTCATCCGTGTTTTGGTAGTGCTCCGTCGCCCCCCTACAGTCCATGTTACGGTCCGTTGACAGCTGTCTTACTAGCTCGTCATTCACTTAACATTGTATGCCAGGTAAAAGGATTCTGTTGTACGGAAATCAAGACCAAATGAAAAATCAACCAATCAAATTAGCCCACACATACAAAACCACGAACAATGTCGTCATCCGTCGAAATGTAACCTAATCTGTAATTCGTCAAAATGCTTAAAACTGGATGTAGGGTAAGCCAGTTATCGAAGTGCTTACATTGGAATTCCCATTGACATTTTAACATTGAGGCGATTTATCCAATCAAAACATCGCTTGTCAATCACGTTACCCACTTTAGATATCTAGCTACTGGCAGCATCAATGAACATGGAAAACGGAGATCTTGAGTATTTGTTGAAAGTTGATTCCAAAGTGAAGTGGATTAAACGAGTTTGGGTTACGATATAAAGTTGTTTTTTTGTGATTAATTACCAGTTGTTATGGCTGTGCGTTTTGCTTTGCCTCAGCACTCGAGAGCCCGTGAACTTTGCTTCCTGGAGCGGTGGGCTAACAGGCCTAGTAGCCTAGTAGCCTAAACACTGATTAGTGAAGTAGGGGAGTAGGCTATTGAGTGCTGTGCCCTAAGGGGGTGCATTTTATCGTCCTGTCATTCCTCTTCGTGGTGATTGGCCATTGTTGTTATATAATGGCTCTGTAGTTTATTTAGTGTGTCCCTAAAAGTTTGGTTGTTTCGGCCTTAATATTGCCCTCGTATTCGCTCGCTCTCAAATTACTGGCCTTTGTTGATGTTTTAAAAAAAAACATCAGTAGCCTAGGCTACTGTAGTTTTCCTGTATGTTTTTACATAGAAATGGCAATGCTCAGCGTCCTTCTGGTGCTGTGAAACCTCCCATCAGGGCATGCTTTGAAAGCGCACCCCCCAAAAAATTGTGCTTTGTTAGTCCTGGCTTACCCGATTCTAGGACCCACCAGATGCCACTGGGAAAGGGGTGACTATCGAATTATAGTCGGGGGCCCTAGTGAGGGCGGGGCCTGTTTCAGTTGAAATGGGTGAAACATAGCAAAGGCTGTCTATGTGTGTGCTGAGGCCTACTTTTGACTACATGGTTTGAATAATTAACTAGCGCATGCAAGTACACACACACACACACACACACGAGTGCACACACACGCACACACGAACAAAAGCCGTTCAAGTCCCTTTAATTTATATCTCGCCACTTCAAAGGACATCGACACAGTTTTTTCATTTTGAGAAGACTGTTAAGTTCATGCTCTGTTCTTTATCTACTCATTTTCCTGCTTCTCTCTGGTGTTTTTGAAGCACTCCCCCGTGGACAGAGAGGCTGACTCTGAACTTGTGAAGCGGATAAACTCATCGCAGCTTAAACATTTTGGCCGACTCCAGCTGGAGAGTTTCTGGAGATTGTAATGCGATGCGGACACGCTGCTTACCGACACTGTTGTTTATTTTAAATCCTTTTTCCGGCTGCTGGGTGGGTTCTGCTTATGGCTGTGTGCGTGTGTGTGTGCGAGTGTGTGTGTGTTTGTGTGTGTGAGTGTGCAATTGTGTGTGTGCAAGTGTGTGTGTGTGTGTGAGTGTGTGTGTGTAGTTT
>NC_140254.1:13073321-13075821 GCF_949987555.1 Borostomias antarcticus
AATCGTAATTTGATGGCAGGTACTTAACAATGCTAATGCACTGCTTACTGGCGTCGGCCATGACAGCTGTCCTGAAAATTTCGCTGAACAGTGAGGTAACATCCGGAATAGCATGCTCTGGACTTTGCTACGTTTTTCGCCGTTTTTTTCGACAATAAAGCAGGCGAGGTAGCAGGCGAGAATAGCAGGCGAGAGGTAGCAGGCACATGTTTGAAGTAGCATGCTACTTCTCGCCTGCTATATAGCAAGTAGCAGGCATTTCGGACACGGCCTATGTCCACCGGGATGCCATGGAGACGGACCACATGTTCGACCAGGAGGCCCGCGGTCTCAGCCGCAGAAGGGAGCTTAGGCAAGGGCACAAAATGGGCAGACTTTGATCGATGATGGTAAGGACAACAGTGTTACCACGGGAAGGAGGCAGGCCCGTCACAAAGTCCAGACCAATGTGGCACCAAGGCCGACCCGGGATGGGCAGGGGGCGCAGCAAACCGGGAGGAGGCTGGCACGGGCACACACCGTGCAGGCCTGGACGTAGTCGTGCGTGTCCGTGGTCATGGATGGCCACCAGAACCGTCTCTTCAGCAGGGTCAGGGTGCGGCTGGTGCTGGGATGACCAGCAAACTGGGATGTGTGGGCCCACTGGAGGACCTGGGCGCGGACCTGGTCTGGCACAAAAAGACGATTAACAGGGCCGTTACCTGGGTCGGGGTGTGTCCTCTGGGCTTCCCTCACCAGTCCCTCGACCTCCCAGGTCAGCGCGCCCACAACACAGATGGGAGGGAGTATGGCCGCCGGCACAGAGGGGCCTTGGTCTGGAGGGGCAAACTGGCGTGAGAGCGCATCCGGCTTCAGGTTACGGGAACCAGGTCGGTACGAGAGGGTGAAATTGACGTCACGTCTGCTTTCTTAGCAGGAAAAGACTACGCGGCTCGAGCCGGTCTTCCATCTGCGGTGAGACCTTCCATGGTCAATTCTGACTCTTTCACAGAAGACCCAGCGGCTCTAGCCGAGAACATTACAGTAGCTGTAACAGGAGGAGATGTGGACTGTACATGACAACCAGGATAACGTTGCATTGTGTTTGCTTTATTCCTCAACAAGGAAACTTGCTCACCGCCGCTCTTAACAGAGCGTGGTGTGGGCAGAACACAGTCACGCATCTCCACGCACCGTCAATAAGTGCGCCTCTTCCTTCCTCAAGCCGGAGGCGGAGCGGTGGGTGCGCTTGAAGTCGCCAGTCTGGTCCCGGCACCCTGGGCGGGGTAGGCAGGGGGAGGTCGCGGGGGAGGAGCCGCGTGCGCAGTCCAGGAGCCCGGGCGAGCCGGTCCATGGGCCGTAGCGGGGCGGGACCCTGTAGCAGGTTGTTTAGCCTTGTGTGTTCGCCGGCGCTTGCTCCCGGTCGCGGCAGCATCAGCCAGAGCACGCGGACGTGCCGGCACACTGCGCTCCCCCGGAGCAGCAAGGTGGCGAGCGAGGAGGAGCCGGTCCGGGGTGGTGTCCCACGTCGCTGTAGCGGGAGCCGCAGACACAGAAACGATCCGGCGGATCAATCGGCGCTGGCAGAGGGTCATCTAGGGACGCCGCCAGCTCCGCTTGGGTCCGCTGAGTAGACATATCTTGATTTTCTTCTAGCACAATGCGAGCTGAAAATTTCGAAGGAGCAGATGTGCGGGCGTAGCCCGCTTATACAGTGGTGCACCGGACTTGGTTGGACACAGGTGCGTGTATGTTTTTTTCTTCAGTCAATGTGGCTAGCTGGGTTTCGCTAGCCAATTGGAGCTAGCCCTGTGGGGCGGAGCTCCACGAAATAGAACGCATACGTGTGAGTCCAGCGTCAGGCTCGTTTTCTGTACCGCGTAGGATAGCACCTGCCTCATCTGGCTTTTTTCTGCATTTCTGTAACGTTAACGTTCGTGTCATCTGCTGCAGCTGCAATGTCACCCGAGGCAGCAGTAGCTTCAGGGGCAGGCTTACGAAAACACTGAAAGAGTGTAGTTTGGGTTTGCTTTCGTTTCATATCTCCTTTAGTGATTCGCATTAGTTAATTTCAACGGTGCAATGCTACGCGATGCCAAGCAACTGTGTTGTTGTTCCTTGGTAGGTGACGTCTAGGTCACAGGCCACGGAAGCCCCAAGGTCCAAAGATCAGTGCTTCATAACACAGACAGGGTGACTTTTATGAATTAAGTGTTAAGACTATGTTACAAAACAATGTTATTACGTATCCTCACGCATTTTTAAGTCGGTACACGGAAATCCTTGACCTTTCCGAGTGGGTATACAGCGTATACCTGTGTATCACATAGACTACACCACTGTGTGTGTGTGTGTGTGTGTGTGTGTTTGCATGATTCTCTTCTCTCTTTGCTCTCTATCTCTCTCTCCTCATCATTATTCTTCTCTCTCTCTTATCTTATCCTCACAATCTTCCCTCTCATCCTCAGCAGTCTTCTCTCTCTCTCTCTTTCTCTCTGTCTCTCTCTCTCATCATCCCAGT
>NC_140254.1:13078321-13085821 GCF_949987555.1 Borostomias antarcticus
GCGTGTGCGTGTTCCAACTCTTTGTGTGCTAACACATCCAGACCTTTCTAATTCTCGTCCCGCAAAGGTCAGCTGTCAGACAGTATTGAGCTGACCTGAGGGTGGAGGCGGCCTGAACAACCAGGAGCCGTAGAGCAGTGATGTTCAGCATTAATGCAGGCGTGAGTGTTCTGTCACTGAACACTGTGTGTGTACTCTACTTTCACTGAACACTGTGTGTGTGTACTCTACTGTCACTGAACACTGTGTGTGTGCGTACTCTACTGTCACTGAACACTGTGTGTGTACTGTCACGGTAGAGCAGGACGCCAGGTGATGGCTCTGACAAAACAAACAAACAAAAAACAAAAAAAACACATCACTATTTGGGAAAGGCAACAAGTTATAATTTGAGGGTGTTTATTTTGCATGCTACTGAACTTTAGAATTGTGTGTGGGGGGGGGGGGGGGGGGGGGAATTATCTGCGATTGCATTCAAGATTCCTTTTATTTGTCACATGTAATGTACGGTGTACAGTCACAGTAAAATGTTGCTGCCAGCTCCAAGTTTACTGTATGCTACAGATAAACTTTAATACTCAATTACAAATTACAAATTTACAAGTAACACATTTACAATTCAATTAACCGCAAGGCACAAACAAACCCAAAACTGGACAATGTTGCTGGAGAACATTTAGAACCTAGAAGAACCTGAACAAGAACAAAGCCGGATGTAGCTAATGCTAGTTAGCCACCGCTCTGTAACCAGTGAAGACGGAGCTGGAAGCGTTCTACAGCAGCGTTGAGGTAAACGTCAACTATCCATTCTTTTGCATGTGATCTAAGCAAGCCATGCGTGTTTCCTCAGTTGTACGTCAGTCTGGTGGTTGGTTCAGAGAGATATCCCCGGCCCCTAGACCACGTCACTGGTGGTTGGTTCAGAGAGATATCCCCGGCCCCTAGACCACGTCACTCTGGCGGTTGGTTCAGAGAGATATCCCCGGCCTCTAGACCACGTCAGTCTGGTGGTTGGTTCAGAGAGATATCCCCGGCCCCTAGACCACGTCACTCTGGCGGTTGGTTCAGAGAGATATCCCCGGCCCCTAGACCACGTCACTCTGGCGGTTGGTTCAGAGAGATATCCCCGACCCCTAGACCACGTCACTGGTGGTTGGTTCAGAGAGATATCCCCGGCCCCTAGACCACGAAGCCTATTGATCGCTTGGCTTGCTACTGTCTGCTCAGTGGGCTGTGACATTATGAAATTCTGCCTTCCAACCTGTCACCTCCTTTGAGAGTAGAATTGACACTTAGTGTGGCAGATCTATCTGGGTGATGATGTTGTCTGCCTGCCTGCCTGCCTGCCTTCTGCCTGCCAGTCTGTCTGTCTGTCTGTCTGTCTGTCTGTCTGTCTGTCTGTCTGTCTGTCTGTCTGTCTGTCTGTCTGTCTGTCTGTATGTCAGTCTGTCTTTGTCTCACTGTCTGTTTGTCCCACCTGTTTGCCTACCTGCCTGTCTCTCTGCACCTGCCTGTCTGCCTGCCTGCCTGCCTGTCTGTATGTGTGTGTGTCTGTCTGTCTGTCTGTATGCATGTCTATCTGTCTCTTTCTCTGTCTGTCTGTCTGGGATTATAGTCTCCTGGTGATATGGTGATATCAATTTGTGTGTCGTCTGCATAGCTATGGTAACATATTGTTGTTTTCCATAATTTGAGTTAGTGGGAGTATGTTAACGTTGAACAGAATAGGCCCCAGGATGGAGCCTTGGGGAACTCCACAGGTCATTTTTGTCAGCTCAGATTTGTAATTGCCTATAGACACAAAATAGTCCCTGTCCTTTAAGTAGGATTCAAACCAATCTAACACTGTACCAGAAATTCCCAGCCAATTTTCCAGTCGGCCTAGTAGTAAGTTGTGGTCTACCGTGTCGAACACAGCACTGAGATCCAGTAGTACTAAGACTGAGATTTTGCCATTATCTGTGTTTAAATGGATGTCATTAAATACCTTAATTAGAGCAGTCTCAGTGCTGTGGTGTGGTCGAAATCCTGACTGGAAGACATCAAAGCCATTACTTAGTGCCAGGAAATTATTCAGTTGTTGGAAAACAACCTTTTCAATTATTTTGCTTAGAAATGGGAGGTTTGATATGGGTCTATAATTGTTCATTTGTGAGGTGTCTAGATTATTCTTTTTAAGAGTGGCTTGATGACTGCAGTTTTCAGGGTTTGTGGGAACACACCTGAAAGAAGAGATGTGTTTACAATTTGTAATAAATCAGAGGCCATGCAGTTAGATACATTTTTGAAGAAGTCTGTAGGTAGAACATCAAGGCAACAGGTGGAGGATTTCAGATATTGTAAAGTGTCCCCGAGGGTTTTATGGTTGATCGGATGAAATTGTGTCATGGTATTGATTTTAAGTGGACACTGCAACGACACATGTCCTGTACCTGGAATGGAGGCACTAACTGCTTGTCTCACACACACACACACACACACACACACACACACACACACACACACACACACACACACACACACACACACACACACACACACACACACACACTCTGTTCCATACTATAGCAACACTGCAGTTTAATTTGAAGACTCCCTGAAGCCACAGAGACACATGTTATGTTTTCTACCAGCAGTCATCACTGGACCAAGCCAGTAGGCAACTGTTACTCAACCCAGATCTCCCACAGACCCAAACTGTTAACTCACTGACCTAGACGCCAATGCCTTAGCCATGGGAGATTAGTGAGCTTCTCATGTTGCAGTTTAAGATACTTGTCATGGCAGTGGCAGTTCACCTTTGAAAACTTTCAACAAAAGGTAGCTTGGCATTTATTTATTTTGATACTCATATCCACAAACACTGGATATTAAGTTTTCTTTGAACACAATGTTTTACTTCTCTCAGGCTGCCACCGGCTCCTGAAATAAAGAGCGATGTGACAGAACGCCTGGTCCTTAGAGGATTTGAAGGGTATTATGGAGCTTTTAGTCCTTGTACAAACTTTCTCTTCCTTTGTTTGGGATAAATGTCATGTTTTAGAACTTTGAAGAGCTCTTTTCATTAAACCATTGATTGGAGGGAGGGGGGGGACGCACAGAGAATAATTGTATTACTTTTATTACTTATTTTTCAAAACTTCTGTCTATGATTCACACAAACTATGATAAGGTTATTATCGCTGGCGATTTTAATCTGTATGTAGACAACTCGGGTAACTCAAAGGCCAGGGATTTAATTTATCTCTTGAATTCCATGGACTTTATGTAGTGGGCGTTAGATTGTCTATTTATTTTACTTGTATAATTGTTATATTAATCATGCTTTCTCTCTCTCTCTCTCTCTCTCTCTCTCTCTTTCTCTCTTACCAAGGTGAAACCTTTCCTCTCCTAGGCTGATACTGAAAGAATAATACATGCTTTTATTACTAGCAGACTATTGTAGCGCTCTCCTGTCTGGCCTACCAAAAAAGGCAATTAGTCAACTCCAACTTATTCAAAATGCTGGAGTACGTGTTCTTACAAAGACCAGAAGGAGGGCTCACATTAGACCAGTTTTAAAATCACTGCACTGGTTACCTCTCAGTTTTAGAATATATTTGAATTTAAGATTATTTTATTAGTCTATAAGTCATTACATAATCAAGCACCTAAATACATATCAGACATTATTTTAAAATACACCTACACCTAGTAGGTCCCTCAGGTCCTCTGTCACTGAGCTTTTAGTGGTCCCTAGAGCCAGGACTAAGAGGCATGAGGAGGCAGCCTTCAGTTTTTATGCCCCCAGCCTTTAGAACACCCTGCCAGAGGACCTGAGAATGTCTGAGACCCTGGTAACTTTCAAGTGAGATCTTAAAACGTATACTTTTTTAATGTTGCTTTTCCCATGTAGCTTTAGTTGTGTTAATATCTTAAAGTGTTCTTAATTTGTATTTGTATTGTATGTTTTATATTTTTACTGTATTATACTGTATCTTACATTATCTTTGGATTTGTAATTATTTTACTGTAATTGTTTCTTTTAAATCTGTTCTCACAGTGTTTACATGATTTATGTTTTCATCCATCTCTTTTATGTAAAGCACTATGTGCTACATTGATTTGTATGAATGGTGCTATAGAAATAAAATAACATTGACAATGGCATTACTGTACAGTAATATAACTGCTTTCAGTCCTATAGAAATTGAATTAAATGTATCAATTGTAATATTCCTGTTTTTTATGAAGGATTTTCATAAAATGGACAACTATAATTGTTATCGGCGGAGATATTGCAGCTGGAGACTAGTAGCTGATGATCATATGCACAAAAGCAAGCTCATTTCCCTCATAACAATATAATATACTGAATTATAGTGGCTGGAGAATATACAGTTTGCATCAGTTTCAATTTAATTTAGGAGAATCTATTGTTGGCTATACACTTAAAAACCTAGACTACTACTGTACATATAGCCATTTGTAACTATAGAGGAACCCTCTTATCTGTAAAATAGTTCCATATGGAACCCTTTAAAGGTTGATAAGGCAGAACCCTTTCTGGGTCAGAAAGAACTCTTTACGTTGCTAAACAGCACCTTATGGAGCTGAAATGGGTTTGAGTGTTTTTAGAAGCGTAGGGTAAGGAACTCACATCTCAGATCAGGCCTTTACTCCTGTTTATTCCTTATCCTCCCTCCCTCCTTCCCTCCCTCTCTCCCTCCCTCCCTCCCTCCCTCCATCCCTCTCTCCCTCCCTCCCTCCCTCCCTCCCTCTCTCCCTCCCTCTCTCCCTCCCTCTCTCCCCTCCCTCCCTCCAGACACTGTTCCCTCTATCCCTCATTCCTTACCTCCATGCTTGTTTGATCTGCTGCGGTTTATTCGATGAAAGTGATATGACTGACATACAGTAACGCCTTGGTTAATCAAAATGCCATGAACATCATAACGAGGAAAGGGATGACGCAAGAAAATCAATAGATCTGAGATCAAAAGTAACTAGTTAGCGACTTCAACTACACCCATCAATCAAGCCAACAGCCGCTACCATGGCAACCCAGCACTCAGCAGCTGTCTCTGGATAGATAGTACAAGAAGGAAATAGAGAGAGAGAGAGGGAGAGAGAGAGAGAGAGAGAGAAAGAGAAGATTAAAGTGATTTTCTGTAAAATAGCTGTCAATCAAATGCACTGGGCTGCTCAGATACAGTGCTATGGGCCTGCACTTCAGGGTGTTCAGTCACACACACACACACACACACACACACACACACACACACACACACACAGACACACACACACACACACACACACAAAACACTGACAACCCCCCACACACCTTACAGAAATAGCATCTTTCTTTACACATAATGTGTCCACTGTCATATTGCCATAAAAATAATTTCTTACCACTCAATTTAAAGGGCTTAATTTCAGTGACTAACAGAAGCTCATCAGATGAGAGAGTCGGACTTAACAGGATACTTGTGACTCTTTAATGAACCATCTGTCCTAACGTCAATGGCATCGGATGGAAGACTGTTTCTCTAGGTGTGTGTTCGTGTGTGTGTGTGTGTGTGTGTGTGTGAGAGAGAAAGAGAGAGAGAGATAGAGAGAGAGAGAGAGAGTCACAGCAGGAAAGGTTGAGGTCGTTTCAAACCCTGGCTCTAACCCTTGACCCCTCGAGCCCTCCCATGAGACGTCCAGCCACTCAGGTCACCCTCCGAACCCCCGTCCAAAACATGCAAATGAGGCCGGTGGCTCCGCTCTGAAACATGTTCCATAAAAGATACTGTGACACCTCCATCTGTTCAGACACACAGAGAGAGAGAGAAAGAGAGAAAGGGAGAGGAAGGGAGGGAGAGAGAGAGAGGGAGGGAGAGAGAGAGGGAGAGGAAGGGAGGGAGAGAGAGAGAGAGAGAGGGAGGGAGAGAGAGAGGGAGAGGAAGGGAGGGAGAGAGAGAGAGAGAGAGGGAGGAAGAGAGAGAGGGAGAGGAAGGGAGAGAGAGGGAGAGGAAGGGAGGGAGAGAGAGAGAGAGAGGGAGAGAAAGATAGGAGAGAGAGCAAAGACACTACACTATACACTCTGCACACTCAATGCACACACACTTACAACACTCCATTGTGTATATAGTATGTACCCTGCACCCTGTCCTACATGCATGTCGCCTGCACATAGTATGTCGTAACCCCAGTCAAATTCATAGTACTGTATCTGTGAACCATATACATGGCTAATAAACAGATCTGGAATCTTGAGAAAGAGACATAAACGAGAGAGAGAGAAAGGAGAGAAAGAAAGAGAGAGTTAGAGTAGAGAGGGAGGGAAAGAGAGAGACAGAGGGCTGATTAATGAAGTGCGAAAAATGGTGCTAAGACAGAGTCAAAATGATCCTTTTCAGCAGGACAATCTCTAGTCTTATCATTAACACCCCCCCCCAAACTCATACACACATTACTTTCCTAACATATGTTGAAAATACACTTGCCGAACAGCCATGCAGTAGCAACTCAATTACATAGCCAGGTGAAGGATTTTGCTTGTGGCATAAATGGGTTTATGCTGCACCAACCAATGTTGACTGGCCCTGTAACCACACCTCCTTTGCTGATTAAAAACCTGTATCTGCTCAGCCACTGACTCACCTGTAGGGAATAGTATTTGTATGCACCATGATCTGTCTGTGCACCTGTGTGTGGGTGTTTAATGCCTGCTGCTGTGTTCATACCTTTGATGATCCCATCTGCACGTGTGTGTGTGTGTGTGTGTGTGTGTGTGTGTGCGTCTCGTTCGCATTGCTTGTGCAACATGTGGGGTCGTGTTTGTGTGGTTGTGCGTGTGTGTCTGTTTGTGCGTGTGTGTGTGTGTTTCCCTCCTCTTCTGTCCCTCTCTCCCCCTCTCTCTGCAGGTGGGGGCTGGTTTCAGAGGTGGAGAGACTGCAGGTGTGTCAGTCTGATGTAGGGATGGGAAGATTAACCACCTCGCTTCGGTGCACCGCATAATAATTCAAAATGCGATCGCCTCGGTTTTAAAAAGTCTGTTCCGGATAAAATTAGGGTTGAACTCGCAATGCATAGTTTCTAACATATTTGCATCATTGAAATCTGATTTACATTATGCAATTATCAACATACTCGTTCCACCCAAGCATTCCCACAAAATGTGATTTACAATCTGTAATTATCAGTAGCAGATAATCGCACCCTTATGTGTCTCAAGGAACAAAGGGGATTAAAAAAGTAGTTATCAGTAGAAGCCCTATGCCTTCATTATTAAGAAATCAAACCAATAATTTGTGACCAATAATATGATATTTAGATGAAATGTTAAGTGAAAACATTGAAGAGAGATAGACCTCTTGACAAGATACGCAAAATATTCCTCGCAGGTCCACAGGCAGGAAAAAGAGCTGAAATAACTCACCTGCACATCCGTCTGCTGCCAGTAGCCTACAGTAGTTATGCACAGTGTGCTAGCCTGGGTTCATTATTATTGACTTGTGAAAAGGCCTGTTTGTG
>NC_140254.1:13095821-13098321 GCF_949987555.1 Borostomias antarcticus
TCATGGATAGATTCAATGTGGTTGTTCGTCAGGAAGATTATAAACAGACCTACTGTATGAACGAAGAGCGCATACTTCATTGCCATGCAGTTTTTCAATGTACTAGGAATTTGCTTTGGGTCATGGTGCAACATGAAGACAACCTTAGACAGGGTGCAGGACGAGACAGGACTGTACAACATGATAAAAAAGATGCGCAAAGAAAAAGAGCAATAACTCAAAAGTAGAGCGGTCAGTGTATATACAGTGAGTGTGCAGAGTGTAATGTTTACAGCATGTGTGTGTGTGTGTGTGTGTGTGTGCAGCGGGATGTGTGAGTGCGGTGCGTCCTGTACAGTACATTCAGGTCATGTGCAAGTGTGTCTCAGCGGTGTCTCTCAGCGGTGGTGGGGTCTGTGGTGGGGCGGCGCAGGGGGGGGAGGGGTTGGGTCAAAGGGGGACACAAGCCGACACACAGGTACAGACTTCACCCCTGCAGGTGGGCCCCCTGCGCTGAGCTCTGGTCCCTGGTGCTCTGTTCTCAGTCACACATGTAGAGCAGCCGGGGCCGCCGGGCAGCCCAGAACCAGCAGGTGCTCCGGTATTCATGCATTCATTCAGAACCCCAGAGACAGCCGGGATCCCTGAAAAACAGGCCTTGTCCCATTTCACCGTGTCCCATTGTGTGTGTGTGTGTGTGTGTGCGTGTGCACATGTTCATTCAGAACCCCAGAGACAGATCCCTGAAAAACAGGCCTTGTCCCATCACCGTGTGTGTGTGTGCATACAGTATGTATGTATGTATGCCTGTGTGTCTGTGTGTCTGTGTGTTTGTGTGTATGTGTGTGTGTGTGTGTGTGTGTGTGTGTGTGTGTGTGTGTGTCGACGCATGTGTGCGTACTTACATTAGGCGAAGGTTGCCACAACCTCCGCGCTCATTAATTCTGATCAGTTGTCGGCAGCAACGGGGAACTCGGGAAATCGACTTCAACGCCGACTCCTAATGAGGCAGAGGAGCACCAGAGGAGTCAAAGTCGTCCTTCCCGCTCATCTCACAACATCCAGCTATTGTTCTCTAGAGCCCCATCACGACTGGAACCCCTCCCCCACTAACATCTGGCTTTCGTCTTTGGTGGGGAAGGTTACAATGAGCATTCCTTCCCAGGACAAATGAGTCGGTTCATGGGTATTTATCAGCTCTAGCTCTGATCAGCACTGATGAAACATAACACCCTGGCAGACACATTAATAATGCACGTTGAAGTTCCAGACACTCGATGTAACCAGAATAGTCAAAATAACAGTCTGAATACAGTATCAGGGTCACAAACCCATCATTACCAGACTCCGATTGTTTTTGTTGTTGTTGCGTTTGGAAATACATGGAAGTGAATGCAGCTGATGGCTCACTATGGCTCATTCACTTCCATGTATTTCCAAACGCGAAAACAACGGCAGTGAAAAACAATCGGAGTGTGGTAATGATGAGTTTGTAACCCCGATAGTGTATTCAGCCTGTTATTTTGACTACTTTGGTTCTTGAAGTGGTGTTTTTATAGTGACCTTTTAACATTGCAGTCAATGTTATACCAATATGGCAGCTGAGTGAATAAAGCGAATAATCTGGGAATATCTCACTGCTGTTTAAGCCCCCAGCTTCTCCTGATAAGATCATCAGGCCGCCGGTCCAAGCCAGGGACATCCCTGTTCCCGGCACGTCAGCGCGAGCCCAACGGCAGGAGCGGCGCCTCCGTGGCATGGCTCCACTCAGCTGTTCCTAGTCCCTCATCACCACACCTGATCCCCGTCTGCAATCGCCTGCCGCCCCTACAAGGTCCTGGTCTGCACTTCGTTCCTCGCCAGATCTTACCAGCCTATACGTATGGTAAAGTAAAGCCCTAGCCTAACTTCTGCCATTCGTAATTTGTAGTGCTTTTCTCTCGCCTGCAAACTTTATACAGTTGCAGCGCCAGACTTTTTGCTCGTTACCTTTTCGCCTGTGATCATTATCCCTCCTCCTGGTCTCTCCAGCAGTCTGGACCTCCTCTGCTGAGTGGTGCTGGCCTGCAGAGCCCTCATCCTGCTCCCCCTCCAACCCTCTCCACCTCCCACCAGCACATTGCCTTTATTATTTAGTGGCAGCTATTTTTGTGGCACCAATTTTTTGCTCCCCTTATTATTTTGTGGCAAACCCTTTTGTGGCTCCCATTTGTCATTCTATTAATCCGCCCCCTCCGGGCTTGAACCTGTTCATCCGCCTCCTGTGTGCCTGGGTCTGACTAACAAACCTAACAGAAGTTTAAAATGAGACTTTTGCAACCTTTCAAAAAATCTGAACAATTTCAGTTCACTGTACACCAAACAGCTCTGAAATTTAATTGAATTGAATTGACATGCTAGCCCGCGTGCACCGACAGTCTACCCTCCTCAAAAGACTAACAGCTTCGACGGAGAAGCACAGTCGGGCTACCCCGGATATTGAACCGAGCAACCATCAGTCACATGACTCTTCACTTCTCCA
>NC_140254.1:13100821-13310821 GCF_949987555.1 Borostomias antarcticus
GTGACTGGGGAGATAGCCTAGTGAATGGGGAGATAGCCTAGTGAGTGGGGAGATAGCCTAGTGAGTGGGGAGATAGCCTAGTGAGTGGGGAGATAGCCTAGTGAGTGGGGAGATAGCCTATTAGAACTGTTCTGGGGGACCAGCACGTGTAGTTTGCAGACTGTCTGGGCTAAGCTCTGTGATCAGAGAACAGCCTGTCTGTCAGTCCAGATGTAGCTGACTAGATAGCTTGTAGCTTGTTAGAATAAACCTAACCCACTCATACACATGCACACCAGTGGCAGCTGGTGACTCAAAAAACTGAGGAGGACAGTAGGAAGAGAGGTGAGCCACCCATGGGCACTGGGGGGCACTTTCCCTCAGTCAGTTATTATCAGTGGCGTCTGGTGGGTCCCAGAACCGGGTAAGCCAGGACCAACGAAGCATGCATGTGCAGCGCACATGATTTTTTGGGGGGTGCGTTTTCAAAGCATGCCCTGATGGGCGGTTTCACAGCACCAGAAGGGCGCTGAACAGTAGCATTTTTATATGTAAAAAAACATACAGGAAAACTACAGTAGCCTAGGCTACTGATGTTTTTTAACACGTCAACAAAGGCCAATAATTTGAGAGCGACCGAATAAGAGGACAATATTTAGGCTAAAACAACCAAGCTTTTAGGGACACAAAACTAAAATAAACTAAATAAACTACAGAGCCATTATACGACAACAATAGCCAAGCACCACGAAGAGGAATGCCAGGACGATAAAATACTGTACACCCCCTTAGGGCACAGCACTCAATAGCCTACACCCCTACTTCACTAATCAGTGTTTAGGCTACTACTAGCCTACTAGGCTACTAGCCCTATTAGCCCACCGCTCCAGGAAGCAATCTCGAGTGCTGATTAAAATGCACAGCCATAACAACTGGTAATTAATCACAAAAGACCTACCTTATATCGTAACCCAAACTTGTTTAATCCACTCCGCTTCGCTTCGTGCCTAACAACACCCCCTAGCTGTTATAAAATCACTATAACACACGGCCTCTCGTGGTTTATTGCTTTTATACAACGGTTACTACAGTTATTAGTGTAAAATAAACACACAGCAATGTAAAATATGAACATTTATTCAAAACGAAGCATCATTCCCTCAATTCCGCCGAGCAAAATAGTTCCCCTAACAAAATGCATTGGATCAAATGGGAGGCGCATTAAAGGGCAATGCTCGTTTTTGACAACCTGGACCTTATTTACGACATATTATAAGAAGTTTGACTCACCGAGATCACTTTTGTGTAGTTCGGAGGCCTGTAGAAGAAATTTAAAATCCAGCGCGAGCCAGTATATCCATGTAATGACGGTAATCGGGGCACCGAGAATGCAGTTTCTCAAAATCTATTTTCGGCCGCTAAACGGTTGTTTTCATCAATCAGATTGGATGAATCGACAGTTGAGATTCCTCAACGCGAGGCATTGTTGTGGTTTTCAAATACGGGGTCTTTAGCCTCTGTAATATGATCTTTACACGCCTTTCCCCACTTGCTCCAGCACGCATGCGCACAGGCCAGCGCGCAGACTGGCTATTCTCCGGCTCACATTCTCTGCGCTACGATCGGATTGTTGCTGACGAATGACGACGACAATATTCTCGGCACCAACAACGATCGTAGCGCAGAGAATGTCAAACTTCTTATAATATGTCGTAAATAAGGTCCAGGTTGTCAAAAACGAGCATTGCCCTTTAATACTGAAAATGGAATGATATGCGGTCCCAGGTGTGTGTTACAAAGTATTTTAACACGGCTTCCAGCCAATCAGAATCAAGAACCAGAACTAAACATTGTATAATGATGAGTTTGTAACCTGGCAGACTTCAGAATTCAACGTAACGCCATTTCTAGACGGCATCATACAGTTATAAACGTCGGCAGACGACGTGGGATAGGCCTACGTTTTTGATTGTTTGTTCTCCGAATCCGAGTTTTGTGGTTGGTTGTTCACATTGGAACACGTGATAGAAGAGGGGTATACATTTGCAAGCGCTTTTGAGGGTGAGTTGGGAGTGGGTCAAACAACTTTGGTGAGACAACACCGAGTGCAAAACTAGCTGGCGAAACTAGCAAACAACAAAAACGTTTTACAAGCTAGAAAACAACACTACTGGCTAGTCAACTAGCTCACATTCTTACTATCATTATTATTAACTAGCTCACATTCTTACTGTCATTATTATTAGCTAGCATTAACTACTGTGGACACAGGGATCAGGCTAATTTACGAAACTGGACCCAGGAGTGGAACGGCGCATAGTGGCCGCGCTCCGCATATCGCAATACCCTTGCTCGGGCACGCACGCCTAGAGGAGGGCGCGCAGGGGAATTGCTCAATGCTCGAGTGCCTCCACGCTGCGCATATACGTTATTTTCATCATTTGTATTATGCCGTCTAGAAATAATGTTTGGAGTTGTATGATGCCGTCTAGAAATTACGTTTGGAGGCGATGGACAAACGTCGAATTCTGAAGTCTGCAGAGTGAGACCAGGTTGAACGTGGACTGTATTTTCATGAGGACTGTAGGGGGAGACTGAGCACTACCAAAACGCTAAACATGGATGAAAATGAAGCGAATATGATGAATATGGTAGAATATGGTAGAATACAAGAAGCATTTAAGTCAAAAACAGTATGAAAGTCGGAAAAAAAAAATCTGTGCCCTCTTCCACTGAAAGAAGGTGCAAAAACAAGTTTTATTTGGATTTGTATGGGTTAGCCTGGCTTATAGGAGCAATCGTCACTGGTTATTATTTGAAATATCAGCTTTAAAATGTGGATTTACAGTACATTTTAGCATATGAAAAACTGAATAACACTTTCTTTAACTACATGAAGCATTTATTTATCATATTCATGATAAAATATTACAAAACAACAATAAAACATTGTAAGCAATAGTTGTAATGGATTGTACTCTTCTCTAAAGAGAGAAAATAATTGATATTGGTGAGGCGCTGGAGAGGTTAGGTGAGCGGAAAAGTCGATTCACGCCCGCAGCCTGTCCGCACGCCCGCCCGCTGCCGGTAAGAACAGCAGCATTCGTTAACATGGAAGCTGCAGTGAAGTGCAGCAGTGCGCTTTGCCCTTCTGTGACTGGTGAGACTGGTGAGTTTGAAGAGTTTTGACTGAAAGTGAGAGCAAGCGAGCTGGGGCCACGGGGAGGGGGCGGTGCGCTAAGCGGCCGCTTACTTTGCACGAACATTCAGTTGAAAGTTTTCCATCCACCCATCACTGGATGAGGAATAAGCACCGCAAAGCGATCAATTCTCACGCAAGCAGGAGTCAGGCTGTTCAGTGCATTTTTCCAATCCGATGTTGCGACCCAGTCTCTAGAAATGTTTTGGACGAGTTGCCGACACTTTGCACCTCCAGCCAATCTGCGCGCCTGCCTATGCCGTAGCCTGATGTGCACCTCGTAGCCCCCGTAGCTAACGTTACCGGCTATAGCCAGCCAGTGGAACTGTTGTGTTTAGACGGCTCTAGCTCAAAAAATATTTATGTCAGCTTAGATATTTAGATGGCTAGAATCAAGACAAATAGACGAACAGTTTGATGTATAATATGTCCCATAATACTTCCGGATGTATTATATTATGGAGTAACGAACACACAAAAAGTCTCCAATGGCACAGAGAAGAGAAACACAGACATCAACGCCGACTCAATCGGCCTTCACTGTGGTAAATCTGGAATGTGATTGGACAAAATGTCAATCATTAAATCCTGTTAAGAACTGTTCTCCCTTGCGGTAATTTTTCAGCGTTTTGGCCAATCACAAATTAGCATGAAAAAATTGCATTACATTGATAGACCCCTAAGGGACACGCCCAAGGGAGGAATTTCTCCCTTCCATAGATATCTATGGGTCCTCCAGCTGCATGTTATAGATGTCACTGTTAGAGTTTTAGAATTTCAATAATGGGTTTTTATCCATAGGGAACCTGATGTATGAACAAAACTGAGATAAGATTAAATATTAATTATAAATAAATAAATGCATATATTTATATTTTAATCCCTCTCTTCTCTCCAAAAACTGAGGAGGACTGTCCTCCTATTCCTCAATGGACGAGCCTCCTCTGGTGCACACAAGCATGCGCGCACACACACACACACACACACATACACACACACACACACAGAAACACACACACAGAGCTCAAACAGCAATGTCTCTATATCACTTATCTCCTCCACACACACACACCCACACAGACCTACACACACACACACAGCTCAAACAGCAATGTCTCTATATTCTTTATCTTTCCACACACACATGCACACGCGCGCACACACA
Source organism: Borostomias antarcticus (assembly GCF_949987555.1). Lineage (NCBI taxonomy): Eukaryota > Metazoa > Chordata > Actinopteri > Stomiiformes > Stomiidae > Borostomias > Borostomias antarcticus. The sequence goes on from NC_140254.1 coordinate 13,105,165, forward strand.
CAGACACACACACACACAGCTCAAAAAGCAATGTCACTATACTTTATCTCTCCCCCACACACACACATGCACACCTGTGCGCACGCGCACACACACAGACACACACACACACACAAACACACAGCTCAAAAAGCAATGTTTTATATGCCTTATCTCTCCCGCACACACACATGCACACCTGTGCGCCCGCGCACACACACACACACACACCGCTCAAACAGCGATGTCTCTATACGCCTCCCTCCCACGTGTCTTCATCCTGCTACCAACGTCTACCATCTTCCTCCAGCTCCATCGCTCCCTTTATCTGGGTGTGCTATACCCTATTCATTATTCTCTCTCTCTCCCTTCCTCTCACTCCCTCTCTCTATTCACCTCTCTGTCCTTCTCTCTCTCCATCTCTCTCTCTCTCTATTCACCTCTCTCTCTCCCTCTCTCCATTTCTCTCCATCCCTCTTTCTCCATCTCTCTCTCTCCCTCTTTCTCCCCCCCATCCCCCTCTCTCCGTGGCTGACAGCAGATGTGAGGTGGAGCTCTGGTCAGATGCCCCACACAGCCGGGCCCCGCTAGGACACACAGATGAGTCACAGTCTGCCAGCATCAGAGCGAGACACCAGAGACCTCCGGGAGACGTGGACAGACATGCTGGGGAGGAGGAGAAGACACCAGAGACCTCCAGGAGACGTGGACAGACATGCTGGGGAGGAGGAGAAGACACCAGAGACCTCCGGGAGACATGGACAGACATGCTGGGGAGGAGGAGAAGACACCAGAGACCTCCGGGAGACATGGACAGACATGCTGGGGAGGAGGAGAAGACACCAGAGACCTCCGGGAGACATGGACAGACATGCTGGGGAGGAGGAGAAGACACCAGAGACCTCCGGGAGACGTGGACAGACATGCTGGGGAGGAGGAGAAGACACTAGAGACCTCCGGGAGACATGGACAGACATGCTGGGGAGGAGGAGAAGACACCAGAGACCTCCGGGAGACGTGGACAGACATGCTGGGGAGGAGGAGAAGACACCAGAGACCTCCGGGAGACATGGACAGACATGCTGGGGAGGAGGAGAAGACACCAGAGACCTACGGGAGACATGGACAGACATGCTGGGGAGGAGGAGAAGACACCAGAGACCTACGGGAGACATGGACAGACATGCTGGGGAGGAGGAGAAGACACTAGAGACCTCCGGGAGACGTGGACAGACATGCTGGGGAGGAGGAGAAGACACCAGAGACTTCCGGGAGAAGACGGAGGGGGAGGGGAAGGGGAAGAGAGAGAGACTATAGGATGGTTGACAGAGAGATGGAAGATTTATTCGGATGTATTCTTATTAATAATATTCTTATAACTCTTTTATTTATATTATCCATCCTCTGTCACCTGTACTCTGAATGTGTGAGTGCTGTCTTCTGAAGTGTCTGGATTCACCACAAGTAAGAGTGCACACAAGCAAACATACCAACACACACACACACACACACACACGCACACACACACACACATGACCACATGCACACACAAATACATGCACTCACACAAAAACACATGCACACACAAATACATGCACTCACACATGAACACATGTGCGAACGCACACACACACACACACATATACAAACGCACACACACACACACGTCATGCATGCACAAACATACTGCGTGTTATTAAACACCCCCTTGGGCTGTCCTGTTGTGTCTGTGGCAGGATATATCTATCTGAGGTTGCCCATCTCTCTCTCTCTCTTACACGCACACACACAATCACACACACACACACAGACACACACGCAGACCACCACCCCCTGAGCCCCCCATGTCTGTGCCTGTGACAGTAATATTCTGTGTTACCATCCACCCACACACACACGCACATGCACACACACATGCACATGCACACACACACACTAGTGTTGCACGGTATACCGAAATTTGGTACTTTTTCAATAGGCCTACTTAAAAATGGTTCGGTATTAGAATTTAGAACGGCCGGTACTAAATGTGTCTCTGGCGTGAGTGATGGAAAGGATTTGCACCTGGTGGAACGCACATTAGTTTAGTCTCCACCTCACATTTTTCTTACTATTCAAAATGGGTAAAATCAGATCAGATTCTTTGTTCATCACATGTAATGTACAGTGCACAGTCACAGTGAAATGATGCTCGTATTTCATTGTGGAATGAAACTGCGAACAGCGTGTTGATTCACTCAGCCCCTCTCTCCCTCGCACACACGCTGAGGCCGATTCACTCAGCCCCTCTTTCCCTCGCACACACACGCTGAGGCCGACTGTGAAAAGCCCCTCCCCCGCTCCTCTCCATGCGCTCAAAACATGTCGAAGAAAACTGAGTAGAATCAATCCGGAGTAGCCCTACACGTATGGTTAGTGTCATCATGAACACCTCTGCACAAACTTGTCAAAAACTGATCCAGTTACTGTAGTTAACTCTGATAAGCTAGATGTTCTTAATAAGGGCTGTCAAATGATAAAATAAAATAAAAATCTAATTAATTAGATGATTTGTAATTAATTAATCAAATTAATAGCAAATTGACTGCACATCAATTTTTTGCTGGCAAAATCCCAATGAATATATTTCCTTTCAAAGACATTACATTATTTTATACAATGGGTAGTTCCGGCCTCGCAATCTGATTGGTTAAGAACCGTTGTATATTCACAATATACCACGGGCAAAACCTCTTTAGTGTTCTTTGTGAAATATTAATGCGCCAATTATTACTGCCTGTCAAAACGGTAGTTCCATTGCATAACTGTCTGTTGGTTACATTACAGTTTCTCCTCAACAAAAATGGAAACGTTCAATGTCAATTTTGAGTTGTTCTATCCGCCCTGTAGCCTACCACTCTGGTTTATCGTCACCACTTTTGCAACTCACAGCAAAGGTGGGCTACACTTCATTCATGGCTAGCTAGGTTGGTCAGGAGTACAGTATTGGTTTTGGTTGCTAGGGCTCATTGTTCGTCGTTTTGAAACGTGATAGTTTTAGCAACTACCTTTCTTGGCGGAGTTCACTAAAATTAATATTAAGGCACTGAAATAGTAGGTATTTATCATATACACGTTTCCCGATGATGTAACTATTGTGTAAAAGCAATAACTCACTCGAGGGTTGTGGTATATGGCCAATACCACAGGCTGGTCGACGGCCGCGCCTCGTGCCTAAGAGCGCAGCACAACCCATGCTATATTGGCCATATACCACACCCTCTCATGAGTTATTGCTTCAGTCTAGTCTAGCAGTGGTCATCTCACCACAGCTGCCCGTTCTGTATCAAGAGAATGAAGTCTTCTGTCGTGGCCTGGTGACTGAGGAGCTGTGCAGCTACACTGTGTTACAGACTCACGTGAGATGGTGACCGAGACACACACACGCACGCACACACACACACACACACACACACACACACACACACACACACACACACACACAAACACACATACACAGACACACACTCACTAACAAATACAACCACACCAGAGGCTTGGGGTCTATCATCTCTCTCTCCTTTTTTCTTTCCCTCACCCTCCTCTTTCCCTCCCTCTGTCTCCTTCCTCTTCCTGTTCATCGGCTGCAGTAAGACTCTAGTATAGTCTCCCTTTCTCTGTCCATCCACCCTCCCTCTCTGTCTCTCCACCTCTCCGTCTCTCTATCCCTCTATCCCACAGACACACAGTCAGGCCTCTCTCTCATTCAATAAAGTATTGAGTGGTTTCTCGCCGTGTGCTCTGACCTTGCTGTAATAGTGTCCGAAAGGTTACCCTCCCTGGGAGAGATTTCTGGGAGAGAGACTAAACCCTGCTGGGTAATATATAACTGCACTGGGCCAAACCCACCGCAAACACGAGGTGAACCTACGGTCGGGTCTCCTGACTACAAACCCACCATCAGGTTTACTGACCACAAGCCCAGTGGCGATTTTAGAGATTAATGCTTGGGGTGGCAAGCAGATATTTTAGGGTGGGTCAAATTTAAGTGGCCAGTTCATCATGTCCTACATTTAACGTGTATTGATCTGCCCGATGAGCATACACTAATCTGAACATGGTCTCCATTAATCATATTCATCAAGTGGAAAATGAGGCTCTATGTAAAAAAAAAAGCTGAACTACCCCTTTAATCTCCTGAGACCCAAGCATTTTTGGCATGCATTTATTTCCCAATTATTTGGGATTAGTAGGACTGGCTAAATATAAAAATTAAGCATAATCTTTGAACAATACAGTAAGTATTCTGTTCTATAGTTTATTCTGTCAGACTGATATATGCCACTATAGACTAGATTATCACAGTGCAGACAGCATGAACCCTTTCAACATAATACAGTAAGTGGTTTTCACACAAAAAAATGATGCCCTCATATGTGATTTACTATAAAACACAAAGTCACCACTGTGTAATTAATTAAATTTAATTTCAAATGACCGAAAGAGCGAAGGATATATGCGGCCTCTCAGGAGGGTGGCTGGTGTCTCCCTTAGAGACCAGGTGAGAAGTTCAGTCATCCATGAGAGACTCGGAGTAGAGCCGCTGCTCCTTTGCGTCAAAAGGAGCCAGTTGTGTGGTTCAAGCATTTAGTGAGGATGCCTCCTGGGCGCCTCCCTAGGGAGGTGTTCCAGGCGTGTCTGGCTGGGAGGAGGCCGCAGGGGAGACAAAGGACCATTGGCCTGTGAGCGGCTAAAGATTCCCCAGGCAGAGCTGGTTGATGCTGCCAGGGAAAGGGATGTCTGGGGCCCCCTGCTGGAGCTGCTTCCTCTGCGACCCGACCCCGGATAAACGGATGACGATGGATGGATGGATGGATGATTTCAAATTAAAGCACTTTTTCTACAAAGCAATTACACAACTTACTCCAAAGAAAAATATATCGTTGGATATATGGATGGATCGATGGATCGGAGGGGTGGATGGATCAGATGGATGGAAGGATGGATGGATTAGATGGATGGATGGATCGGAGTGGTGGATGGATCAGATGGATGGATGGATGGATTGGATGGATGGGTGGATGGATGTATGATGGATCGGATGGGTAGGTGGATGGATGGATCGGATGGGTGAATGGATAGATTGATGGATTGGATGGGAGGATGGATCAGATGGATGGATAGATGGATGGATGGATGGATGGATGGATGGATGGATGGATGGATGGATGGATGGATGGATGGATGGATGGATGGATCAGATGGATGGATGGGTGGATGGATCAGATGGATGGATGGATGGATGGATGGATGGATGGATGGATGGATGGATGGATGGATGGATGGATCAGATGGATGGATGGATGGGTGGATGGATCAGATGGATGGATGGATGGATGGATCAGATGGATGGATGGATGGATTTGGTCTTTACACACACACACATACACACACACACACACACACACACACACACACACGTGTTCACACTCAGCACCGGCTGCCCAGAGCAGCACAGATGGTGAGAGGAGAAACGTGTTGCTTACACGTCTCACAAAACTTTCAGGCAGCGCTCGTCTCCCCGACACACCTGTCATCACCCTCTCCTCCTCCTCCTGTCTCCCGGCTGCCTCCGTCCTCTCAACCTCTCCCTCCTTTCGTCTCCTCCTCCTTTTCCTCCTCCTCTCTTCCCCCCCCTCTCTAGTCGATTTCCACTCTCGTGTTCAGCTAATCACTTATCCTCTTTTCCTTGCCTCCAATTCCTTTCTGTCACTCTACAAAATCTATCTCCTTTTTTTTCTCTCCTCCCCTCCCCCTCTCCTCCTCCCCCTCTCCACCCCACCCCCCCTCCCCCCCCTCGCCTCCTCTCGTCACTTCTTTTTTTCCATTCAGGTGTGTCACCTAGCGCCTCTCTCGGGGTGCTAATGTGCCCGGCCGCTGCCAGACATGCCAGAGTGAATTATTCCTTTTTCTGCACGGGGAGACTGGGTCTCGCTTTCTCCTCCCGGTTGAGAACATCACGCGGCCTTGCCTGCCGCCATCGCCGCCGCCGCCGCCCGCACAGCGCATATACATACGTCTCAGATCATCCCCCGCTAGCTCCGCCCCCGGATGACGCACCGCGCCGCCGTCTACTGCAGCGGTACTGAAATAGACATGAACACTGAACGCCGGCACTGAAAAAGACATGAACACTGAACATTGGCACTGAAATAGACGTGAGCACTGAACACTGGCACTGAAAAAGACGTGAACACTGAACATTGGCACTGAAATAGACGTGAGCACTGAACACTGGCACTGAAAAAGACGTGAACACTGAACATTGGCACTGAAATAGACGTGAGCACTGAACACTGGCACTGAAAAAGACATGAACACTGAACGCCGGCACTGAAATAGACGTGAACACTGAACGCCGGCACTGAAATGACGTGAACGCTGATACGCCAGGGGGCACAGAGCACTTTTCTTTTGAATTTGATCTCTCTCTCTCTTTCTCCCTCTTTCTTTCACTCCCTCTCCTTTTCTCTCTCTCAATCCTTTTCTCTCACTCCCTCTTGTCTGTCTGTCTGTCTGTCTGTCTCTCTCTCTCCATCTATTCCCCTTAGACACATACAGGCAGTAGAAAGCCTCTGGGTTAATATTCCGTCTCACCCAATCTCTCCGGCCCGCAGCCAAGGGTTAGCCAGAGTGATGGAGGGAGCAGAGGAGGGAGAGAGAAATGCTTTCTTTTATTCATGCAGTCCCTCCATCCAAATGGAGTCCTCTAAAGGAGTTACATTAGGACAGCTGGCAACTGAGGCCGGCGCGCATTGCATCTGAATGAACACGTTGTCACATTAACTTGACGGAGGGAGAGTGTTTGCATGAGTGTGTGTGTGTGTGTGTGTGTTTATGTGTCCTAGGGATGCTTTGTGTGTGTGTGTGTGTGTGTGTGTGTGTGTGTGTGTGTGTGTGTGTGTGTGTGTGTGTGTGTGCATAAGTTCATACAGGTTCACATGTGTCCATGCGTATACTCAAGTTCCTGTTCTGCATGCGCGCGCTTGTGCATCACGCAGAGCGGCCCTTGTCAGCTCGGCGCCCTGCAGCATCACGGAGAGATGGAGAGGAGGCTGACAGCGGCTTCTTCCACATGGCTATGCCACACCCCCCACAATGCCCCTTGCTCTCCGCCCCCTGGTTGTCCTGTCCCTCAACGCCATCAGCCGCGCCAGGCGGCGTCGGCCCGGAACGCGTCCGCGGGATAGAGGTGATCTCTCAAGGGCGTTCGCCAGGGAGTCGAGACCATTCCTCCGACGTGACATATCCCTTCATATCTGCCGTGTGTCCACGCATGCGGATGGATATGCTACTGTACATCGGGGGGACTATTACTCTAGCCGGCTGTCGGACTGCGTGAGGAAGGTGGTGAAACGAATGTGATGGCACGGCCGTCTCAATCTAGGCTGAGAAAGGTAGTTCCATTGTGCCTGTGTGTGTGTGTGTGTGTGTGTGTGTGTGTGTGTGTGCGTGTGTGTGTGTGACACACACACACTAATTCATTCAGAGAAGGGACGGGTTAGTGTCTCCGTCTTAATCTTGGCTGGAGGTTGCTAATTAACCCAGCTGTCAGGATGCCAGAGCTCTCTCCAAAAGCTCCTTCCCTCTCTCCTCCTCCACCTCCTCCCATCCCTCTCTCCTCCTCCACCTTGCATTCCTCTCTCCTTCTAAACCTCCTGCCATCCCTCTCTCCTTCTCTTGGGCCCTGTTTCCACAGTAATAAACGAGAGAGAGAGAGAGAGAGAGGGTTAGTGGTGAAGAACAGATAACTGCTGCTAGTTCCTCCACTGCTCATCCATATCCTATCATTTGATTCCAATAAATCGTTGAAAATATTACCATTATTAACAGTGTTGGGAAACGACTGAGGCGAGAGTTACTTGGATATGATAAGCTGGAAACTCAGGCTGTTGGAGAAAACCGATGACTTGGAACAAGTGAGTGAAAAACTCTGAATGTATGTTAGCTCTCCAGGGTGCTCAGCTAGAGTTTGGATGAGGAAATGTACAGTATGTGCAGGCTGCTCACTAATATACAAATCATAAGGATTGGGAATTTTAGATGATAGGTGAATGAATGGTAGACAATAATAAATAAATAAAAACTTTATTATTATTAGGTGGGCTAGCTTGTAGAAGCTAGCCCAACTTGTGATATTCCCACTATTTCTTTCTTTCTTTCTTATAATTATTCTCCTCAGTTTTTTGCCGCTTTATAACTTCTTCATACTTTGTGCCAGAAACTTCATTCAAACTTTAAAATGTTCATGATGTTAAAGACGCACAGAAACGAAAAAAGCATTCTGTCCCATTTTGGTTCACATAGGCTAATTGGTCATAGTGTTCACCTATTCAACGATGTATGCCAAAAAAATTACAAAATTCTACTTTTGTTGTAATCTTATATCAAAGTATATAATTTCTTACTTCCTGGAAAACGGTAGGTCACGTGCAATTACGACAACAGGTACCTTCGATTTTAGGCCAATAATCTCATGACATCCACCCATCAATCAACACTATCCTTCTATCAAATCTCTTTAAAACCCGTCCACTTGTTAATGTTCCAATCAAATTCCTCTAAACATTATGTCCCACCCTCATAGCTCTAGCATAGACTTTAAGCTCTTGCGCGGATGTATTGAGATTCTTGATATTTTTATAGTTTTTTAGTAATTTAACTTTTAATAGTAATTTTTGTGCCATTGAAACTGCTGGTGGAATGTTCAGTATCATTATGTTTTTAGAGTGGTGGCCGCTGTTGCTTTGAAAATATTCACACATTTTGTAAACTGCTGGCACTCCTACAGTTTTGACAGCTCACACATATTATATATCGAAATGTTCACACAACTGTGCTGATTCGTACAATGTAAGTATCTAAGCTGTGTGACATAGTTTTCGCTGTATAACGATTTGTTCGGCAACTGCGCTCCCCATTGAAACGTATGGCGCTGCACTTTTGTGCTGCTAATTCTGAATTCATACCCATTTTCTAACTTGTCACCATGGCTACAGTTTTTAAGCTACGCAGACATATTCTACATTAAAATGTTCCGCATGTTCCCATGATTCCTACGGTGTCAATATCTAAGCTGTAACATTTATTATTTTCGAGAGAGAGCTGTCTGAAGCCAGCAAGCATCCCCATTGAAGTGAATGAGAGATGTTCAGAGTGTCAGTTGGGATTTGAATTTTGTGACACAAGCTGGCTCTCTTAAAGGCACCAGAGGCGATGTTGACAGGAGGTCAAGATCAGCAACTTTTTTTTTTCTTTTTGCAATTCTCTTCACAACCCGAGAGCAATTAATCTATAGAATGGTCTAACATTGAAATCATCTCGATATGAAAAAGGCGGGAGCACACAAAACTTGTCCAATCATTTACCCATACCACGGATCAATGATTGGATGCGCCATCTGCCAGTCAACCATAGCTTCCCACGGACGCGCGTGAACGCGGCCCATTCATAATTTCCTACAGCTGGTAGGAGTATCATTCCTTCCTTTAGCCATTAGCCATCTTGTCTCGCAACGATGGCAGACAAAGACAAGGGAAAATATCCTGTTTCCCCAACTTGCAGCACTACTAAAGCATCCAAGAAACGTAAGACAGAATTCGAAAAAGCTGTGGGAAAAAAAGGAGTATGAACAAGCAAGAGGGGCGATGAGAATCAACATTGGCGGAGCTTTTCAACGCTGGCGTGATCTCAAAGAATCGAAGGGCCTAAACAACGATGCCATGGTTGCAGTATTTCTGTTAGACAGGTAATGTGGTATATTTTATTTCTGGTGTTATTTGTCTAACACAGCAGTCATATCGTCAATTGTATGAGTTGTATCTTATTTTGCAAGGACTATGGGACGTTAGCCAACGTCGTGCTAGCTAACTTGGTAGTGTAGTTAGTCCTGTAGCTAACGTTAGCTATTAGCTGGATGCATTGTTGTAGCTTGATGGCTAGCGGGCTGCAAATTAGCCAATATAAGCTAAGACTAGCTATTGGCACATTGGTCTAAAATGCATCTATATTAGCTTTGAACGATTTATCTACAAATGCGGTGATTTTGTTTGTGTGTTTTTCTAGTTATGAGGCACATTCCGTAACTTCGACACCGATGCATGGTTTGATGAGACTACCACCACCACTACCTCCAAAATCTTGGATGTTGGCTGGCTTGGATTACAACCACCACATCCACAGACCAGTCAAGAGAAGACCTGATGGCTCAATTCAGTATGTTGTATTATGTTCCCCTGTGCATTTCAGTCAGTAGACAGGCCGAGTCATGGAACATCCAATAGCAATATACAAACACACTTATAACCAGTGTTGACATTTTATGTGTAAATAAAAAAGTCTAAGAAAAGGAGCTTGTATGCCTTGAAGGTGGAGAAGGACTACAGCTACATCCCAGACCTCCAGAGTGCCATCATCCGGAAAAAGCTGAGTGCTACCAAGGGGATGCCACGGCGCAGAACGATGAGGTCTGGTGATCCCCGTCAGCATGGGGTTCTGTCTGGTGACCCTGGCCCAAGCACCCACCAGCTGTTGGAGATGCACATCTGCAGAGTGCAGAGTGAGTTGCTTTGCTATCCTCTAGCTTGATCATGAAGAGGTAGTACTTGTGGTTCTTTGAGATGTAGTAATAACTGTCAGAAATGTAATTGTGATATTCTTTCTACAGAACAGTCACTGCCAAAACAATAGAGCGCCGCACTCCACCGCCAGGGCCAGAGCCCTGTTTCACATCACACTGACCCGGAGATTTCCAGCAACTCTGCGCATGCATATTTCACACATCTAGGTCCTCCAGTACAAACTGTAAGACTGCAGTCTGACCAGTCAGCCAACACTACAGTCAAGAATACTCTGACTGGACACTGCCATTGAAATGAAACTAAAAACTATGTACAGTTGTAAATGAGATGGATGGATGGATATTGCACTTGTAAATAGAACTGGACATCCTGTCAGAACAGGTTTAGTACAGTTACAGTATCCTAAGGATAAATCCTGTGTGCTGTCCATGGGGGTCCGGGTAAGTGTCTGCATTTTGAAGTGCAAAAAACGTCCAAAATTAAACTAGGGTCAGGGGTCAGGCACACTTCCAGCAGTTGATGGGCCTCTTCTAGGCTCAGTCTTTGGATTCTGGCCTGTAAGACAGGATAAATACAGAATATAATTATGTAAAGAAAGAACACAATGAACATAGGCCTATATAAAACTACTATAGTAGATGGATACAAATAATGTACAGCAATACACACAATACCTGTATCTGACCCTAATCCTAGATTTGATAATTTTACTGAACAAAGCTTTATTGACAGGAGTTGTGCACAGTACATGCCAGGTCAATACTGTAAACATACAGAGAAGCCACTCAATAGCATATCAACTGATTGGTGTCTGAGAAAAGTCACGCGCAACTCAAATGTTTAGCGAGAAATAGGTGCCGGACTCAAAAGTCGTCACAGTGAAAATCTCTCCTGTAAACACGACGCAGACTCCAGCTGGCACTGCGCGTGCCTGTGTTTGGGGGCGTGGTTTGGAGTGAGGCCAGCAGTGAGGGGAGGAACTTATCAGTTGTTTGTATAGCCTGTCAGCCAGATTCAACATCGCCTCTGGTGCCTTTAAAGGTACAGGCACACTTTTATGACTACAGTGGTAGCATCACACCACAGACCACCCAACTCCCCTGGGTGTGGTAGATACACAGTCTTCACTGATGAAGGCAGGTGGGTGGCCCAGAGAGGGCTACATTGTCCCTGACCTGCTATGACATGAGGGGGCGGAGTCTCGCCATCATGCCACTAACCATGCCACAGACCCCTCAACTCAGCCTCTGATGAGCTAGAGACACAAGGTCTGTGCCGGTGGGTGCACAGCGATTGCCCGGAGGTCACTGCACTTCCCTCGACCCGCTGTAATCTGAGGGGGCGGAGTCTCCCCACCACGCCACTATCCACGCCACGGGCCCCACAACTCAGCCCCTGAGTGGGCTAGAGACACACGGTCGTCACCGGTGGGTGCATGGAGATTGGTCCGTAGTAGAACTAGCAGTAGATATTACATACAGCTGCAGCAGCTAGCCCACCTCTCATTTGCTCCAGGAAATGTACTTTCTAGTTATTATAATATTATTATTATTATTATTATTATTATTATTATTATTATTATTAATCATCATCATTATTATTTTACAGCTACAAACACGCAGAGGAGCTCTGTCCACCTCATGACTGCAGTGTCCTACTCAGTGCTAGTATTGATGATGAAACTCAATACAGAAGCGATCTGACCAGGAGCTGAATCTAATGTTAGTCTACATGGGAACATTCCTCAAACCCATGTTAGTTTGAAAATAGTTTCCGACTGTGTTTTCTCTCCTTGAGGAACAATGTCTTGGAGTGTCTATTTTAAAAAGAGAAATATCACAATTTGAAAGTCATGGTGTTAATGGTCTCTTTTTAGTGTGGGCACCCAGTGGGATTTCAATATTTCATTACAGGGAATAATAAAGGGTACTCCATCCACATCAAACAGAATATACAAAGGAAAAGGCTCATACAGTAATATTCGTCTTGGCATGGTTTTCATGCATAAAAAAGTTCTACAAATAGGGCATCTGAAAATAAATAAGATGCCAACAATTCTGTGTTGTTTTGTCATAATACTTCTAAGTGAGGGTTCCTCTGGTTATGTTAGAATAGTGGCCGGTGGTTTTTTGGCTTGCATGGAGCTGTCCCTGGTCCAGCTCTGATATTGATGAGGGGGACTGGGATGCCAAGGTGTTTGATGTTTGCTTCATCAAAGCATTTTGAGCCTCATCAAACAAGCACACAAAAGAAGAGAGGTGGGTCTGTAACACACGCACACACACATGCACACACGCACGCATGCACACACACGCATGCGCATGCACACACACACACAGACACACACACCTTATAAAAAAAACATATTTTATGTTGTTTTTCCAAAACTTGGTGTGAAGCAACTCTAAAACTGGGCCGGACGCAGAGAGAGAGAGAGAGAGGCCAGGGTGTGTGTGTGTGTGTATGTGTGTCGCTATGTTCAGAGATATAGGGATGCTGCAGAGAGTGAAGCAGAAATCGATGTGTCGCCCCGCCGCCGCCCCACCCCACCACCACCACCACCCACCCCCATCCCCCGCCCCCCCCTGCAAATGACAGTTAGCCATGGCAAATGAATCTGATGCTACGCGATCCGCCCCAGCTGTCTCCTATTACACAGCCCTGGCAAGCCACAAATAACAGGTAATGCAGTGTGTATGTCTGTGTGTGTTTGTGTGTGTGTGTGCGTGCGTGTGTATGTGTGTGTGTGCGTATGTATGTGTGTGCATGTGTGCGTGTGTGTGTACGTGTGTGTGTGTATGGGAGGAAAATTATATTACTGTACGGGAAAAAGGAAGGTAGAGAGATAGAGGAGCAGAAAAGGTAGAAATTGAAGAAGAGCGAGAGAAGGAGGAGAAAAGACCGAGCCAAGCGAGGAGGAGTTAGAGCACTGATCTGAGAGAGAGAAATTACACTATTTTCTACAGTAATTATATTATTGATAGTATTACTAATATCTATTTGTGAGTAATTAAGTTAAAAAAAAATATTGGTGTGTGTGTGTGTTTGTGTGTGTGTGCAGGTTAGATGATGATGTCTAGTGACTGTTTGTACACACACCCCAGAATGATGAATGTACCTCTGCTCCCCTACACTGACCCCTAGAGCACAAGGCGGCAGAACACAATATATGAAGTAGCGACATTGTGTGTGTGTGTGTGTGTGTGTGTGATAGAGAGAGAGAGAGAGAGAGGTGGAGGGAGGTCAGAATGGGAGAGCCTCTCAGTATGCAGCCCTCACAGGGGGGTGGGCGGAGGTGGGGTGGCAGACTTTCAAAGGCCCTCACTCTACTTCAGAGAGAGAGCCGAGAGCACACCTAGAGAGAGTTGGTGTGTGTGTGCGTGCGCGCTTGTGAATTTGTCTTTGGGTGTGTGGTCAGTTTTGCACCACCGGTGTACCTCCTTGTCAAGTTGTCCCAGAATGCTCTCTGGGGGACCGGTGAGCTCCTGCCGTAAGCGCCTCACCCAGACGATGGCAGGCGGGGGGAGGAGAGAGAGAGAGAGCTGCAGAGAGAGAGAGCTGCAGAGAGAGAGAGCTGCAGAGAGAGAGAGAGCTGCTTTAGTAATGTTTGCAGTGTGCAGTATGTCATCCCAACAAAGCCTTTTAGAACATGAAGAAGAAAGAGACAGAAGCAGGTACAGAGAGAGGAGCCTGAGTGTGAGACTGAGGCAGACTCAACAAGCTGATAAGACCTCACACAGGTGACATACTTCCAGACTTTCTTTATTCATGTCCTTGGCAAACAACCAGCATTCAGTATCCTTATCTGACCTGAACACTGCTGGGGCTAAATCATGCTACTCTGTCATACTATGTACTGTAGCCTCCACACCACCGATGTCGAGGGCGGTACAGCCAGCCAGCCACACACACACACACACACACACACACACACACACACACACACACACACACACACACACACACACACACACACACAAGCAGGCAAGCTGATGCATAATTCATTCGGTAATATATTGTAGCAAAATGATGTATGGTTCTACGTGTGAGTCTGACAATGTGCAATAGCAGCGCTAAAGGCCATGACAAATATACACAGGAACAAATGATGCGGTTTCTCCCGAACAGAAATCTACAGAGCTGGGGGCTCCTGGTGCCTGTAACCCCTCATATGAAGACCATGATCCGGCACAGCCTCAACACGGAGAAAGAGAGAGAGAAAGAGAGATGGGGGGGGGGGGGGTCTCTAATATTCAGTGTTTCCTCAAGTTGGAATGTGTTTCATTAACAACTACAGAGAGGCACTCAGTTGGCGCAGACCTCCACCCATGATGCATCTCACCAGCGCGTACAGTCTGTACAGTAAGTGGAGTGGGCTTTTCTACTTTAGAGAAGGACGTCTTGTTGAGGTTCGAGGGTGGTGGAGGTCGGACCCAAAAGCAGATGGCAGGCAGGCACCGCAGGTTCAAAAATAAAGTTTAATTTCAACACTCAAAAGAAAACCGAGGAATACTGAAAGTAACACATTAACATAAACAATGAACCGACAGAGAACAAGGCAACAGGTTTATCTGTATAGAACACTTCAGCAACAAGTTGAAAGAGAACACAGGAAACAGGAGGGCATATATACTCATACAGGTGTGCAACAAGACATAACGAGACACAGGTGCAGACAATCACCCAGACAAGGACATGGAGGGATTCCAACAAGACACCAACACAAGGACAGAGGGAACTAGGACACAAGGGAAGGGAACTGGGAATGAAACTAGAGGGGGAGCTAGAGGGGACCAGAGAACTAAAGGAGGGGACTGAGGGGACTAGAACAGGGACTGGGAACTAGAGAGGGGAGTTTAGAAACACAAGGAGGGGCTAGAAGGGACAGGAGTGGAGAGGGACTGGAGTGACGTGGGACTAGTGAGAGACAGGTGTCTAGAGCTGGGGCTGGGAGGACACAAACCAACATAGAAGACAAGACAACAAACACAAGACCATACACAGAAGGGGACAGAATAAAACCTAGTGACAAAGTGATCAAAGTGTACAAAAGTCTCTGGGGGGAGTGCAGGGGCTGTCACTGGGAGGGGAGGTGCTCAGGATCCAGGAGAGTATGTATAAGTCACAGGACTGTATGGAGGTATTACCTTGAAATGATTTACATTTGTTCTTCCCCAGTTTGGAGGAGTGGCTTTGGAGGGAGGCCTGAAGGGAGGGGTGGGGATTTTTTCAGTGACTGGCGTCCCTGTCTCTCCCAGCCTCAAGGAACAGACAGCGGGTGACCCTGTTGATCACCTGACCAAGAAGTGATGAGCTATTAAATATGAAAGCATAACAGAATGTCTGTGTGCCGATGCATATTACAGTTCATGAATGGGAAATGAAAGTGCAACACAATGACTGTGACTTAACATGGGGGGTGGAGTTTCAGGAATGACTGGTGTTTGCTGGAGGGATGATCAGCACTCTCTCTAACTAATGACTGTGATCAATCATTTATCCAGTATTAAAGAGCGGACAGTAAAGTGTGGTACGTTTCTCAATGTTATCTGAAAAGGTTCCAACTCACGGAGCTGATACAGGGAAAACTGCAAGCTAAACGTTGCTGCTTTGAAAATAAATTATTGTTATTCACAGAACTTTCAAGATACAGAAAAATGGATGCACTCTATATGTAAAACACACTGGCGAGATTCCAGCTGCAAGACTTAAGCATATTTCGATGGAAATCAGCAGTAGCCCTGAAAAAGCATCTTTTGGTGATCGATTCTTTTTATTCCTTTCTTAGTCATGCATATCTTACAGGAGGAAAGGCAGGAATCCAATTCCCTGGTAATCCTACCCAACATACAAACACACACACACACACACACGCACATACATACATACATACATACACACACACACACACACACACACACACATACACACACACCAGAGGCCTTATAGGAGCCTGCTACTCATGCTGTAGTATTGTTCAAAAAGCGTATTTAATTCTCAGGATTAGAATCACGCTGCAGACCTTCCCAGAAGCATGTTTCAGGCAACAGGTTCCATCAGCCACAGTTTGAGACACACTTATACTTATTAATAAATAAATAGTCATAGGAAGGGAGTGAAAGGACGTAGAGAACCTAACCTTGAATATAATAACTCCAATTCCACCGGCGATCTGTGTGCTGATGAAGAGTGTACTGGAGCAATATCAAATTAAAATTCAAATAAGCTTTATTGGCACTATAAGTGAAAAGAACCCACATTGCCAAAGCAGTACATAAAATCAACATTCAAAAAAATCAACATTCAGATTATGTATAAATAAATAAATACAAAGTGAGTGTGAGGGTATGTTATCTCCGACAGTGAAGGGTCTGGGCTGCTGCGAGTTCAGCCCCCATACCCAGACCCGCGGAGTATCAGTGATTATGTGATTGTGTATAAAAACATAACATAACATACACAACAAAACATGAAGCTATATATCAACAAAACAATCAAAAGCATCTAACAACAGTTCAATTTATAATATAATAACATGGGGAGCTGGCAATATCCTTCAGATGTAATCACTCTGAGATGTTTGCTATACAGTAGAACTTGTTTCTCTTAATGTATGACAACAGTCAACATATTTAGCAGCTAATAATGCACACTGACTTTTCTCTCCACATAAATATATCAGCTTCTCGGGATCAGGGAGGTGAATAAACTCAGGATATACATTGTTTTCCACTGTGAACAATTTGCCTGATGCGCTTTTACCACCACTTCAACATTCAAGGTCAAAGTCACTGAGAGCTCATCACAATGTCGTTAGCGAACACATTTGCACATTTACAAGACTATGCATTCATTCATTTTCATTCAGTTTTTTTTTTTTTCTTACGTTCATTCGAAGGGAAAATCACTGACAGACCTTAATCTTAACTCTAACTGTGACCTTATTTAAATGTGACCTCCTGGTAATAAACAAGCTACAGTAAACATACAACAGGCCTCATAAAACATCTATAGTATTGTGAAAACTCATCCAGTATTAGTCTACGATAAGTGCCACATCCATGACAATGACAACCTACATCCATGACATCCATGACAACCTACAGTACCTACAGCAGTCCGGACGATGTCATGGAATGTTGATCAAATCAAAAACATGACAAACTGTTAACTGCCATTTTGAATTGAAAACAATGGCATTTTCAGTAAGGTAAATACTGTCACTAATAAGAGGAACATTGGATCATTACAATAAATGCTCTGAGAATGTCAGAGGACCTTGTGAATTTTATAAGTCATTATCATAAAAGTTGCAGTGTTATTGTGAGTCTTAAGGGCTATTGATGAATACCACTCCAAATACAATTTGTTGTAGAATGAGACAGAGTAAGTAAGTAAGTACATTTTTATTTATATACAGTAGCACCCTTCGTAGCATGAGTGCACAGAGTGCTTTACAGTGGGAACATTAAAAACAACATAGTCCAATCAGATACATACAAGTGCACTGAATACAATCAAGAAAAAGAGTGCACGTAAACATAGTGACATAAAAGAGGTCAGTGCCAGGGGAAAACAGGCAAGCTGAAAGGAGAGAGTGTGTCAGAAACTCAAAAGTCGGCCCAAAAGTCCGATCCCCCTTTGTCTTTAGCCGCGTCCGAGGCACTGTCAGGGGACCCTGGTCAGATGATCTCAAGGTCCAGCTGGAGGTGTGGTGGTGGATGAGGTCACAGATGTAGCTGGGGGCTAGTCCGTGGATGGCTTTGAAGGTGAAGAGCAACACCTTGAACTGTATTCTAAAAGAGACAGGTAGCCAGTGCAGGGCGGAAGTATGGGTGTCATGTGACAAGACTTTTTTGACCTGGTAAGTAATCTGGCAGCTGCATTTTGGACAAGTTGAAGCCGGTCAATGGATGACTGATTGAGACATGTGAATAATGAATTACAGTAGTCAAGCCTGGATGATATAAATGCGTGGACAGACATTTCTATCTCTGAATGGGACACAATGGAACAGAAGGTTAGCGATGTTTCTCAGATGGTAAAAACAGTTGCGACACAGAGACTTGACATGTTTGTCCAGGAGCATAGACTGATCAAAGTGCACACCAAGGTTCCTGATATTAGGGTGGAGACTGTTTTTGAGGGGCCCCAGATGTTCTTGCACCCTGGCTGTGACACTGTCAGAGCCAATGACTAGGACCTTGGTCTTAGCAGCATTTAACTGGAGGAGGTTGTTTGCCATCCAGCCCTCAATGGCCGTCAGACACTCAAGGAGAGTGCTGAGACTCTGCAGACAGAGATGATTGGATACGTAATAGGGCTGCACGATATTGACAAATCAAACATTGCAGCAATATACTTTTTTGAGATATATATTGTGATATGTAAAACAAGGCGTGGGAGCCCCTGATTAGTTCTCGTCATCTTCTCTAATCTTGCTAATTGCTTCCTGTGCTGTCGCCAGGCTTGATGTTACATCAGCCTTTTGGTAGCCGAAGTAACACCAAATGTCAGACGTTGAAACCAAAACCACCAAAACCTACACATGTGAGCACTGTAAAGTAAAAAGTTTGTGCTTACTCAAAATACCGCAGTGATGCCATCACATTGGTTTACGGTCCATGATTTTTATAGCCTGTTTGTATATTGCAGTTATAGGTTTTAGTATGGTTTGTGAGGTTGGTGATCATGATGTGATACAGTAAGACAAGTGGGAAAGAATCATAGCATGTCTATAAAGTTGTGCAGTTCTAGTTGACAGATCCCAAACTTAACAGTTTTAGTTATGTTTAACCTTCTTACATACATAATGTACCTGTGTCAAATTTTAGGTTCTTGTCTAATATGATTCCTAAGTACTTGACCTCATTCACTTCCATTTTTAATTTGCACCTCAAACAAATCATTCACAGGCCTCGAGATACAGAGATGTGGAACTTTTTTTTTTAGAACGTTGTTTTTAGAACGTTGTTACAAATGATTCAACACCCTTGTGATGCATCCGCCCCTTTCCTCACTGAGGTCCTGCGAGGGACTGATTGCTGGAGGCGCCGCCCCTGGGGCTGGACTGATAGGTGCATCCTGCCTGCTCTCCCTGAGCCTACAAAAGTGACTTCAGACCTGGGAGGTTTGGCCCCTCCTCAACAATGCTTAGACACTCTTGGTCCTTTTTTTTGTTTGTAGTGTTCTGTTATTATGTGGGTGTTTCTCTTTAGTTATGTAGTGTTGTCTTATTATGTGAGTGTTTCTCTTTAGTTATGTAGTGTTGTGTTATTATGTGAGTGTTTCTCTTTAGTTATGTAGTGTTGTGTTATTATGTGGGTGTTTCTCTTTAGTTATGTAGTTTCTGTTATTATGTGAGTGTTTCTCTTTAGTTATGTAGTTTCTGTTATTATGTGGGTGTTTCTCTTTAGTTATGTAGTGTTGTGTTATTGTGTGTTTCTCTTTAGTTATGTAGTGTTGTGTTATTATGTGAGTGTTTCTCTTTAGTTATGTAGTGTTCTGTTATTATGTGTGTGTTTCTCTTTAGTTATGTAGTGTTCTGTTATTATGCTATTTTGTTTAGTTTATACTATAGTCTTAGTTTCCCTGGTTTATACTATAGTCTTCGTTTCCCTGGTTTATGGTTAGGTTTGTTCTTTCTCTGCCGTCCTGCCATAGTTTAGTTGGTAGTTATCATTGGCCTGTTAGGGACAGATTTTTGTTTCCGTTTGTCATGCCTTTAACTTTAGTTTCTTGTAAAGGCCTATATGAGGCCTTAAGGCAATAAATCTCTTATTTATCTTTGCAAGCGACTCTGTTTTTTGTGGCTTAGTTATGGATACGGCTTTATGCAGCTACCTGTTTGTTATTCAATGGTTTGGGGTACTTTTACACCCTTTTGATTTAGGGTATAGTCAACAGGAAATATAATCTAGCTGATGATATTTTCTTGATCTGTGGAGTGTGGGCTATGTTGTATTTATTTATCTTAGGGTTGGCCCTGCAGATGGCCCGGACTGAGGCTCAACAATACTGCACAGAGTTACACTGACCTGGCCACCATAGGCAATGTGTAATTGTAGCCATTACATTGCCTAATAGTTCTATAGGTTGTTTCCCTTTTTTAAGTTAATTGAAAATGCATTTGTATTAGCATATTATATACTTATTTAAGTCATACAAAGCTGTATTTCTTTGTCTCGTGTTTATATTTATGAATGAGTTGTTCGGACTGTTCTCGCGTTCTCGAGCGCCAATTGGCCATTTCTGGTAACCACAGGGCTCAACGCTAAGGTTTTTTTAGTGGGTCAGAAATCTACTGGCCCGAATTCATATTTCTCATTCTCCTCCATGTTGGCATGTTGTCTGACTCTGTGAGAAAGACTGTCACCACTACACGTCACGTCTCTGTAGGCCAGTGTTTCCTGTGGAATTGATCTCTTGGTGTGGTGGTGCCAAACTCAAGACCCACAAAATAGGGAGGATTTCTATACCAAAGCAGGGGTCTGGGCGTCCCCCAGAAAAAAAAGAAGTTTTTTCCTGTATTCTGGTGACTTTTAAAGAATGAAAATAACTAAATCGTGAGACATATAATTGAAAGGTATACTGAAACAGCATGTTTAGCCTACATTTTTTTGAGTTATGGGTCAATAGAATGTTTTATTTAATAAATAAAAAATAATGTTTGATACCCATTGATGCTTAACTGCATACTCATTCCTTCTAAATCATCACTCTTTCTAATCTCTCATCCTGCCCTCTTCTCCTGCTCTCCTCTCAACAACCTCTATCCTCTCCTCTCTCACCTGTCCCTCCACTCTGTGCTGGTCCTGTCTTCTCCTACCACAATCACTGCCTTTTTTACATACCTTACATAAATAATAGGCTAGATTAGGCTACTCTCTCTTGTTGTGGTGTGGGCATGGATGTATTAATAGAACTGGATGCGGGGACTACGTTGACGCCTCGTTCTTGAGAGTGAAGCTTTTTTGAAGGGTCCACCGACCCCTTTAGGCATGCACAGTTGTGCTTTTTAACCAAGTGATTTGTTGACCCGGCCGCGTCCACGAAGTTTACACATTCATGTGAATGTTTAATGCGCGTTCATCGCTCTCCCCGCTGTATTGCGTGTCCCTGCATTAGCATTGTTAAGTACCTGCCATCAAATCA
The DNA here is from genome assembly GCF_949987555.1 of Borostomias antarcticus. Classification (NCBI taxonomy): domain Eukaryota; kingdom Metazoa; phylum Chordata; class Actinopteri; order Stomiiformes; family Stomiidae; genus Borostomias; species Borostomias antarcticus. The sequence continues at coordinate 13,126,917 of NC_140254.1, forward strand.
CAATTCTGTCAAATATATCGTGCAGAAATTCTGACTTTTTTCTCAGAAATTCTGACTTTAAACTCAGATGCTTAAAAAAAGAATTAACTCAGTTGTTGGCCCTAATGCTCTTCCGTACTAACATGATGTGGACAGTTTGTCATGGACCTGATTTCTCTCCGTCATTCGACTTTATAACATAAAGTTTGCAACAAACTGCAACAAGGACGACTTCAAGATTCAGAGATTTTAATGCCCTTCTTGTAGCATGCAGCCTATTTATGTTTGTCTGTATTTAATTTGGGTAAATTGTGTTCTACATGCTACTGTAGATACATGATGTGTTAAGATTGGAAAGCTAATGATTGTTTGTGTTCAGTTTTCACTGTGCTTTTGGAGATGGATTTGGAGGTAAATTCCAATTCATTAAACCAGTAGATGAAAGCCACTTGTGTTTGCCTCTACCAGACTCAGACAACTTTAAAATTGTGTGAGTTATCGGAAAAAATGTGGATAGAGCTCTTAGACAGTAATAGCTGGATGTCGTCTCTGGACAACATGACAGGAAGCTCCACAGTGAGGGAAGGGCTAGGTACCTATGCTATGACAACTGGTGTCCAAGGGAGCCCAACGACTCCAAAGGAAAAGAGAGACGCCTTGCGATTTTATCTGTCTAATGAAAAATGGAATGACGTCCCTTGTGAAGACAGGAATCACTTTGCCATGGTGAGTTCTTCAAACAGAAGTTGGTGGCGGGTCCCCTCTATTCTGTATTCCCCTCTATCCTCAATTCAAGTTCAAGGCACACATTATAGGAGTTAATTGTCTCTATACAGTACACAATATACATGTGTTGCTCTGTATCGTACAAGCAACAGTCTATAATCATACTACATGGTTGTGTGTCTCTTTAGCATCTAGAATGAAGAGGCAGGTGGTAAGGGTGGAGGCTTCTCCGGAGTCGGCTGTGGACCTGAATGACCCCATGCTGAAGAAGGCGATCTCACAGCAGGTGAGTCCCAACCTCCTTGCGAGGAACCAAATCTCTCACAGCACTCACCGCAAGACCTGGGTCCTACGGTTTAAAAATGTAAAAAAAATGTATTGTTTGGGTCGCACTTCCTGGACTCAATCACTTTGTTCAAGGTGTTCTTTGGATAAGGATATGCAGACACAAAAAAGGCTCCAAGACAATTATGGTCATAGTAGACTTAGAACTCTGACGTGTTTTGGCATGGTAAAGGGACTGTACTTATATCCAAAGCACTTTGCAATGAAGGCTTCTCATTCACCCATACGCTACTGTAGGTGCTAGCTTGCTCATTGGGTGCAATTCAGTGTCTTGCTCAAGGACACTACAACATGTTGTCAGGAGGAGCCGGGATTCGAACCGCCAATCTTAAAATCACTAGACAACCTGCTCTACCTCCTGAGCTACAGCCAACCTGGCAATCTGTTTGAAGATCATTTAGAGCCTGCCTAGAGCGTCAGGTGGATGGGGGTTGGCGTTTTATGGCAACAGACCATTGGCTGCTTTGAGCCAGACAAGAACGATCAAACACAGGTAAGAAATAGAAATAGTATTTGGATCCAGGTCTGCACACCACCCTCTGAATCAGCATCACATTAAGATATAAAAGAGATCACACGCCAGATTCGAGTTATCTATCTGATACCTACTCTACTGCTAGACCATTATTATTCTGATGGAGTATCTAAACTAAGTCTTCACTATACACGGTTTCATTTTTTGGGAACATGTGCAATGGTTTCTCTCAGTCTCTGGTCTCTCAGCTGAAGGAGCGGACGAGGAAGCAGGGGATTCAGGAGGACTTCTAACTGGAATGGAGGGAGCAGCAGGTGGTAAAGCCTTCTGCAAGCAAGAGGAGAAGCCTAAGAACAAGCAGTGGTGTTTCCTCCCATAGGCCAGGGTGAGCCTGGCTTACCCCTAAAAAACCCCAATAAAATGTTAATGAATTCCTTTGTTTCAGACTATGTTTTTAACTGCATGATATCATTCTCCTCCTAATTTTGTCAGCATCGCAATGGCCCCCATGGCTTCGTGAAAATAAACTATGCAATGTTTATGAGTCAAACATGAGTCATGGGAAACCCAATTATAAAACATTTTACTATTACTATTAGGCAATCAGATGAGATTACATTCACTAATCTGTAACCCTGGAGTAACCTAAACTACAGTACGATTAGTCAAGGTGTCTGAGAAGGAGGCTGAAGTATGCCAAAATTGTTTGGGCTTCTCCAAAGTAATTATAGTATGCATTAACTATTTATAAGCTTATGTTAGTCCATGCAGGTTATATAACTGGCTGCCATGACTCCGCTTTGGAAAGAGATGTCACATTTTGCAATCAATGGTTTAATTTATTTTTTTGTTGTGCTGTAAGGAAAGGCAAGACAAGTTTATTTCCAAACGTAGCGTATAATGACACATCCGACATTGAAGCGTGACAGCGTAGCATACATTACTTTTAAATGAAGAAATAAAAGCCCGTAAACCCTGCCCCAAATACCGCGGAGGTGCAGGCGACGAACGTAAATGGTGGAATGAATAAGCACTGCGTTTTACCCAATACAGCCATGATAGTCACACACACGCAGCAGATTGCAAAGCATAATGGCTTGTATTAAATTGATGACAATGCACAATTTACATTACGTTGCCCTAAGTAACCATTGCGGTAGCCTGATGCCACTGACACTAACTATTTAGAAAGTTAATAATCTGCAACTAAATGGTAAGGTGCATCAACGTTGTCTCCGAAACTAGGTTTGGACACGGCTGAAGGCAATTCGGCTATACTATCCAGGCCTACTGACAGGCGAGCCAGCCTTTTTTCTCCGGAAGCTATTTCAATGCGATCCTGAATGTCAGGTCCCTACCAGAATATGTAGGGGTGGGTCGCATACCCACCTCCCCTGTTCTCTGCAAAGCGCTACACAAACAAAGCTGTGAACAAAGATTGATTAAACGGGACCCGCTAGCATTAGCTACACCGAACGGCACCGAGGAACCCTCGGGCTACAACAAAATTTGAAACGCGAGAATCATTAAGCTAGTATTAGCAATCTAAACATAACGATACCCCTACGTGCAATACGGGAAACCTTGCAGTATAGCCCGTCATGCAGCCAGCACCAGCCAGCGAACTCACGAAACAAGCCACGAGGGGAGGACTTTGATGAACTGATTATATATCGAGAATCCACACAGGCACGTTCACGCCCGAAACTGCAAACCTTTATTTGTTCTTTATTATGTCTATGCTCTACAGGCTCGAGACAGAAGAAGGGGCGGGCTTAAGGCAGTGAAGTAAATAGACGCTCTTCTCCCCGAGGATAGACTGGTGCCGAGAGGCTACCCGCGCAGGGGTATTGCGATATGCAGAGCGCGCCCACTAAGCGCCGTCCCAGTAGTTCCACTCCTGGGTCCAGTTTCGTAAATAAGCCTGATCCCTGTCCACGTTAGAACACAAGCTATAAGAACAGTAGCTAATGCTAGCTAATAATAATGACAGTAAGAATGTTAGCGTTCGCAAATTTATACCCCTCTTCCATCACGTGTTCCAATGTGAACAACCAACCACAAAACTCTGAGAACAACCAATCAAAAACATAGGCCTATCCCACGTCGTTTGCCAACGTTTATAACTGTATGATGCTGTCTAGAAATGACGTTTGGAGGTGATGGACAAACGAATTCTGAAGTCTGCCGGGTGAGACCAGGCTGAAATGAACATACTGAACATACTGTACAATCATAAAGATAAAAACACAAAAGGCTTGAAATATTTCACCTTGTGTAATGGATCTACCATAGAATACATTAAAGTTTCACTGTTTGAATTAAAGCAATACCGCGATATTTGGACCTTTACAAACATGTCTGGTGTTAATTCTCCAATTAGATTTACTAAAAGTAAGCTGAATCGTCCAAACAGTTTACTCAGAAAGATAATACATTGACATTTATTACCTTTTAAAACTCGCGCCCCCGGGACGCAAGCATTCAGTCGAAGTGCGCATGCGCAACGTTGTGCTTAAACAACAAAGTAGTAGCTAACTATTCCGGCATCTATGGATATCATGCATGGATGTATTAATAGAACATGCAATGATATAATGGTGGAGGTGAGAAAACCGAAGCGAAACATCATGGAGGAAGCCAGAAAAAGACAAACTGATAACTTTACTACAGTACGACAGTGCACTTACTCACAGAGCCTGTGGGGGCGCAGTTCCGAGAAAACCGGAGAAAACGCTATGTATTGCTTTAAATTACGGAAAATAATGAACCTTTTCACAATATTCTATTTTTTTGAGATGCACCTGTATGTTTTGTATCCACCAACCTAATTTTATTTATTTATTTTATATATTCTCTTACATGTTTCTCTATGCCTCACTTGCTGTAAATGAATGTGCTGTTGTGATGTTGATGATGTGTAGATCTCTTAAATTGTTACTTTTAAATTACTACACATCAAAATCTATCATTTATTTTGAACTGTGTGTGTGTACTGTATGTGTGCTCACGTGTTTGTGTTAGTATGTGTTTGTGTGTGCTCATGTGTTTGTATTTGTGTGTGTGTGTGTATTGTCATAATAACAGGCCTTCTCTGGTCCTTGGCTGTAGGTGGACAGCTTGTAGACAGCCTATCAAGCTCCACACAACACACACCATTACGAGAGCCCAGCACAGCACTGAGGAGGGATGGAGGAGAAGAGAGCAGGAGTGAGGGATTCCAGAGGGAGGTTAGAATGAACTGAGAAACAGACAGAGGAGAGGATAGACTCCTGAGAGCCAGGATGGAGAAAATCTCCTCAGTTACACTGAAGGGAAAAATCACAATACACCAAGAAATGAGCAGAGAGCCAATGACTCATTATGAAATAATTGTTAAATCAGTTACAATTGACAGCTGCAGACAGGGAGGATTTTCTTGACACCTTCTCAATTAGGGGAAAGATCAGAGCCTATTAGCTGCCAACCATATGAATCAAGACGTCTGAGACAGATGAGATCAATCTGTGGCAGGAGCCTCTGGAAAGCAGTTTTGGAATCGGCGAAATGGTGGGATTGGTTGATGCGTCGCACTGCGCTACGCTAGCCCCCTGAATCAGCCTCACCCCGTGAACGCCATGCCCAAAATAGCAACTTCCTCCAAGAATTTGATTAACTTCAATCCGGTGTCATTTCCTGCTCCCCCGTGATTTGAAACATTCATGGCGGTGTGCGAATTATGGCATGAATATCTTAGATTGCATCGTGAGAAATGCGCTCGCAGTTTTAAATAGAACCGGGTATTTCAGGCTGCACTCAGGGAAATAGCGTGGAAGATTCATGGGCGTTCAGCTCCTCCGTCACTTACTTCCAGACACGGGCCTCACTTTTTGAGTAGAGAATGAAGTAGGACACTGCATGAGGAGGTATGGAGAGAGGTGAGGGGAGGGGAGGAGGAGAGGAGGGAAGGAGAAGGCAGAGGAGGGGAGAGGGGAGGAGACCATGGGGGGAGGAGAGGTGAGGAGAGGAGAAGAGAGGAAAGGAGATGAGAGGAAGGGAAAGGGGAGGAGGGGGGAGGTGTGTAGAGCAGGAGAGGCGAGGGGGGGGGGGGGTGGATACGGGTGGTCAAGGGAAGTATACTGTAGCAGCCCAAAACACACACACACACTGACTCTCTCTAAGCGTGCCCTCGGCTCTACCACACTGACTCTCTCTAGGCGTGCCCTCGGCTCTACCACACTGACTCTCTCTAGGCGTGCCCTCGGCTCTACCACACTGACTCTCTCTAGGCGTGCCCTCGGCTCTACCACACTGACTCTCTCTAGGCGTGCCCTCGGCTCTACCACACTGACTCTCTCTAGGCGTGCCCTCGGCTCTACCACACTGACTCTCTCTAGGCGTGCCCTCGGCTCTACCACACTGACTCTCTCTAGGCGTGCCCTCGGCTCTACCACACTGACTCTCTCTAGGCGTGCCCTCGGCTCTACCACACTGACTCTCTCTAGGCGTGCCCTCGGCTCTACCACACTGACTCTCTCTAGGCGTGCCCTCGGCTCTACCACACTGACTCTCTCTAGGCGTGCCCTCGGCTCTACCACACTGGCGTACATACAGTGAACTGGAAGACAGGAGAGAAGGGCAGGAGCTGAGAGAGAAAGGTCACAAGAGAGAGGAGCTGAGAGAGAGAGGTCACAAGTGAGAGGAGCTGAGAGAGAGAGGTCACAAGTGAGAGGAGCTGAGAGAGAGAGGTCACAAGTGAGAGAAGCTGAGAGAAAGATGTCACAAGTGAGAGGAGCTCAGAGAGAGAGGTCACAAGTGAGAGGAGCTCAGAGAGAGAGGTCACAAGTGAGAGGAGCTGAGAGAGAGAGGTCACAAGTGAGAGGAGCTGAGAGAGAGAGGTCACAAGTGAGAGGAGCTGAGAGAAAGAGGTCACAAGTGAGAGGAGCTGAGAGAGAGAGGTCACAAGTGAGAGAAGCTGAGAGAAAGATGTCACAAGTGAGAGGAGCTCAGAGAGAGAGGTCACAAGTGAGAGGAGCTCAGAGAGAGAGGTCACAAGTGAGAGGAGCTGAGAGAGAGAGGTCACAAGTGAGAGGAGCTGAGAGAGAGAGGTCACAAGTGAGAGGAGCTGAGAGAGAGAGGTCACAAGTGAGAGGAGCTGAGAGAGAGAGGTCACAAGTGAGAGGAGCTCAGAGAGAGAGGTCACAAGTGAGAGGAGCTGAGAGAGAGAGGTCACAAGTGAGAGGAGCTGAGAGAGAGAGGTCACAAGTGAGAGGAGCTGAGAGAAAGAGGTCACAAGTGAGAGGAGCTGAGAGAGAGAGGTCACAAGTGACAGCATGTGCAGGATCAAGCGACTGAGGGGGGCGGTTCAAATGTCCAGGGGTCAAATCTGTTATATAGAGTAGCCTTTATATTATGCTTTGCCTATTTCTGTCTTTTGTACATCCTGTGGGTGGCGCTATTAGTGGCGTTTTGACTAGATGTGAACTATTCCTTCTCTTATCTTTTGCCATGATATGAAATAGGAATATTCGGGGCAGATTGTCAGGTCACCACCTGAAATTGGTCTGGTGGTAGGTTTAATGAAATTCATTGATTTAACCATGCGATTGCCTCTGAAAGGTTAAATAATACAAGGCTACGGTTTCAAAATCAAATAATACATTTATTTCACAGCCGTGGTGAAGCCAGTATTAAACCCAGACCCGGCCCGGGCCCGCCCACAAAAGTGCTAGTGCCCCCCCAACTGGCACACAGAAAATTGGGGGGGGGGGGGGGGGTTAAATCTGTAAATAATTAAAAAATACTAACTTTACGGGAACCAGTCGGCCCGTGCAATCAGGTAGAGTGTCCTCTTGGATTGCGTTAAAAAAAAAAAAAAATATATATTTATATATATAATAAAATAAAGACAAATGCAGGCTCTCTGCCCCTCGAAGCTGGATCGGATTCATGGGTGTTATGTGCAACGTGCAGGGGCGTTTAGTTATTGCTGGAAGGGAGCTGTTCTCCTCCGGGCTGCTCTTCGTTTCCCGGCTGCCCACGCTGCCCGGTCCGTCGAGCGCTGCGGGACCTGGTCAGCTCGGACGTGTGCTGTCATTCGGACCTCCGTTTGGTCCCTGTTGTGCGACGGGTGGAACGGCGTTACTGTTTGTTACAACGTCGGCTGAGACTCGTCCGTGTCCCTCCGGTGTTTATTGATGCCGTGGTCTCAGTGGTTTTTGGGGGATATGTTCGGTAACCGATTTTCTAGTGCTTGGCCTACCGAACTGACCTCGTCGCCTACCAACTCAGTACCACGGCGCATGGAGCTGTATCTCTTTGTCGTCGCTAATATTTTGCAGGGCCTCAGTGGTCTAGGAAACGCTTTCTCTTCTGCGATAACAAAGCACCATGAATATTATCAACTGTGAACGTTTGAACATTCCGTTCATTAACAATTCATGCGCTGCCTCACATGGCTGTCCAGGCAGGGGAACTTCTTTTTCATCTTACTTATCAAATTGCTGACTCGCTGCCCCGGTTTGATTTACAGAAGTTCCGCAGACTGTGCCCGGCTGCGGCCCAGTCCGGCCTGGTCTGCCCTCCTTTTGGCAGACGGTTCTGGACCGAACAACGCCCTGGTGCCCTCCTGTAATCCGCTACCCGATACATGAGAGCTGGTCTAGCCAAGACCACATTAACCAATACGACGGCATGGTCTCATGTCACTGCGTTCTGCTCCACATTTGATGTACCTTCATGCCCGTTAACATTTCGGTTTTATCAGCATTCATAGTCCATCGTGTTGAGTCCAGACGGCTGTGGCCTCAGTCGGTTAAAGTGTCGTAGCAGGTGTACAATTTCACATGCGCTGCCTGGACCGCTTCATCGGCATACGAATGCTACCTCGGGCCCGGCGTCCAGTCCGTTTTGGATGCTCAAAGCGATGAACGGACCGTAACCAAGTTGTGTTGTGTCACTGCGGATTTCACGTGGTTTGTGTGGATATAGTCTTATTTAAAATGCATAGTGTAATTGCTCGTGAAACTATTAATTAATAAACGTATTAGTTAATTAATAAATAATACATTTATTAATAAAATTAGAATTAATATTGGCTAATAATTATATTTAACTATTATTAATAAACTTCTATTAATGCATCCATGGTGAAACGGCACGTTTGTTGGTTAAGAGCTCCCCCTACTGGCTATTCAGGTTCTTACAGGCTGCAATTGGCTTAGCCATCCTAGTCAGAGCACTCCGCCGACCCCTTCGTGTAAAACGTGGGCCTCGGAGCTGCCGGCGTGTTCATCTAAATTATCGCCTAAAATTATCGAGTGGAAGCTAGTGCTTCCACTCTGAGCTGCCGGTGTGTTTGTTTTGGGGGTATTGCTGCTTCTTCTGGTATTCCACTATGCGTCGGCTAGTGGAAGTCGGGGAATTACACTAGCTTAGTCTCTGTGGCACTCCGTGGTGATTGTGGACCGAAACATCTCTGAAGGGCCATCCAGCGGTCCCTCCGGTCACCATGGAGGCAGAGACACTAGGCTGTATCTCCTTCGGACTCCACGAAGCGCTGGCCCGTGGAGGCCAGGGACTATAATGTACAGCAGTCCTCCTGTGGCGCTCTTTGACAGTCTTAGATGGCTGAGTTACCTCCGAGCGTCTTCCCGATCGCGGCCCACTCTGATCGTCATAGAGGCAGGGGGCTAGATACCGTTCCCTCTTCCGGCACTGTGGGCCAAGCGGCCCAGAGGGGGGGAACATCTAGATTGTCGCTTTCCACATGCGTGGAAGGCAGGGGGCCCCCCGAACAGACCACACCGCCGAAATTCATATGCGTAAAAATTAATATGCTGTATATATTGTTGCATGCTAATAAATGGGTCAATTTTGACTAAAGTGATCTCGACTGAATGTATATAATTTGCAAGTGCACTGATAGTGTGCCACCGTCAGTCTCCCCATTTGAGTTATGTAGCCATGTAGCCTAGGCTATTGACAAATATTCATTTTTCTATAGCAAATTGTTGACAAGGTCTTGGAAGTGCTACTGATTATTGTCCAGTCAGTGAATATTTACATTTGATGCACCAACTTTGCCTCTCCATGTTAGGCTATAATGTAACTTGTTGCATTCAAATAATTTTAAGCCTAAATTAGGTTGACAAGGCCTTGTAAGTGCCCCCGATTAGTCAGTGAATGTCTGCATTGCACCAATTTTGCCTCCCCACATTATAATGTAACTTGCTGCATTCTTATAATATTAGGCCTATCCTACATCCGTACATTAAATCTATCTACTGTATCTGAGACCAATTTGTTTAGTATGAGACCTCAGTATAGCCCAATTAGTATGTGTGTCAGTGCTGCACGAATACTGCACGGATACAATAGCATATTGGATTATCAAAAATAATAATTGTGCCCCCCATGCAGTTCATATGCCCGCCTTAAGACTGAGCCCTGGCAACGGGTCTGACGGGTCTGATTCCATCCTAGTTTCTCAACCGCTTTTTGGCAGCAAACACAAGCTATGTAACACTATGGCGAAAGTTGAGCTATTTAGCGAGCCAACTAACGGCTTTAACTTTTTTTTCTAAAAAAAAAAAATCACATTACATACAGCGGGCCATGAAGTTCAAATTGAATACATACAGTAAATCTACTGACAATGCATAACGAACAGCGCAGTGCAATGTTGTGAAATAAGACACAACTGGTGCTGTCCATGGTTCTGAAATAAGACAACCAGCGCTGTCCATGGTTCTGAAATAACAGCGCTATTACAGTAATCAGAGCCACATTTGAACACTGTTTATGCAGTGGGAAAAGAGACTGGATCAGCTAACAAGCCTCAAATATTTTAAGTGACGGGGGGGGAAAACTTCAAAAAAGGTGTTTCATTACTGTTGTTTGACAATTGTATCTCAGCCAATATTTGTGTTGTTTTTGCTAAAAACCTTAGAAGGAAACATCTAAAGGAAACATAAACCTAAACTAGGGGGACAGGAGACAAAACTGAGAGGCTCTTCCCTGCTCATGGCGCCAGCCCGCCGGCCCGGGAAGACGGAGGAGAAGAGAGGGGAAGAGTGGACGAGAGGGGAGTTGGGGAGAAGAGGAGGGGAGAAGAGAGTGGAAGAGTGGACGAGAGGGGAGGAGGGGAGAAGAGAGGAGGGGAGAAGAGAGGAGATCAGGGGAAAGGAGAGAAGAGGAGAGGAGTGGAGATCAGAGGAGAAAAGAGGAGAGGAGTGGAGATCAGAGGAGAGGAGAGTTAAGGAGAGGAGAGAGTGATGGGCAGGTTAAGTGACGATGTTCTCCAGTCTTAAAAGTGGGAAAATAAAAAATTAAATAGATACTGTAAATAGACTGTGTGCGTGTGCGTGTGTGTGTGTGTGTGTGTGTGTCGAAGTGCTGTCAGCAATTTCAGTGTGCCAAGCTAATGGGCAGAAACTGGGGCACAGTGAATTATTCAACAGCTTTTTAGGCGCGAGGAGACACTTCCAATATCATCCCTATGGAAAGAGATCTGGAATTATGCCTACACACACATACTCACATACAGTACACACACACAAACACACTCACACGCGTGCAAGCACGCCCACACTCATTCAGGGCTGCTGTATAGTTCTCAAAGTATTCAACCCTCCGTTAAGAAAATAATGTAACATCACTAGTTACCCTGGACAGTTCTTTGCAGACCACAACAAATCGACCACATTTTTCGACCACATTTGAGACAAATTGAGACGCCACCACAAGGGAACAGATGAGCATTTTCTAAAGGGGACAAACTGTCACACCCTTCAACAGGATTATACTGGGCCTGCTTCCACTCAAACCCAACTGCCATTTAGTCAGCCGGGCTCGGGTAACGTGACATTTATCACACAGTCCCACACTTTATCTCTCTCCCTCTCTCTCGGTTTCCCTTTGTAACCCCCCCCCCCCCCCCCCCGTCTCTGTCTCCCTCCCCCTTTTCTTCTCTCTCTCTGTCTCCCTCTCTCTTTTCCTCTCTCCCTCTTTCTCTCTCTCCATCTTTCTCTCTCTCCTTCACTTTCTCACACTCTCCATCTCTCTCTCTCCCTCCTTCTCTATCTCTATCTCTCTCTCTCTCTCTCCCTCCTTCTCTATCTCTCCCTCTCTCTCTCTCTCTCTCTCTCTCTCTCTCTCCCCTTCTCTTGTCTGACACTTCACTGGACTCTGACATTTAATTAAGTGTTGAGTGGAGCCTGTTGTCCTGGTTGGGAGCCTGTAGGGTGTGTGACCTTCTCAGCCTGAGCCACTGATCAGCCATTACACCCCGCCCCCCCCGGGTGGACTCTCCCACTACGTCTCTCCCGCCTCCCGCAGCGTCTCTGCTGGAACGGTACACGGAGCAGAGGCGTTTCCGGTGCCGTCTGAGTCCTGGATTATCAGTGGCTTGTATTGGAGATACTTCTTTTTGGTATTGGAGACTGATTCAATATAATTGTAATGCTTCGTCATGGGGGAGATGGGGATTGCGTGTGTGTGTGTCGGAGTGCTTTGGAGAAAAGGTAGACTCCCAGAGGACCTTCTTAACTTCAAATCTCTTCTTTCTGCGTTCTCCTCCTCCCTCTCTGCTGCTAAACCTGTTTTATTCCTCTCTAAAACTCAAACCTCTGCTTCCAATCCTAAAAAAATCTCTTTGAAACTTTCTCTTCACTACTCAAACCCCCACCTCCTACTCACAACTCCTCCCTTTGACAAGAAAGTTAACAATATCAGATCCTCTTTCCCCCACCCCCCAGTCAACGCGCTATGAACCAATCTCACCTCCCCACCCTCAACCTCTCTTCCCTCCCTGCTCCGCTCCTCCTCGCCACTTACCCCACTTTTCTCCCCTCTCACCTAACAAGGTCTCTCTCTTACCCCCTCTCCCCTAACAAGGTCCTCAACCTTGCTCCCATGACCCTGTACCCTCCTCTCTCCGTCAGTCTTTGGCTCCAGACCTCCTTCCCTTCCTTTCCTTCCTAGCCTACCTCATTAACACATCTCTTGTTGTTCTGCCAGAGTCATCCCCCTCCTGAAAAAAACTATTCTTGACCCCTCTGGAACCAACAGAAAACTGCAGGTCTGCTGCAACTCTCAGTTCTTCAGACTGATGACTTTTCTTTGTGCCACTGCTTTTTATTAAATCAAATAATTATTCATTCATACACTACACTGTAACTTTTATTCCTGTATTTTTTTTCCTGCATTTTGTTTTAAATCACTTTTTTTACATTTCGTTTTATATGACCTTTTATGTGTTTTTTGCACTTTGTCTTGATATTTTTAATGGCTCATGTAAAGCCCTTTGAATGGCCTTGTTGCTGAAATGTGCTATACAAATACACTTTTCTTGCCTTGCCTTGCCTCTGACACTGAAAATTACAGACCGGTCAAAATAAAAAAAAAAGCTCTGCAATCTGAAAACTGCAATCTTTAACCAACTGTCTTCCTGGGTCCTCTCCTTTTTTCACTCTACACTACATCTCTGGGTTCTGTCATTCGCTCGCTTGGCTTCTCCTATCACTGCTATGCTGATGACACCCAGCTTGTCCTGGCATTTCCCCCTTCTGACAAATAAAGATGTTTTTTTGTTTTGTTGTTTGTTGACACACAAGTGGAGGCATGCATAGCTGAGTGCTTGGCTGACATCTCGGACGCACAACCTCAAGCTCAACCTGGATGAGACTGAGATGCTGTTCCTCTCGGGTAAGGGCTGCCCACACCAGGACCTGGCCATCACCATTGATGACACAGTGGCGATGCCAACTCAGACTGTGAGGAATCTGGGTGTGACCCTGGATGACCGTCATTCTCCACACATATCTGTTAGATGCTCTTGCAGATTTCTGCTCTACAACATCAGGAGGGTTCACCCTTTCCTCACTGATGAAACGGCGCAGGTACTCATCCAGACCCTTGTCATCTCCCGCCTGGACTACTGTAACTCCCTCCTCGCTGGGGCCCTGGCGTCAGCCATTAAATCCCTGGAACTTGTCCAGAAAGCTGCTGCTCGCCTGGTGTTCAACCACCCCAAGTTTTCCCACACAACTTCCCTTCTCCGTTTTCTGCACTGGCTCCCTGTAGCAGCTCACATCCAGTTTACTCTGGTACTAACCTACAGGGCAATGAAAGGAAAGCTCCCTCCTACCTCCAGGCCATAGTAAAACCCTACCCCCCCCTCCCGATCACTACGCTATGCTACCTCGGGCAGTCACTCCGAGGCCCCTGCGGTCGATCGACTCAGTCACTGCTCCTCTCTAAAGTGGTAAAAGGAACTGCCCTCTCACGTCAGGACAGCAGAGTCACTGCCCATCTTTCACCACAGGCTCCAAACTCACCTCTTCCAGACATACTACCGCAATCCTCCCCCTTAAGCACCTATTGTCTTTTTAGTTTGCTATTCTTGCACTTTGCCTTCAGGACTAGATTATGCTGTTAGTCACTTGTTTTAGAAAGGAGATGCACTTGTTCTGGCAAGTAGTAGGACACTGACTTTTCCTACATTAAAGGCCCACTATGTTGTTGATTTCATCTTAAAATATCAGTTTCAAAGTTGATCTTTTGCAGTGCTGGATTATTATAGCGAGAACAGCACCTCTTCCATTCCCACAGAAGGGTCCGGCGGCCTGTATTTGCATTATGTAACTTTTGACCGCGAGCCGCGGTTTTCTCTCGCATGAACGTTCTGCTTTACGGCACAGAAGCCGGAGAGAAGCAGTAAACCCACAACAGACATTCTATGACTATGTAGCCTGTCTAGTTATACACAATGGCTGAGGCTAGAGACGAAAGAGGATGGTGTCTGAAAAAGCCAAAGCTCCAAGCAAAACAAGGCTTAATATCAGACCGGCTTTTACACGCTGGAGAGAGCTGATGGAAACTGCGGGCTGCAAGTCCGACGCCGAGCTGGCACTGTTGCTGATTGAGAGGTGAGTTATACTCATTTTCATGCGTTTTTAATTTGTCTCACATTATTTTTTGGGTCTGTCATCATAGTTATCGAAAAGTTATAGTTTTAACCATAAACCCATTCAACATACCGTATGTTATACGTAAGCAGAGGTTTTGCAGGCAGCTAACATTATTTAGCTAGCATTTCACAGCCTGTGCTGTTTGCATCATAACTATACACGCACCTTTTCTGAGTTTTTGTGTAACCAAATGTCTGCTTCAGGGTGAGAACAGCCCTTCACAGGACTGGTTCTGCATCGAGGCGCTTAGCCAGATCACACTGGCTGTTCTGGAGCAACGCTGTTGTTGGAGACTACTATGTAAACATAATTTATGACTTTGATATTTATTCCAGCTATGTAAAGCAAGTTACACACTAATACGCTCCAAACAATATGATAATAACAAGCTTAAAACGCGAACAAAGTCATTTTTGTGCCAAAATCGAGTAACATTGTACCTTGTCGGATGACATAACTCTCATCTTGGAATTTGCCGGCAGACTCCGTTTTCCTCAGCTTGTCAGTTTTCAACAAATGAGGCAAGAGAGACAGGCGTCTCTCAGCATTTTATGACAATGGTACTGCCGTTGTAATGGCTCTAGTGGTACACACACACACACACACACACACACACGCAGGGACTGGAGCAGCTTATTCCCCATGAAGCCCAGTTTCTGCCCCTTTAACCCCTGGTGACAAAGCGGTTCCCTGCTACAGAGGATGAAACCGATACCAACTGCATTGGCCGGGGAGTGTGGGAAACGCCTGGCACATCATCGCCCAGCTGGTTCGGCCGCCGTGGGCCCTGGACCAGCGGAGGGGACAGGCTGAAAAACAGCACCACACCACACAGATGGACAGGGATAGATAGGAAACTGGCTAGAGCAGAAAGAGGAGAAGAGTGTACATGTGTATGAGAGAGAAGAGAGAGAGAAGAGAGAGAGAGAGAGAGAGGTGGGGGGATGTGTATGTGTGTGTGGGTGGGGGGTGATCATGTCTGTGTAAGAGATAGAGAAGGTCCGGTTCAGACCAGAACCAACCAGACCGGACCATCTCCCTCCAGAGTCAGTCTTGGCACGGGCCAGACCAGACCAGACCAGCCCATCTCCCTCCAGAGTCAGTCTTGGCACGGGCCAGGCTAGATCAGACCAGACCAGACCATCTCCCTCCAGAGTCAGTCTTGGCACGGGCCAGGCTAGATCAGACCAGACCAGACCATCTCCCTCCAGAGTCAGTCTTGGCACGGGCCAGGCTAGATCAGACCAGACCAGACCATCTCCCTCCAGAGTCAGTCTTGGCGTGGGCCAGGCTAGATCAGACCAGACCAGACCATCTCCCTCCAGAGTCAGTCTTGGCGTGGGCCAGGCTAGATCAGACCAGACCAGACCATCTCCCTCCAGAGTCAGTCTTGGCGTGGGCCAGGCTAGATCAGACCAGACCAGACCATCTCCATGTCACCATGTCTTGCTCTCCCTCACTTTCTCTCTCTTTCTCTTCTCTCTCTTTCACCCTAAGAGGACCACAGTGGATATATGTATTCGACTCTACTGTGTGTATATCCTTGAGCTTTCAAATAAACCAAACCAAACCAAAACTCCCTCCAGAGTCAGCCTTGGCACGGGCCAGGCCAGGCCAGACCAGGCCAGGCCAGACCAGACCAGACCAGACCAGACCAGCCCATCTCCCTCCAGAGTCAGTCTTGGCACTGTCAAACAGATGTGCCGGGACCCCGCCTCCCACCCCGCGCCTCCCGCCAGTCCCCGCTACCGCCATCGTTTAGCACACAGGCTCTTGGAGCCGCCATAGTACCATGTGTCACCAGACCACCAGAGACACGCCCTTAAGGCCGTTTAGCCACGGACGGCAGGATGCAGGATTTGCATGAAAAATAAAACTTTGGAGAGTTATAGAAGCAAGACGATGGAAGTTCTGGAACATCCGTTCTATTTCTTTAGTTCTACCAAGGGAAGAACAAAATAGAAGATTGAAGGGAACCTTGAACAATCCACAAGGGCAGAGTCTGGATAACGCAGTATGAATACAGAGTGGAATTCAGCAGGGATGTGGGGCTGTTTTCTAGTGACTTGGTCCACTCAGTACAGCCAGCTTAGATGGAAGAGAGACACTTGGAAGATACTGTATCAGTGTACACTGTCGGTCAGTGTAGGAAAAGACAAGGTTCAAAAACATCGCATAGCGCCAGACTCAGCCTGGCCCAGTTTCCCATCTCACTCCCGGGTCCCAGAGCAACAGAGAGACACAAGCAAGACCGCAATCACATTCTGCCTCATTAGTCCCACGTAGCGTCAAATTATATAATCGCATTTCGATACAGAGCTCTCTCTCTGTTTCTCCCTGTCTCTCTCTCTCCATTTCTTCACCCGCTCCTCTCTCACCTATCTCTCCTTTCTCCCTCCTCTCTCCCTCTTTTGACTCATCCCCCTCTTCCCCCTCTCCCTCCTCGCCATCCCCCTCTGCCCCCTCTTCTCTCTATAACTGTTCTCTCCTCTCTCCCTTCATCTCTATAGAACTGTTCTCTCCCCTCATCTCTCTATAGAACTGTTCTCTCTCCCCTCATCTCTTTATAGAACTGTTATCTCCCATCATCTCTCTATAGAACTGTTCTCTCCCCTCATCTCTCTATAGAACTGTTCTCTCCCCTCATCTTTCTATAACTGTTCTTTCCTCTATCCCCTCATCTCTCTATAGAACTGTTCTCTCCTCATCTCTCTATAGAACTGTTTTCTCCCCTCATCTCTCCATAGAACTGTTCTCTCTCCTCATCTCTCTATAGAACTGTTCTCTCCCCTCACCTCTCCATAGAACTGTTCTCTCCCCTCATCTTTCTATAACTGTACTATCCTCTATCCCCTCATCTCTCTATAGAACTGTTCTCTCCCCTCATCTTTCTATAACTGTACTATCCTCTATCCCATCATCTCTCTATAGAACTGTTCTCTCCCCTCATCTCTCTATAGAACTGTTCTCTCCCCTAACCTCTCTATAGAACTGTTCTCTCTTTTCATCTCTCTATTGAACTGTCCTCTCCCCTCATCTCTCTATAGAACGGTTCTATCCCCTCATCTCTATAGAACTGTTCTCTCCTCATCTCTCTATAGAACGGTTCTCTCCCCTCATCTCTCTATAGAACTGTTCTCTCCCCATCTATCTATAGAACTGTTCTCTCCTCATCTCTCTATCGAATTGCTCTCTCTGCTCTTCTCTCTATAAAACTGTTCTCTCCTCTCATCTCTCTATAGAACTGTTTTCTCCCCTCATCTCTCTATAGAACTGTTCTCTCCCCTCATCTCTATAGAACCGTTTCTCCTCATCTCTCTATAGAACTGTTCTCTCCCCATCCTTCTATCGAACTGTTCTCTCCTCATCTCTCTATAGAACTGTTCTCTCCCATCATCTCTCTATAGAACTGTTCTCTCTCCTCATCTCTCTATAGAACTGTTCTCTCTCCTCATCTCTCTATAGAACTGTTCTCTCCCATCATCTCTCTATAGAACTGTTCTCTCTCCTCATCTCTCTATAGAACTGTTCTCTCTCCTCATCTCTCTATAGAACTGTTCTCTCCCCTCATCTCTCTATAGAACTGTTCTCTCCCCTCATCTCTCTATAGAACTGTTGTCTCTTTTCATCTCTCTATAGAACTGTTCTCTCCCATCATCTCTCTATAGAACTGTTCTCTTTCCTCATCTCTCTATAGAACTGTTCTCTCTCCTCATCTCTCTATAGAACTGTTCTCTCCCCTCATCTCTCTATAGAACCGTTCTCTCCCCTCATCTTTCTATAGAACTGTTCTCTCCCCTCATCTCTCTATAGAACTGTTCTCTCCCCTCATCTCTCTATAGAACTGTTCTCTCCCCTCTTCTCTTTATAGAACTGTTCTCTTCCCTCATCTCTCAGTAGAACTGTTCTCTCTCCTCATCTCTCTATCTAACTATTCTCTCCTCTCATCTCTCTATAGAACTACAGTATTCTCTCTCCTCATCTCCTTATCTAACTGTTCTCTCCAGCTCTATGTGGCGAGTCTGAGGGAGCATTATTCCTCCAGACTGACATGAGATGTGTTTTTTTCCCCTAGTGAGTTGAGAGATGAGTGCAGAGATGAGAGGATGTGAGGATGAGAGAGATGAGGAGGAGAGATGAGAGGAGGGGAGATGAGACACGGGGAGCTTTTTTTTCTGGGCTCCTCTGGTCTGGCGCAAAATCCACAAATTGGCCCCTCGCCGGGGCCCCCTGTGTACGTAACCGAACTCATTAAAAACAGGAGTTATTAAAAAAGTGATGGAGCGAGAGAGAGATTCGGAGAGAGCGAAAAACGGATTGTGTTTAATAAAAGATAGGAAGGAGACTTGGGGAAGACAGGGAGCAGATATCGGTGTTAGGCTGAGGAGAGGTAGAGAGAGAATGAGAGCCTGGAGGGGAGAGAAGGATCCGGAAAGGTTTTGGGATAAGCCTTGTCATTCATTAATTACTGCCTAATCAGTGGTGACGGAATGTTGTTGGCCCAATCAGATTCAATCTCTACATGAAACACCGACAACAGAGTAAGCACTCCACCGAAGATGACTGTGATTGGTTTCAAGAAATTAGTGTGTGTGTGTGTGTGTTTGTGTGTGTGTGTGTGTGTGTGTGTGTGTGTGTGTGTGTGTGTGTGTGTGTGTGTGTGTGTGTGTGTGTGTGTCACAAACTGGTAACTCAAAAAACTGAGGAGGACAGGAGGAAGAGGCGAACCTCCCATGGGCGCCGGGGGGCACTGTCCCATATCAGTTTTAAAATGTGGATTTACAGTCAATTTTAGCATATGAAAAACTGAATAACACTTTCTTTAACTACATGCAGCATTTATTTATCATATTCATGATAAAATATTACAAAACAACAATAAAACATTGTAAGCAATAGTTGTTGTAATGGATTGTACTCTTCTCTAAAGAGAGAAAAGAATTGATATTGTTGAGGTGCTGGAGAGGTTAGGTGATATATGAAAAATGTTTTTGATTAGGGGACACTGAGGTGTGCTGGCTCTCAAACAGTTTGTTGGCAAATAGATTTGACAACTGGACAATGGAATACGTTGCACAGCAAATGCAGTATCCAACAGTTCGCTCATGGCTAGCTAGCAATGGTACAGCTATGGGATTAGCTCACTTGGATTGCTGTCACTGCTGCCACTCTTATGTTGCTATAGCCTACAATTATCAGAACAATATGAACATTCAGTTGAAAGTTTTACATCCACCCATCCATCACTGGATGAGGAATAAGCACCGCAAAGCTATCAATTCTCACGCAAGCAGGAGCCAGGCTGTTCAGTGCATTTCTCCGATCCGGTGTTGGGACCCAGTCTCTAGAAATGTTTTGGTCGAGTTGCCGACAGTTTGCGCCTCCAGCCAATCTGCGCGCCTGCCTATGCCGTAGCCTGACGTGCACCTCGTAGCCCCCGTAGCTAACGTTACCGGCTATAGCCAGCCAGTGGAACTGTCGTGTTCAGATGGCTCTAGCTCAAAAAGTATGTATGTCAGCTTAGATATTTAGATGGCTGGAATCAAGACTAATAGACGAACAGTTTGATGTATAATATGTCCCATAATACTTTCGGATGTATTATATTATGGAGCTACGAACACAAAAAATGTCTCCAATGGCACAGGGAAGAGAAACACAGACATCAACGCCGACTCAATCGGCCTTCACTGTGGTAAATCTGGAATCTGGAACGTGATTGGAATAATAAAATGTCAATCATTAAATCCTGTTCAGAGTACAGTACTGTCCTCCTTTGCTGTAATTTTTTCAGCGTTTTGACCAATCAATTAATTAATTATAAATAAATAAATAAATGCATATATTTATATTTTAATCCCTCTCTTCTCTCCAAAAACTGAGGAGGACTGTCCTCCTCTACCTCAATGGACGAGCCTCCTCTGGTGTGTGTGTGTGTGTGTGTGTGTTTGATCATCCGCCTCCAGGAACAACAGAGGAAGGAAAAACTACCTCACTGAATCAGTGAAAAGGTGAGTGAGTCACAGGTCCTCTTACAGTATCTCCTTTGCTGAGTCACTGTGCTCAGACACTGACACACTGCCTGTCTAAAAACAAGTGTATAAATAGTAGTAAAAGTAGTGTATAAATACAGTGTGTTTATTGATCCCTGGGGGGGATTTGCAATTGGGGTAAAAACATTGTCTCAAATATGTTGGAGCATACTGTATTTTAACCACAAGCGTAGCCCAAAAACACTTACTGTACATTGATTCCTTTAGAAATAGCTGTTAAGCTTCAACTTAAATCAACTTGACAGAGAGCTGTTCCATAAATTGAAAAGCTTTTTTTGTGTCTGTGTTGGTAGCTGCTATGTCTGAGACGGATATCAGTCCTCACCTTGCGGGACCCTGCAGCCTCTGCTCCATGGCCAAGTAAATAACAACACGACAGGTAATATGACAAAGACGAAGAGAAAACCATCCTCGTTCTTTTTCTTCCCACATCGGGGTCGCATGCAGGGGTGGCCGAGGAGCGAGAGGGATGTGTCGGCCGTCGGGAGGGGGAGGGGGGGGGGGGGGGGGGGGGGGGGCGGCGTTTGAACAACTTTGACGGAGCGGTCCCAAGGGGGGCAGAAGGGAAGGGGGGGTCGCTGACCGGAGGCTGAACCCTGTTGGACACGCGCCGCTGAAGCGGAGCGCTCCCGGACCCATGGACCCCGGACCTGAACGTGCAGCTAGAGAGGCTAAAACAAATAAGCGCGATTCGTGAAATTAGCTCTGGCAATCAGCGGAGATTATCTCAATCATCGCTTGGCACTGCCAAGAGCCATGCACTCTCTCTCTCTCTCTCTCTCTCTCCTTAGGGAAGCAAACTCCCCTTTTCTTTCTCTGTCTCACTTTTCTCTAATCCTATCTGTTGTTGTGTCTGTTTTCATCACAGAAAGCAATGAAGCAAAAATGTTATAGATTTCAAGATTCTCCAGAGTCGTATACAGTATCTCTGTGCTGCATGGGGACAAAGTCTTAATGCTGGTAAGTGAATGTAATATCCAGGTTTCCTGTTTGGCTCTGTGTCTGGTTCATTGCCCCATCTCTGTCCTGTCCTCCGTTATCTCTTCCGGGGGTGGTGTTCCTCCAACCTTGAAGGCCCTGCGAGTATGACTGTGAATGTCAGAGATTAGGAGGGGTGTCCTGAACATTAGCCAGCGTTTGTGTGGGTGAGGCAGTGTGTGTGTGTGTGTGTGTGTGTGTGTGAGAGAGAGAGAGAGTTCATGTCTTCCTGAGGACATAGTAGGAGAGACTGAGCGTGTGCGTGTGTGTGTTTAAATCAGAGAGGGAAAGAATGGGAGAATTCATCTGTATAATGGAGTAGGACCTTAGCCAAATCCTCAGAGCAATACTCCATCTACATCAGAAGGCACACACACACACACACACACACAGAATTGGATCGCCTAGAGCAATACTATTTCAGCAACACATACTCGACTAAAACTTCATCATAATTTGACAAGCAGCCAGTCCAATGTTTTGTCATGACTAGCAAGGGTATCCTTTCTCTGCACATAATCCATGTTCTTGGAAGGGGGACAGAGCCAGTGAGATGAGCACCCTCCTCCATCCCTCCTGTTTACTGCATCGTTGATGTCGAATTAGTACTACGTGTTACGCGACAACGGCGGCTGACTCACGAACCACAGGACATAAACGAAGCCGGAAACCCCATGAACATTTGATTATCGCTCAGAGGAGAGGGGAATTGCTTTAGCTCAGAAGACAGTTGGCAGAGTTGGGACTCATTTAACAGTAAGCACACGTAGATCAGTGGGCATTCATAGATCCCACGTCAGTCTGAAGGGATAGATAACACATAATGGCCCACCATGTAGGCAATGTCTCTGTAACCATTTATCTAGACTACAAGTCATGTCTCTCCTATGAAGTATTTAGCCCATGTTTATTGCTCTGTTCTTAGCCAATAGACAAACATTTTCCTCGATTGTCTCGTTGAGAGAGGTCAGGGAAGAATTTTTACGGCTCACTTTTTCGGCCCATGGGTGAACTGTTTTTTTTGCTTCTCTCTTGAATATGTAGGGGTAGGGCCCCATTGCTCTCTGTAAAACATTGCTCTCTGTTGCCTCTGTGTATGAAATGTGCTATACAAATAAAGATTGATTTGATTTGAATCTAGTTTCCCCGCCAGTGAACGTAGTTTGCACTTTGATTGCATATCATGAGACCAGGTCAAGGGTAATTTTTACCTTTGACAAAGAGACGCTGTGTTATAGGACAGGGAATGGGTGTTCTGTTAGTGTTGTTGTTGTTGTGTTATAGGACAGGGAATGGGTGATCACTGTTAGTGTTGTTGTTGTTGTGTTATAGGACAGGGAATGGGTGATCACTGTTAGTGTTGTTGTTGTTGTGTTATAGGACAGGGAATGGGTGATCACTGTTAGTGTTGTTGTTGTTGTGTTATAGGACAGGGAATGGGTGATCACTGTTAGTGTTGTTGTTGTTGTGTTATAGGACAGGGAATGGGTGATCACTGTTAGTGCTGTTGTTGTTGTTGTGTTATAGGACAGGGAATGGGTGATTACTGTTAGTGCTGT
This sequence comes from Borostomias antarcticus, assembly GCF_949987555.1. Taxonomy (NCBI): domain Eukaryota; kingdom Metazoa; phylum Chordata; class Actinopteri; order Stomiiformes; family Stomiidae; genus Borostomias; species Borostomias antarcticus. Next base: position 13,149,982 of record NC_140254.1, read on the forward strand.
TGTTGTTGTTGTGTTATAGGACAGGGAATGGGTGATCACTGTTAGTGCTGTTGTTGTTGTTGTTGTGTTATAGGACAGGGAATGGGTGATCACTGTTAGTGTTGTTGTTGTTGTTGTGTTATAGGACAGGGAATGGGTGATTTCTGTTAGTGCTGTTGTTGTTGTTGTTGTTGTTGTTGTGTTATAGGACAGGGATTGGGTGATTACTGTTAGTGCTGTTGTTGTTGTTGTTGTGTTATAGGACAGGGAACGGGTGATCACTGTTAGTGCTGTTGTTGTGTTATAGGACAGGGAATGGGTGATTATGTTAGTGCTGTTGTTGTTGTTGTTATTGTTCCCTATTGTGTGCCCTCCTGTTTTCTCTCCCAAGGTCAGGGCGAAGGGCGAGGACTCGACGAGGTCTCCTTTCTCCCCTGCCATTCGCCAGCGTGGAGCCAATCAACACACCACTCCCTCCCCCACCGAGAGCTGCCAGACTCTGAAGGAGAGGGAGAAGGGTGTGATGAAGTGAGATGGAGGTGTGGAGAGAGGGAGAGAGAGAGAGAGGGAGAGAGAGAGAGAGAGAGGGAGAGAGAGAGAGAGAGAGGGAGAGGTCCGACTCTAAATTTACCCCGGCGGTTCTGGTTGTTGGGGCTGCTGTCGTGTTAGACTCACTCTCCCTGTAAGACAAGACGTGCCCCTGCCGAGCACACACACACACACACACGCGCACACACACACACACACACACACACACACACACACACACACACACACATACACACACACATACACACTTGCTTGCCTTGCCGGTTGTCTATCGTATCCGATGATGACCATCTTCTCCTATTCATGAGTCTTCTTGTGGCTAAAGAGTCCAATCCTGGATCCACAGTTGCGGCTGCAGACCAGGCATGTGAAAGCGCTGCTGGGTGGAGCAGGGGCGGAGCCCCTTTGCAGGTTCTGCTGTGCGTTGTTGTGTTGTTGTGTACGCTGCTATTCCAGATGTTCCACTCCTTGTGAGGAGCGAGAGTGCCAGAGGCTGCGGCAGGAAGCAAGTTCCTCCCAGGAAGAGGGGTTGATCTGACATCTCTCCAGGGTAGTCTTTATTTGGTCCTTAAATCTCTTCTTCTGCCCGCCAGCAGTACATTGGCCAAGATGCAATTGCCCATAGAGAGTTTTGAGCGGGAGTCTGTGGCTGGGCATGCGAATGACATGTCCCGACTACCTGAGTGGATGTTGGGTCAGGGCAGAATCCACGCTGCAGCAGCCTGCCGTTCCAGCACCTCTGTGTGTGGCACCGGATGCCGAGGATCATCTGGAGACATCTAACACGGTAGGTCTCCAGACTTCTGAGGTGGTGGCTATAGATGGTCCATGCCTCACATCCATACAGAAGGGCTGACATGCACACGGCATGGTAAACAAGCACTTTGGGGAGACTCAGGTAGCGGGAGGAGATGCCTGCGCATTGATGGCTTTTAAAGAGGCATGGGGGGCAAGGTTATTATAGTTAACGAAAACTAACTAAAAAACGAAAACTAGGTGTGAAAAAACATTTTAGTTAACTGAAATAAAAATAAAAACAAAGCTTTAAGCCAAGATGGACAGGAGCACTTGGATTGGCCCCCAAGCGCGGCTCATGCAGTCGCCCTTGGAAGGACGGGATGGGATAAGAGCAGAGAACATTCTATCTGCATGTGTGTGTTTGTTATGTCAGCCCATTGCATGTGTTGTGTATCGTGACAAATAAAACCTTATTTTTCTTCTTCTTCTCCTTCCTCTTCTTCTTCTAATAGGACAGGAATCTGCCCAAGATTTTGTTGAGGGACACAATTAATAAGAATTCACAGCCTGAGGTGGAGGCGTAGACCAATGGAGGGATGTATGAATAAAAGAAAAGAGAAGAAAAGAAAATGTAATCCCTCCAATATATTTGTATATCTTCTCTTTGCTTACAGTAACTGGAGACTCACATTGCGTTGTAGCACAGCCTCGAGGCCCCACATTGCTTTTCAAATGAGAATCTGAGTAGTACAAAAGGTAGCACCACATTTTCAGATCTTTTTTGTTCCCTAAACAGTTTTCTTCTTCTCTATACTCACATACTGCATTCTTTATGCCTCATGCCTCACTGGCAGAATAAATTATTAATTTCCGTCAGCCTTTGTCATGGATGAATGCTCTCTTCGAACCAACTCCTATATATACATAGATATACACAAATCCATAGATACGCAGCCTTATAGATCAGACCACACCATTGAATTTATAATGAATGAATGAGAATTGAGGGCCGGGTCCCGCTTGTATTTGGTAATATTCTGAATCCTCTTCTTCTCCAGAATATCCGTAGGAAGTCTGACTTCCCATGCATGAAAAATCACCAAACTTTACAGATACGCTAGGTCCGGTCCTATGCCAAAAGTCCTCAACAGGCATTGTGGGACAATAGTCCTGATGGTGGCGCTACAGCAACCGTCTAAAGTTTAAAACTTAACAAATCAGCTGTAGTGCTATCACTTTGCAACCACCACCAAAACCACTCACCAAGTGAGTAGAAACGTCCATATGCTTCGAGCTGGCAGGAATTATGAAGTCCATCACTCTGCTTTTTTAAAAACCTACAGTATCAAACCTATCTCCTCCCACACTTTTTGGTCACTTGACACCACAATTGCTACACTGCATCTTCCATCCTCCACAAACAATCTCCACAGATTTTTTAAATAGCAAAAATTGAGCCCACCGAAATGTTTTACTGTAAACAGTACTGTATGCAGCTACTGCAAATTCTTGCTCAATAAATCTTCAATGTTAATGAAAAAAAATGGACAAAAACAATCATGACATGGTAGACATAGTCTGAAATTTTTATATTTCGAAAACTGATTTTTTGACAGTATTTTGAATTATGTCCCCTCAAATTGTTGCTTTAATGTGGAAAAAAATACACTATCCACAATGCTATAGTGCAACAGCGCGAGCTCCACCATTCAAAGACGTCGCTGTTGGCATCTCTGCCCAACCCCTGCCTAGGACAACATCCAGACAAATTGATTGATTGGCCACTGAGCACAGCCACTGTTCAAATCAAATCAAACTTTATTTTTATAGCGCATTTCATACGCAGAGGCAACACAATGCGCTTTACAGAGCGCAATGGGGGGATGGATATAGGTCCTGCCCCTACATTTTCCAGAGGGATGCAAAAAAACAGTTCACCAAAGGGTCAAAAAAGTGAGCTGACTTAGCTGAGCTGTGTTACACTGCAATTAGCAAGACAAGGCAATCCCCGGTACAGTATGTCTGCCCCCCCTCCCCACAGTTTGTCACACCAGTTAGAACAGTAGATAGATAGATAGATAGATAGATAGATAGATAGACAGACAGACAGACAGACAGACAGACAGACAGACAGACAGACAGACAGACAGACAGACAGACAGACAGAGACAGATACATAAATACATACATACAGGGGGGAGGGAACGATGCAACGCCCATCCAGGGGCATGTTCTCCCTTATCTTCTATCTATCAGCATATTAATACTGTGAATACAATGTTGCAGATTCTCTGCTTGTGGCACACAATTTGTTTATATCTGCAGATCAGTCTGGCCGTCCTTGTATCTATAACAATTTCCAGAGATTGCATTTACAACAGGGCCAGTCAGGGAGACAGGGACTGCATTTCAAGTGTTGTTATGTGCCCCTGGTTGGTTCTATTGGAAAATAAATTATGAATTTTCCATTAAAGGACCATACCGGTCTAAATATGATGTGATCTCCTAGTCACCCTACGTATATCACATTATCAATTTTTCGAAGCAAAGCTCACGTTAAAAGATATTTGCATTTTTGCGTTTTACTTACATTTCAAAAGTTGAACGTGATGGCTTTAAAAATATTTTTAAATTGTTCCCCCATTGTGCTGACAATCTCGCCCGAGTTAGTTTCAAATAATTTTCAGCACCTGTACATACATACATACATACATACATACATGCTTACATAAATACATACTTACATACATGGTTGATTTAAGAATGTTCTTTTGTAGAACCTAATGTGTTTTATGAGAAGGCTATAAGCAAAGGCCAAACTGCCAGCTTCTCACTTGGCTGAAGAACATGACCTTCCCTTGGTGTCTCCTCCTTCTTCCTCTTCTTGCAATTTATATTGTGTTCCCAAAGAAAAAACACTCACAATAACTTGTTTTTGAGAGAGGCAGTTTGACAATTTTGTGTCTTGTTTTTTTATGTGTGCAGCTGTGTGCGGCAGAGAGAGTTTGAGAAATACTGAGTGAGAGAAAGGGAGAGAGAGAGAGGGGGGAGGAGGAGAGAGAGCTAGGTAAACAGGGTAGGATGGGCAAACATTGTAAGATTGACAAAGAAGACAAGTCTTTCTTGACTGCGAGAGAGAGGGAGAGAGAGAGAGAGTTGGGAAGGTTAGACTTGGCCAGGAGAGAATCAGAGAGAGACAGAGAGAGACAGAGACAGTTTGACTGGAGAGTTTCCGAGATAGAGAGATGGTGAATGCAGGATGTATTTAATCCCTGTATATTTTGTGTTTCCCTACGGTATATTTTCATCGCCTCCAGTCATGCAGGCCGGAGCTGAGATTTATGCAGAGCAGTTGGTCATTTCACAGTGCGCTGCCTCTCACAAAAACAATGTTGAGGCAATCAGAGCTAATCGAGCCCTAATGTCTCCCTCTCCTTTTCACTGATCTAATTGGCTGGATCACCGTCTGTCCCCTTTCCCGACTCCACCTATCGGTTGATTAAGCCCCTCCCTCTGGCCACCATCTCCTCACCTCGTTAGTCCAATCATGTGGCCCGAACCGTGGACACTAATCTAGCAGGAGTAGATGTCATCTTGCGGCCCTTTCTGTGTGGACTTTGCATGTTCTCCCTGTGCTCACTCGGGTTCCCTCCCCCATAGAACCCCCAAAATGAAGAACAGATGATCATTCAGGCCTAACACACCCTGTTCTCCCCATCCCTCACGGCAATAAACCCAGGCCACACATTCTAAGGAAGACTTCTCAACAGCAGTCACACAGTGAGACAAAGGAAATGACATTCTTTAATAATAAAAAAAATAATAATTAATTCTTTATTAAAGTGAAATTGCTTTATCCCAACCATGTGATGCAACCACAACGAGGGAATAAAGTATGGGTATTGATGCATTGTATTTGTAACCAAGTGTTACTGTGTTATAAATAACTGATTCTAGTCCACCTAACCATGTTTGGTATCAATATGAAGCTAAAATCATGAATCAGTTGATTATGCATGTTGGGGAAATATCATGTTGAAACCATAACAGGGATATTTGATGATTACAGACCCCTAAGAGAATCTGAGCGTTTATGATGGGAGCGGAGGTCACTCTGGGTGATCAAGTGACCAATCGGTGCCTGTCTATGCAAACAGGACACGCCTCATTCCCTGGTCTTCTTAAGTAGAGACCACACATGTTCTCGCTCTCAAGTTCTCTCAACTTTCTCAGGTTCTGTTCTTCAAGTAACACGTAACTCCAGGATCCAAGCGTGTGCCTGATGGATGAAAATCCGTCTGTATCCGTGGAATTGCTGAACTGCTAGCTAAGATCTCTGTAGTCGACACCAGGGTCACCACAAACTTTTCAAACGATCCTCTGGCGAGAGCAGAGGTTTTGAATGAGACATTTGCAACTTTTGAACTCTGAAACTGAACTCTAACCTCCGCGAACATCAAAGTTTGCACGACAGTCTACCATCACTGTTTCAACGGGAGCGCAGGCGCACTACACCCTGCATCGAACCAAGCGACCATCACGTCACCTGCCTCTTCCATTCTTCGAGCCGACAACACCTCCGGACACCTCGCTTTCAAACACACTACCTGTAAGGTTGCCATCAAGCATTCTCTTTTGATGTGGTGTGATGCCAGTGTTGTTTAAGCTTAGATGATTTAGGATAGGCTGTGATAATCTATGACATCATTCTTTTCATTTCTGCTGTTTTCATATTGCCACGTTTTTTCCATCTATTATTAAATTGTTTTAATATTATTTTGATAATTGATTAGAATAACTTCGAAAAATATTATTAACCTTTGATCACGTCGCGTCACGTAGCGTCATCACATGATCTTTAGGTCACTTGATTGAGTCAAGACCCCTTCTGTCGGTCTGAGATTGATAAATTCGACTATTGATGAAGGTTATCTGTTTCCCTGTACAGAACAGGGTGGTGCTCCATACGAGTTGACTTAATGTATTAAATAAATTTTCCTTCATAGTTGTGATATCCGCAGTATAATCATAAATTATACCTAGTCATAGTCATATTTCCATAGTTCTAACCCTAGCCCCTGGGAAATGTTGACCGTATTAGTTATATCACAGAAACACATCACTGGGTACATTTTGCACAGCATAAATACTATATTATGAGAGACGTAACGCTATCAAAAAATTAATAAATGAATAAATAAATACAATGGTTTTACACATTTGTAGTGGAATAAAATTTGATCGAAAGTAAAAGATTTGCCAAGGTTCGCTCAACGAGGTTAAGTCTGATTTATTGAGAAAACATACAAGCGCAAGGACCTCAGGATAACGCATGTGAGTGGTATCCAACAGAAGTGAAACAGAAAGGTGTTGCGGGGTCTTATATTCAAGCAATACACAGGTATGACGCTTCCAGAGATGTGATTGGCTAACCCATCTGTACACGTCATAATAAAGTGGCGGACATCATCAACAGTGGTCAAGAGTACAGACACGTGATATGAGAAAGGGCGGTAAATCTTGCAGGGACAATGGAACAAAGAAAGGTTATTCTAGGGCAGACAAAGTCTGAGGTGTGTCGACCTCCTGGAGAGGTCATCCTGTTATAAATGAGGTTAGCCCAATTAGGGGTTTTGCATGTGAAAGGTTGAGGGAGGTAGAGTGAAATTACAATTTCTATGACACATTGCAGCCCTTTTGTTCCCGGAGAGAGTGAAGGCTGCAAGTCCCCGGTCCTCCATCCCTCCTCCTCCTCCCTCCACCCCCCCCCCCCCCCCCCCCCAGTATATCTGGGGACATTCAGTTGGAAGCCATTAGTAGACAACAACAATTGTATACTGCTACTGTGTGTGCGCATGTGTGTGCGTATGCCTGCCTGCCTCTGTGTGTGTATATGTACAGTGTGTGTGTGTGCACGTGCAGGCTTTGGTTTGTTGCACATTGCATGCTAGGCTATGATCTAACGTGTCCCTCTGTCACCTTCAACCCCAGCGCAGGGCCAGTGGGACCCTCAAACAGATGTTTTATTCTCTTCATACCTCTTTATCACCCAAGGACATCCACCCTAGATAAACTGCTTCAGTGATGATCACATCAACTTGTGGATGTCATATTCTAATTATTGTTGTCTAATTATTACTGGAGCAAAGGCCAAGAGAGAGAGAGAGAGAGAGAGAGAGAGACTGTGCACTAACTTAAAATCCCGGGCACAAAACGTCTAGTCCCCAGCTAGAAATCTTGCCGTGCTTCTTGACTCTGATTTGAATCAGAGGGTGACAGAGTCCTACATCATTTATATCACCTGAACTGTCCTTTTATCATTTTAGAAATATATTACCAAAGTGCAAGTTTCTCTCCCAGGATGACACTGAGCGATATTGCATGCTTTTATCTAGTAGGCTTGACTACTCTAAAGCTCTCCTGTCTAGTCTTCCTAGAAAGCTATAACTAAGCTACAGATCACTCATAAGGGAGCAGCACGTGGGCTCGAAGGTCAGCACACATCACACCTGTCCTAAAATACAACCATTGGTTTTGGAATTAATTTTAAGATCAACATCTTATTGATGTTCAAATCACACAATGGACTAGTACCTACGTACTTCTCAGACACACTTTTAATGGACTCTCCCTCCAGACCCCTTAGATCAAAGCATATAATGGAATAAGAAACACAAAACACAATGAATAAGATTGAGTATAAAGCAAAAATATCAAGAGATCAAAATAACAAAACAGGTAGTGATAGTGAATGACAATAAAGGCGCTAGACATAATTAAATGGAAAAAGAAAGGCGTCAATTATGAATTATGCATTATTTGTGTACGTGTGGGATGTATACTGTATGCATAAATGTGTAATAAAATCAGGACAGGTTATGAACTAGAGCAGATACAACTTGGCGCTCAGGTGAGAACAGGGTAATATAAGTCTTTCAGGTGCTCTTGGGGTTTGGGAGGGAAACTTCAATGCAAAAACAGCAGGTCCCCAGGCACTCAAAACCAGAAGGCGAGGAAGGTAGGAGAAAAAAGCCTTTATTCAGTCATCTTGGACTAAAAAATATAAAAACCGACATGTTTCGACCACACTGGTCTTCTTCAGGGCAGAGCAAGTATACACACCACTGAACTGTCTGGGCTAAATAGACACAGCCACACACTTAAGTGGACAGATGCATAATATCAGACAATCAAGCCACAACCTTCAGCAGATAGAGTAGATGCCTAATAGCCAATCACTGCAGGACAATTATCCAATCACTGGGTCAGTATGATCAGGATATGTGGCCTATACAAATATGCAGTCTATAGCCTACAGAGAAGAGCTCTCTGTTGAATTCATGGAAGGCCCTAGGCTATCATCTCTACAATGTACACACACACGCTCGTGCACGCGCACACACACACACACACACACACACACACACACACACACACACACACCCCTCAGACGTGGGGGAGCTACACACACAAACGGGACTCAACACGGAAATTAACGCCTTCATGTTTTGTTCATCGTACTGTAGCCCTCGGCCTCGCTGCTCGGCCTCACTGAGGATGAAACGGCGGGAGAACTGGCGTGCAAGTTTCCTACCCAGGAATGACTCCAGAGAGCGGAGAGAGTCGTTCGGGGCCAGGTGACGTTAACGCCGCTGCTCGTTGCTGATAAGGCAAAAAAAAAAAAGGCTGGTTGCCATGGTTTCGGCTGGTCATCATGGTTTTGATGGACAGGAGCTGGGGGATGGTGGGTAAATTGAGCAGCAGGATTAGTGGAAAATTGACAGGTGTGTGTGTGTATGTGTGTGTGTGTGTGTGTGTGTGTGTGTGTGTGCGTGCGTGCATGAGTATACAAAGGCAGGTTTGCTTGATGTTTCAAATCCCAACTGTCACATTCCTAAAATCAGGAGAGTTGACGCTGTCGCTCGGCTTGGCTTCCAGTTCAGCCACAACAGCTGCGGAGGGTGTCGACCCGGCGAGCGCCCTGGAGTAGTCGGGACGACCAGGTGCCGCCTGTGCCAGGCAGACCCATGCCGCCATCTTGGCACGAGCGGCGCCACGCACTCCTACAGGGAGCAAACACAGGTAACCAATGGGAGTTAGGCCATCTGTCTCTGCCTGGGTTTACTGGAGCTATGCACATGCTCTCTCTTTCTCACTCACACACACACACACACACACGTCCTCCACAAAGTGAGACGTGAGGCTGAGGCGACGTTTGACAAACGAAGCCCGCCGTGCCGACGAGAACGACAGCGAGAAGATGAAGTGACCCAATGAATCACAAGACGAGCTTTCTCTATTCTCTCTCTCTCTACCATCTCCCCACCTCTCTCTCTCTCTACCATCTCTCTCTCTCTCTACCATCTCTCTATCTCCCCACCTCTCTCTCTCTCCACCATCTCTCCATCCCCTCACCTCTTTCTCTACCATCTCTATCTCACCACTAGGGTTGCTGGTTGGAAAACCATGAATCCCGGGAAAGCATCAGTCCCCTGAATCCCGGGAAATGGCTGGAAGTTTAACCATTGTGCATTAGTAGCCTAAAACATATTAATAAACACTCAATATATTGTATGAAATTTATTATTTTCCTCTTAGATAAGTGGGCATATGAGCTATGTTTATTTTATTATTTTTTTTAATTTATGCACGCAGATTCGAAGAAAAAGAAGCACTGATTAGTTTAAGCCCTACTACAGCGGTGGATCAGAGGCCTACATCGAACAAACCGCCAACATGCACTGCATAGTGTGCAGTGTTATTGTCTCACGTAGGCTGATAATAATAATAATAATGTAGCCTAATAATAATAATAATATGCTAGCCTATTATAATTGCTGTAGCATATTAACCATGATCTAATAATACAATTAAAACAATAATAGCCTACCAATAGCCTGCTTATGAATACAGGCTAATAGATATCATGATAGCGCGTTATATAGCCTATTGTTTATTTGTCTAGGTATCTCCACAACCCGGTGATAGTCAATCCCGGAGATGAGCTCTTTGCTATGCCCTCTAGATCTATGCTACTGAAGACGGCACTCGGTCTGTTCGAGCGACTTTTTGTTGCCACTGAGGAGCCTTCCCAAGTCCAACCACCACCAAATCAGGGAACGGAATCAACCGAACAGAGTCAAACCACCCTGAGCCTGCAGGCTGAACTGCAGCAAGCAATCGATGCGTGCATGAAAAGTCCTGAGCCAAAGGAGAAGTGTGGGAATGACCTGGAATCACCTGGAATGACAGAAAATCCTGTCAAAGGAATATGCGCTCTTCAAGGCAACACAAGTGCGCCCCAAAAATCTGCAGCTGCTCTACGCGGCTCTTGGCACTATTCAGCCGACGTCTGTAGAAGCCAAGCGAGCCTTCTCAGTGTGCGGACAGTTCGTCACTAAGCTTAGAAACCGGCTGAGCGACCGCTCCATCAATGTTCTTTGCTTCCTCAAGTCCCACTTTATCAAACAGAGGAAAGTGAAATAGCCTAATTGAGATGGGATAGGAATTTGGTTCATTTAAATGTTTAGGCTTAGGCCTAGTGTAACCTACAATGTAAGCGCAAGGGATTTTTTTTTACATAGCCTATACTTTTAAATTGAGCTCTTTTTCTTTTGCACGTTGATTTTTATAAATACAATGTCTAATGTGATACATTATTATACAATATCATTATTATGTTGCATTTATTTGTCTACATAGCATAAATCCAATTTTAAAAAGCACTTCCAATTTCTACGGGAAATCCTGGGATTTATAATCAGATAAATCCGGGAAATTCAGCAACCCATAGGCATTTTTAGATAGAGCTTCCGCAAATTTGCTGCAAATAGGTCTCTCAATGGACCCACAATATCTGCGCTCTGCCCATTTAGATAGAGGTGTAATATTTCCGTGGCAGCTCTTTGTTTAGATCTCCACATTTAAAAGAGGCGTGAACAACCAGCAGTTCTTCAGTAGTCATACCGTCAACATTGGGTTGTGAAAAATAGGGAGATTTTCTCGGGCATCGGCCCACCATCGTTGACAGTAGTCCATTCATCCATACCAACCCGTATAGAACTTTACACAGGTGTCACTAGAGCGCGTATGCCCGCCTTTAGGTTGCCAGATTCGCAACAAATATCCCTCCACATTCTTACTTTTCTTTCTTCGTTCTTCACTCTAAAATCGGAAGATTAGTGTGAGAAATTACAATTAATGGGAATAAACTGGGAATTTGGGGGCTATTTATACCAACTGTATTTACCTCATTATAAACAGACATAAATATAAACATTTTGTATTGTCATACGCAGACATTTCTAATACAAAATTGAAAGATCACATTAGTCTATTTGTGAGTGGATTATACAGCCCTCTTGGTGTACAGGATTCTAGGGATTTGCTGTGCATGTGATGGAAGAATGCACCTGTGATGGATAAATGCACAGTACAGGGTTGAAATTCAACTGAATTTGCATTAAATCAGGTTGTTTTAACCAAGATCATGCTGCAAGATCTAGAATTGCATTTTATGTTTTTTCCCTGACTAAGCTACATTTAAGTTCCCTGCTATAGGGGTCTGTGGTGGTGTAGCGGTCTAATGCATTGTGTTCCAGTGCAGCTGCCCACCGGGAACCGGTGGTCTCGCCAGATCTGAGTATGGCCGGATCCCAGAGCGGCCTATTAGGCCACCGCTCCCCAAGGGTGGTTAGTTTAATCTCGGCTTGAGAGTTCGTCACACAACAGCAATCCTGTCTGGTGTTGGAATTAGGGTTGCGAGCTGAGATAGTCATGGAGTTGTCTCTCCCTTTCGCATTGCTGACCGGAAGGGTTGTGTGACGAATCCTCAACAGTTAATAGGGGGTAACTGGACACTAAGCAGGGTCAATTGGCTACCAAATTGGCTGAAAAATGGATAAAATCCTAAAATAAGTTTATAAAATAAAATAAAAAATTGTTGAAAAAAAAAATGTTATAGGCTACAAAAAATGTAAAATAATAAAAAATACAACAAAAAAAAATCCTTAATTCCTGAGCTTAACTTCCCATAGAAAATTTCCAGAAAGTTTCCGGAAATTTACCGCACCATTCAGACGAAAAGGGGTCCATCTCTCTCTCCATCTCTCTCGGATCCCCGCTGCAGACACAGGTATGGATTAATGTTTAATTCCTGGAGTGACAAAGAGATAATCACTCCAACATGGCTATCCATCCTCCTTCTTCTCCTCCTCCTCCTCTCCACCCAGCCCTCCCCTTTTACCCTGCATACCTTCCTCACATCAGTCTCTCTCCTCACCGTCTCATCCCTTACTCACCCCCCCCCACCACACACACACGCGCACACACACACACACACACACACACACACACACCACACACATTTCACACATATTTTGCCTTAAAAAAAAAGAGCTGGCAGAAAGAGGAGAAGGTATGGAGGATGTGTGTGGGTGTGTGGGTGAGGAGGGGAGAGGAGGGGGGCTGTCACCTGCAGCGGGCTTCATTACCATACATCTGTCACCGTGCCGATGGAGGTCTGGTTGCCAATGGCGATGTGGAAAAGTGTCGAATAGATCAGCGTCTCTCCTTCCGTCATTTCCTCTCGTTTCTTTCTTTCTCTCCCAGTCTATCACTCTCCCTCTCCCAGTCTCTCTCCTCTCTCTCTTTTTCCCTCTCTCCCCTCTCTCTCACTCTCTATCTCTCACTGTCTCTCTCTCTCATCTCTCCCTCTCTCTTTCCTCTCTCTCTTTCGCTCTCTTTCTCTCCCCCCCTCTCTCTCCTCTCTCTCTTTCTCTCTCATCTCTCCCTCTCTCTCTCTCCTCTCTTTCGCTCTCTTTCTCTCCCCCCCTCTCTCTTTCTCTCTCTCCTCTCTCTCTTTCTCTCTCTCCTCTCTCTCGCCGTGAATGAGAGGAGTTAAATATCGGCGTGTCTGACATCACTCTGGCCCTGCAGCCTGTAGACGCAGACGGTGCAGACAAGGAAAGTCCATTATCGCTTCTCTCACTCGCTCCATTTATCCCCCTCTCTCTCTCTCTCTCTTTTTCCGTCACTTGCCCTCCTGCTCTCTCCCTCTCTAGCTCTTTTCCTGTCTCTCTCTCTCTCTCTTTTTTTGTCACTCTCCCCATCTGTTTCCCACCCATTGCGCTGAGATGTCGCCCGTCACTTCCTTCGCCTCCCAGTCTGGCGGAGATGGGTGGTGCTTGGGGGGGAGGGGAGAGGTGGGGGGGGGGAAGGATCCGATTGGCTCAATGCGTCCCACTGTGACTGTTCTTCCCACGTTCTCTCCATTCCTGTAGGTCTTCCTGTCCATTATGCAAATGCACAGATTTCTTGACATACCAAGAGAGTTCCAGGCTAGTGAAGAAGATGTGTGTGCACGCATGAGTGGTCTCTCTAGTGCATGTGTCTAAGTGGTGTGGTCGACCGGTCAGGTGGGCTGAGGGAACGCTGAAAGATCCAATCAGCTCTGCACAGGCCTCTCGTCGGCAAACGGGAGAATAGATTTCAAGACCTCTCTACTCTCTAAAAGGCCTTCCTTGAGAGGCTCAGGCTACAGCGCTGACTAACTCAGGTGGAAGTGTTCCTCTCCCCATACACACACACACACACACACACACACTCACACACACACACACACAAGTGTGTCCTTTGAGGCCTGCGCAGCTAAACTGCTCAGGTTTGTTGTGCGGAGGCAGACAGAATGGAGAGGAGAGGGATGAGGGGTGGAGGAGGAGGAGCAGGGAGAGGAGTAGAGAGGAGTAGGCAGCAGGTTGCTGTTCTGCCCCTCTCGCTCCCCAACAGGACGACAGAGGTACGGCACGCTAGAAGCCTCGGCTATACTTTCCGCGAGTATGCGGGTGTCCGCTGGACGTGCATTTCATCATCAGAGGGTGTATGAGTAGGCTCAGCGCGGACAGCTGCGCGGGCATCCCATTTTTTGTAGCGATCCGTGCGTCCTCAACGCAATGAGAGCGCCAACCGCTGCGTCCTCTGAGCGGAATACGGCGTCCGCAGCTGTCCACGAAACGCTTCCATTGGGGAGTAGAGCCAAGGCTTACGGGCGGGAGAGCGAGGCGTAGCAGAGCACGGGAGATAAGACGCGGTGTCGGTCTGCTTTCGGGTTCAAAACAGAACGCTACGAAAGGTAAAGAACCCAGGCGCAGGATGAAAAGGCGCAGGATGTTCAGACCCCCAAACGGTTCTGTCCGACCTCACAAAGGGGATTTGTATTCCGGAACATTCTTACAGAGTGGCCGTGACGCCCCCAGAGCTCTGGGCCTCCTCCTCCTCCTTACCAACGCCCTGCCTGGCCGTCCTCCTCGCCGGTGCGTTCGAGACGCTACACCCACCGCCGCCCGTGCTTATCTGCATCGCCGCCTGCCTCGCAGCTCCCTGATTGGTTTTGTGTGAGTAATGAGCGCGGCTGTCAGACAGTACAACTTAATTATGAGCGCCGGAGGGACCGGTGGGAGATGGAAGATTCTGGAAGCGAGGGAGGGCGGCGATTAATGGAACACTGGCTTCTTAGTGTTCCATCATGGCTTATCTGATTTATTAATTATCTGTGGCTACAAGGTACACGCTTGTGGTGTAGAATGACAACACACACACACAAGCGTAACACACAGTAAACACGTGCACACTCTTGCTCCCTAACACACAAATACACAAACACACACATCAACACATACTACCATGCTTGATCTCTAGCCTCATACCTACTTACTGTCTTCCTTTCTCCTCCCTAGTGTCTCCCCCTCTTGTACTACACCCAGGTCCCGGAAAGTCCCCCCCTCCTCTTTTCCTGGTCAAGGTCCTCCTAAGGCCCCCATGGCTCCTGGAGAGAGGTCCTCTGCCATCCTCGTGTCCAGCTCCATCCCACTATGTGTCACCAGCTGTCCCTATCAAGTCACCACCGACCCCCCCTTTTTTACTCTTGCCTCTCTGCTTTTTGTCTTCTCACTTCTGCTTAGAAGCTATAGTTTACTCTACATTCTTTAAAAGCCTGTCTGCTAAGTGCTTACTGTGCTTTGTTATATAATTCACTTAAATATCCTATTATGGACTACAGTGATAGCTAACACATAATGGCCGACCATGTACTGTAGGCAACATCTCTAACTATTTATCTACTCTCCAGATAGTCGTGTCTCTCCTATTAAGTATTTACATGTTTATTGCTCTATAAATGTCTTTAGCCAATAGACACACATTTTCCAGGACCTTGCTTGATCGTCTCGTTGAGAGAGGTCAGAGAATAATTTTTACAGCTCACTATTTCGGCACTTGGGTGAACTGTTTTTTTTGCTTCACTCTGGAATATGTAGGGGAGGGGTGGGACCTATGTCCATTTCCCCATTGCTCTCTGTAAAGCACATTATGTTACCTCTGTGTATGAAATGTGCTATACAAATAAAATTTGATTTGACTTACAAAGAAACAAAGACACACACACACACGTGCACGCACACACAAACACACACACATAAATATCCGTCTTTATCCTCTCATATCCCGTGGGAGTGTTCAGCCTTAAGAGATAAGTCTGAAGCAAAAGGGCACGAGTCACGAAATGGACTTGTCACAAACATTGTGTCGGCCGACATAACCCCACAGTCCTAGACCACACTTACAAACACACACGCGCGCCTAGCACACACACCTTACATTTGACAAACACACTCTTCTCTCTCTCTGTCTCTCCCTCCCTCTCTCTCCCTTTACCTTCTACCATCTCTAACACACACATGCACCTACACACCCACACATTCTCTTTCTCTTCCTCTCTCTCTTTCTTTCTCTCTTTCTCTCTCTCTTTCTTTCTCTCTGTCTCTCTCTGATACAGCATGCATCAGTGAAAGACCTTGGTGTCTCTGTGAGGTTGCGCCACGCCACATTTCCATGGCAAATCTAGTGTGTTATTTGTGCGCGCGCCGCCGCGTCCTCCTCATCATTCATCCTGACGAGCCGACAAGCCACAAGGCCGCGACGCAATCTCTGCCTGCCACGGGACACCGCGGGGCCCCGGACTCGCTGACTCCGCCTGCCACGGGACACCGCGGGGCCCCGGACTCGCTGACTCCGCCTGAGAGGAGGAAAGCGAACATGATACCGCTGGATTCCGCCCCCCCCCCCCCCAGACAAAAGTATACTGCACACCACCGCCGAACTGACTTTCAGGTTGATGAGGTGTCGGTTGCTAAAGGCGCCCAGTGATCTTAATACCTTCTCTATTTTCATTTCCTCCTCCACGCAGTCCTAATGAATAGCCACTGATCTTTCATCTTCACTCGAAAGGCAGCATGGTTTCTCTCGTTTACAGTGACGTCGAGCTGCCAGCAAAAACAGATACACAGATTATAGCAGCACAAGTCACAAGCAACACAAGACAAGAACAACTAGAAAGTTACAAATCAATATACAATGGTTCGTAATCATAGTCTTAAATTCTACATAAGAAGGAAACATTTTGATTTCGGTCTACCAGCATTGGAGCAGCGTTCTAATAAGCTCACTTTCACCTATGTCCTTAAAGCCAGCGGTATACCTGCTTTTAACTACATGAACACGTCCAACACGCGTTTCCTGCCATCCTCTGGAGCGTAGGCTGCGCTCGACTGCGCAAGAAATCAACAGCAAGTACAGTACATATATCGCTGGCTTTACTCTCCAATCAAAGATCACCCTGAGGAAGGTAAGACAGGACTTTACATTCATACAAACTCCTAGAAACATCTCACTAACATCACCCTTCAAGAAGAAGACGAAGAAGGCAAGAAGAAGAACAAGAGCAAGAAGAAGAAGGAGAAGGCTTTATACAGCTTGACACTCCAACACATACATGCAATGGGAGACATGAACAAACCCCTTCTCTCTTCTCTTCCTCCTTCTTCTTGTTGTAGAATTTCTAGAAGCAAAACAGTTCAACAGAGTTACCAGAGTTTATTCATCCAAGGATAGATACAAACACTCGAGTGTGGCTTCTTGTCAAGCAACCTGCAGCAAGGCTGGTCAGTTGAGAGAGCACCCAGTGCAATCTGTGTTTCACAATTTAACCAGAAGATGTGCAACTCCTCCTTTCCTGTCCATAAATCTGGACGTAATACAAGACTTAAAACCTAGACATAGACCCTCCACATCCCAGGTGTATGTTGTAAAGTTCCCAGGACATGGATCATTGGGGCTGCCCTTTCCATACCATGCTGGTTGTAAAGATAACCAGCTTACCAAGGCACTTAGGCCCCAACACACACACACACACCATCCAAACCTCTTTGTGACCTCAACCCCTTGTCTTCTCATTGTAACATCGTCCAGAAGTAATTTTTACCCTTACATTCTCCTCCTCCTCCTCCTCCCTACCTCCTCACCTCTCCCTCTCTCAGGATGACATTCCCCACGGTCTCGGCCCGGCTGGGCTGTTTGATACGAGGCGATGAAAACGAGTCGACGCGGCGGCGTGACTGGCGTGCCGGTTCTGAAGCGGGTCCCGGTCGCGGTGGGGGCGGCGGCAGCTCCGCGGAGTCCCCAAGGGCCCCGGATAATTGAGTCTGTCTCTGCCGCTCCCGACGTCCAAATGAACACGGCGAGCCGGTAAGTGAGTGAGCCTCCACAGAGACGGCTGGTTTATGACCTG
This sequence comes from Borostomias antarcticus, assembly GCF_949987555.1. NCBI lineage: Eukaryota > Metazoa > Chordata > Actinopteri > Stomiiformes > Stomiidae > Borostomias > Borostomias antarcticus. Next base: position 13,167,869 of record NC_140254.1, read on the forward strand.
TATTAGGATTTACGAGGCGGCGAGGTGTAAAGGTAATTTATTATTCCGCGATTGCCGTGGGTCCGCGGGGGACGGCGCGTTGAGCGACACGTTAAGCATTTCAGCTCCCGTTTGCTTTTGCAGGGTTTTATAATGACGGGAAACCGGGTAATGAAAAGCAGTGGCGTTTTAGATGAAAATGCTTATAAAAGGCTTCGTTAAGCATGCATAAAGCCTCTATAAGCACTACATAAAGCCTCTATAAGCACTACATAAAGCCTCTATAAGCACTACATAAAGCCTCTATAAGCACTACATATAGCCTCTATAAGCACTACATATAGCCTCTATAAGCACTACATAACTGTGCCAGAAGGCATCTATAACCGTACATCAGGGTTACGGTTGTGTACACGCCCTAATGAAGCCTTTATGAGCGGCACTTCATCAGAAGTTGACAGGCTAAAATATACTCTTATTCTTACATGACGCTTTTGAGTTTTGTCCACACACAAACCCGCATTCTCCCTCGTACAGTCCACTCACAGCATTTTAATCTTTTTTACTAGGTACTAGCTGATTATTTCTGGCAGGGGGACTGCCAATGTAAACTAGCCTTTTGGCTACAATTGGGTACATTTACATTCTATTTTATAAAATGTTTCTTAATGTACATTGTCCCTCTCTAACAAATTAAATAAACTGAAACTGAGAACACTTCACTCTACTTCCCAAACTCCGGAAACCCCGCTAACACAGATACCCACACATACACACACACCCATACTACACCACCACTGTGTCAGTCAAGTCCACGTTTCCAGCATTGACAGAGGAGCAGAGGCAGGTGTGAGTGGAGCCCGTGTTAGTCATCCTGGCTGCCATGTCAAGCTGATGGAGGGGATGAGAATGTGTTCTGGGACTGAAGAGGAGAAAGTGCTTTTTCCTGGTTCACTGCTTCCTGCCTGTGCTGGGAGTCATCTGAAACCTGCGTGAATGAGGTCTGCGGTGAGGGTAATGGAGAAAAAGGCCCACGCTGGTGGAGGTATGTGTGTGCTGCTCAGACTCTCCATGATGTCTGACTCCTTGACTTCACACACCAGAGGGAGCATTTCATTAGCACCTGGCAGAGGATGGCTACTTGACAGCACAACAGATTCCCTGACACGCAGGCTGACAGAGAGGTGTGTGTGTGTTTGTGTGTGTGCGCGTGTGTGTGTGAGTGCGTGTGTGTGTGCATGTGTTTGTGCACGCGTGTGTGCGCGTGTGTTTATGCGCGGGAGTAGGACTGTGAAAGCCAGGTTCACAGACAGCGGCCCGGGAGAGACGCTAGCTTCAGAGCGCCTGCCTCGTCGTGAGTCTTCCCAGAAGATTTGACAGGTCGGATCTTGAAAAAAGCATCAGTTTCAGAACTTAACTTCCAAACCGGCAGTCACAGAACAATCAAATTTCATTTGAGAATTGCTTAAAACTTTCTCAGCCGTCAAAAGCGAACCCAGCTTTAGGGGTGGTGGGGCACTAGTGTGCCTTACAATTTATATCTCAGTGACGTGTAAACATTTTTTAAATAAAACACAAACAAGTGAAATCTTCACAACACAATGAATTAAATCACTGTCTAGTTATCCATGGCACTAATAATGCAGCAAAAACAGCAGTCTCCTTTTCTCTTTCAATAACATTGACAGAGAGCTGGGCTTAGCTGGGGCTTAGTATAAACATGACTCTTGTTAACAGCATGTGTGTGTGTGTGTGTGTGTGTGTGTGTGTGTGTGTGTGTGTGTGTGTGTGTGTGCGTGTGTGTGTTGTGTCTGTGTGTGTGAGAGAGCCGAGCAGGCAGGGAGAGGAGAGAATCTAATTATCACTCTTTTCTCACCCACCACTGCAACATCAATACTCCATTATAGCAGCACGTCCTCCGGGACAACACAGAATGAGCATGTAGAGTACACACGCGCACACATGCATGCACACATGCATGCATGCATGCATACAACATAGTTTAAGACTGCATGAAGTAAGGATGTTTTCAAAGAGACAATATTGTGCTCATACAGTACGTTTGAAAAAAAAAAGTTTTCTCAAGCTGTCAGCCTTGAGAGACAGTCCTGATATCACGAGCTCACACTATTTCTCTCTGCAGATCGAAATCAATCTGTGCCCAGGAAAGAATTCGGTCTGGCCAATCGGCGTTCCATGATGAGCCTACTGGCAGCTATGGGTGTGGTTTAGGTGTGGCAACAGCGCAAAGCGAAGAGCAAGCGAGAACAACAATAGCGGCTCCTCTACAGAAGAGGCTAGAGTGATGATGCTATAGCATCCGCCATATCTGAACCAGCTCAGTGGCCTTGTGGTTAGAGTGTCTGCCCTGAGATTGGGAGGTTTGGGGTTCGATCCGTGGCCGAAACGCAAGGCTTTTCTCAAGGCTACTTGCTGGCCGAAACTCAAGGCTAATTGCTGGCTGAGACTCAAGGCTTCTCTCAAGGGTACTTGCTGGCCAAGACTCAAGGCTCTTCTCAAGGCTACTTGCGTATATCTGAACTGGAGAGTCAGTGTTTCCTGTGGAACTGATCTCTTGGTGTGGTAGTGTGAAAAAAGATTTAGAAACCAAAGCAGGGGATCGGAGGGTCCTCCCCCAGAAAGGGAGAGACCTTGTTTCCTGCATTCTGGTCACATTTAAAGAATGAAAATAAGAACACTGTGACAGCCTCTTTTTGTTAAATTGAATATAATAATAATGTAATGGCTTGATTTACTGGGACTAAAAACAACAAACTAACAAGCCATGAGGAGGCTAAAACTGGCTAGACATCTAATTGACGCATCTGTAGTATGGGCTACTTGCCAGATGAATGATGATTCAATCCACAGGTCAGTTGCAATAATAATCCATGTGTTTATTCACACCACAAATAAATCCAAATGCACAATTGCATGAAAGATCAATAAAACGGGATACCTTGGCAAACACAACCACACCGATTACGATGACGTTAACTACGACGGCGACGTGGCTACGGTCCAAAACTTGTTTGCTCTCACCGGTAACAAACACACCTACATGTCATCAGGACCATACACATTATTTAGACTGGTGATCCATTTCTGCTCCTTCCTCACCATGCGGATAACTCGCTCCCACATGCCTCCGTGGTGTGATGCCCCTGGTGGGTGAAACTCTGAATTGAATTCCATCTTGGAGTAAAGCTCCCTTCAACCGCTCTTGATTCAGGGATGCAAGAGCTTCCATCAACTCTCTCTCCGCTCCCACGAAGTTCGTTCCATTGTCAGATCGCATCTGGGATACCTGCCCTCTTCTGCACATGAATCTCCGTATGGCGTTGATGCATGCATCTGTATCCAGAGATGGCGCCACTTCCAAGTGGACAGCTCTGCTTGATAAACAGGTAAAAATCACGCCGTAGCGCTTACAAATACTTCAGCCTCTCCTCACTTCAAATGGCCCGAAGTAGTCAACTCCAACATTTGTGAAGGGAGGTAAATCAGGCAGCAGCCTTTCCTTGGGCAAATCTGCCATCTTCTGTTCTCCTACCCTTGCACAGTAGAGCCTGCAAAAGCAGCACTTTCCAATGATCTTCCTCACAGCCGAATTGACATTTGTGATCCAGAACTTCTTGAGAAGCTTCAACAGTGTATGATTTCTTCCACTGTGTCCCAGTTGTTCGTGGATGTGCCTTAGTATGAGTGTGGAGATATATTGATCTTTAGACAGAATGAGTGGATGTTTGGTTTCTTCAGGCATAGCCACTCTACTCAGTCGTCCGCCAACTCTCAAAAGGCAGCAATTTCCTTCTGAAACCTTTGTTGTTGACAGTACCGAATGATGGAATCTTTGGCCTGCAATAGGTCATCCAATGACAAGGTCCTTTGGCCTTTTCCATCTCTGCCTCGATGTGCCTGGATGAACGACGTGTATCCTTCCTGTGGACCTTAACAGCCTGCAATTCCTTTCTCCTTTGTGCCAGCTCCAGAAGTGTCCTCTTCACTTTTAGGAACCAGGCCACAGCAGTCTTGAGTTTCTTCCAATCTGAGAAGGGTTAGTTGTAAAGCCATTGTAAAGCACTTTGAGTGCCGCTAAGGTGGAAAAGCGCTATATAAGTGCAGTCCATTTACCATTTTTTTTACCGCAGTCGAACACCACCCTTAAGTTGCCCTTTCTTGGATGATGAACACCATGGTGGGGAACATACCAGACTTGTCCAACTCCATGATCCAGCTGATGCTGAGGCATTTCCTCAGCACATCCATTACTGATAACGTCAGTGAAAAAGCTGGTGTACTCCTTGTGAAAGATTTCATCTTTCTTGAACCTCCTCTGTAATCCAAGTAGTCGTTGCTTGACCACACAGAGGTTGTTGGGAAGAGCAAGCTGGTCACTTCTGAAGGGCATCTTCACGCTGTAGTGTCCATTCACAAGCTGTGGCGATTCATCCATGATCTTCAGAAATCGAACATCTTCTCTCGACATTGCTGTTTCTTCTGAATTCCTTTCATTGAAGTCATGGTAATATTGGTTGATCAGCATCTCCTCCAGTCTGCTCACAGAAATCCTATTGACATTGGCCACTGGAAGCCAATTTTCCAGACCATCATCTGCTTGAAGGGGCCCATTGACCACCCAGCCCAGAACAGTTCTCACAGCATATGGACCATTTCCACGGCTGTTGACCACCTCCCAAGGTTCCAATAACCTGGGTGCATTGGTACCAATCAATAAGTCAATGTTTGCCTTTATGCTGGGAATTTGGACATCAGACAGGTAAGACCACTTCGCCAAATCTTCCTGGGTGACAATATCATCACTGGTCACAGGCATTTTCCTTTGTGTAAGGACTTCTGGGAGGCTATAGAAGGTGTCACCATTAAGACCAGACACCTCCAAACCTTTCAGTGAGGTACTTGGGACCACCTTCTCCTGTCCCAGAGTGCGCAGAAGGAAGTTGGTCTGTCGTCCAGTCACATTTAACACATGCATTAAATGGTCAGAACAAAATATTGCATAACTGCCAGGGTCGAGAAAGGTATACGTTTGCAGTATCTTGTCTCCCTTTGTGGACTTGACCTGGACAGGCAAATTTGACAGGACACAATCACCTCCGCCAGCCCCAGTATGACCACAAGTTTGCATTGAAGATGTAGTGACAGCTGGAGTGACACTTGCAGATCCCTTAGGCTGCTGGTCTGTGCTGGGGTTAGGCCTGTCAATATGAAGCATGGTTGGATGATTTTTTCCGCAAACCTTGCAGGTTAGGCGCTTATCGCAATCACCACTTGTGACCGGAACACAAACATCCAAAACGAATCCCTTATTGCTTTAGAATGAGAATTGTATCCTTATGCTTCTTACTCTTCAGCCGCGGGCACTCCGCCAGAGAGTGACTCCGAAAGCAGCACATACATACAGATTTCTTTACTGTGGAATCATGCCCCTTTTGGACAGAGCCAGAGTTTGTGGCTTTGTTTGTGGAGTCCAGAAGTGTTACAGTTGTAGCAAAGCTGTTGCCTTTAGCTCTGCTGTACTTGGACTGAGGCTGGGACTTGCTCCTGCTGCTCAAACCTTCCTTGCTAGTTGGTTGGTCATGGATGTCCCCGAAAAGCGGGTCAGCAAGGATCTTGACTTGGCGTTCCACAAATGTGACAAGATCCGTGAACATAGCTCTGCGGTGCCGTTGCTCCAGTAGCTCATGAGCTGCGGTCCTCCATTATTCCCTATATTTGTAAGGCAGCTTAGTCATGATCATGCGCATCAAGGCATGTCCAGCTCTTGCATGTGTTGAAGCTCTGTCATAACATTGCAACAGTTGCGGAAAAATAGAGAATAGGCCTGTAGCACATTTACATCCTCAGACTTCACTGTGGGCCAAGCCAAAGCCTTCTCAATGTAAGATGTAGCAATCTTAAACTCATTCCCAAAATGTATATGCAGGAGATCCTTTGCCATGTTGTAACCTCTGTCAGGCATCATGTGCTGACAACTCCTTACCAGCTCTCATGGTTGTCCTTTTGTGAATTGTTCCAGAAAGTATAAACAATCTGCTCTGTTGGCCTTGGATTCAATGTTATGCTCAAATGCTCTTATGAAGCTCCTGTATTGAAGCGGGTCTCCATCAAATGCAGGGATGTCTCTGGATGGAAAGAGACATTGAGAGCTGTTGTTGTACAAGGGCATATGTGATTTCATTCTGACGTTGCATGATCATGCTCAAGTCTCCTTGTGGTGGCATTTGTGTGTGTGCGTGTACTGACCTTTGCGCTTGCAGATGTCGGTGATGATGCGCCACTTGTCACTGCCCCCTCTTTGGTGCTGATGTTCTGACCCACCCAAGTTGTCTCGAAGTAGATACTCCTCCTGGAGCCTTTGGCCACCACCAGCCAGGTCACGCGGTCGTCAAATCTGCGAACATGGAGGATTGCCTTGACCAAAAGGGGGGCAGAAATGCAATTCATACAAACACAAATAATGTGCGGGCTCTGCAGTCTTCAGAGTGAGAGAAGGAGAAAAAAGCATGTTACCAGCAAGTACAATACAGTTCTCAAAGCAGCTGGATCATGTCAGACAGACATGCAAGAAGGCTGAAGACTATAGACTGCCTAGAAAAAGAAAATAATTAAAATGGGCAAATTCGGTAGCATGGAATCCAGACTCGCTCAGTTCAGAGAACTTTAGGTTACTTTTCCACTTCACTTGTGAAGCAGAGAGAAAAAAACGTGAACGGAGCGAGCAGGCTGGATTTCAGGCTACCGAACTTGCCCGTTTTAATTATTTTCCTCTTGTAGCCACTTGCCGTCAAGCTGGCTAGCAGCTTGGGGAAGTCATTCCGACTGTATAATGCTAATTGCTAACGTTAGCTAGCTACAATTCCTGGAAATGTGTTCATGATTCCACCGAGAGAACACTGAATTATTAAGTCGGATAACATGAAAGTATACAACGGACACATGATGGTAGCGTGACAAGCTAACTAGCTAACTTTAGCATGAAAGGAAAAATTAAATATAGGAATAAAAGTTACAGTGCAGTGTATGAATACATGATTATTTGATTTAATAAAAAGCAGCGGCAAAAAGAAAAGTCTTCAGTCTTGATTTAAAAGAACTGAGAGCTGCAGCAGACATGCAGTTTTCTGGAAGTTTGTTCCAGGTCTGGATGGTTCATAACGTAGCAGCAGATCAGAAATATATTTTGGCCCTAAACCATTCAGTGCTTTATAAACCAACAGCAGTCTTTTAAAGTAAATTATTTGACAGACAGGAAGCCAGTGTAAGGACCTTAGAACTGGAGTGATGTGAACCACTTTTTTGGTCTTAGTGAGGACTCGAGCAGCAGCGTTCTGAATCAGCTGCAGCTGTCTGATCGATTTTTTAGAGAGACCTGTAAACACACCGTTACAGTAGTCGAGTCTACTGAAGATAAATGCATTGACACGTTTTTCCAGATCCTGCTGAGACCTAAATCCTTTAATCCTTGATATATTCTTCAGGTGACAGTAGGCCGACTTTGTCTTAATGTGACTGTTGAAATTCAGGTCCATGACTGCACCAAGATTTCTGGCTTCGTTTGTGGTTTTTAGCATTACTGATTGGAGCTGAGCACTGACTTTTAATTGTTCTTCTTTGGCTCAAAAGACAATTATTTCAGTTTTATTTTTGTTTAGTTGAATAAAGTTCTTGCACATCCAATCTTTGATTTGTTCAATGCACTTACTTGCGCTTGTATGGGATAATAGTCCCCTGGTGATATGGTGATATAAATTTGTGTCATCTGCATATCTTATATTTTGTTGTTTTCCATAATTTGAGCTAGTGGGAGCATGTAAACAGAAGAGGCCCCAGAATAGAGCCACAGGTCATTTTTGTCTGCTCTGATTTGTAATTGCCTATAGACACTAAGTAGTCCCTGTCCTTCAAGTAGGATTCAAACCAGTCTAGCACTGTGCCAGAAACATTTAGTTCGGCACTCCACCCCCTCCACGAAGGCCTTCTCATTATTGTTGGAGATCAGGCCTACCGCAGCTGTGTCATCAGTGAATTGATAATTGAGCTGGAATTGTAGGTCGTGTCTGTACAGAGGATATGAAACAGACTTTCTCCAGTGTTTAGGGTGAAAGAAGATAAGATGTGGCTGCCCACTCTCACCACCTGATGTCTGCCCGTCAGGAAGTCGAAAATCCACCTGTGCAGGAAGGGTTTAATCTCCAATCTTCATCCTGCGTTTGTAGATGAGTATGAGGGAGTTATGGTATTGCAATCTGAAATATAGTCGACGGATAGCAGCTCTTAACTATAGTTGATGAACAGCAGCCTCACATAATTTGCCTCATACACTTTGCTTTCAATTCATATAATTAAATCAGTTCCTGTCTCCTACTATATAGGCTAAGATAAAATACTGAACCCCATTTTGAAGGGCCCTACTAATCACTAAGTACCTCAAAGTACTCCAAAGTATACCACAACGTACCTCAAAGTACTCCAAGGTAAACCACAAAGTACTTCAAAGTATAGCGCAAAGTACTGCAAAATACCACAAAGTACCCTGAAGTACTTTAGTTTAGTTTATTTAGTCCTTTCCAGGAAATTCATATTTACAGTCAGTGCATAAAAGTGCAGTAAAGACAGCAAGTGAAATAGAAACATCAAACAGTTACATGACATGACGTGACATAACATTACATTACACACTACAGGACATACAGACACACCGTCGGCTGGACCATAGACGGATGGTATTTATGTCTTAAGGGCACGAATAGCACCAGGAATTAAGCTTTTGCTGAACTTGGCTTTTTTACAAAGAGGAAGGCTGTACCTGCGGCAGGAGGGGAGGGGAATGAAATACTGATGGAGCGGGTGGTAAGGGTCCTGTGTGCTTTACGGGTCATAGCTGACATGACACTGTCGGATAGATTAGGGGTAGTTAAGCCAATAATTTTGCTTGCCAGATGGGTTATTTTCAGGAGTTTGTTTCTGTTAACAACTGTGAGCATGGGGAAGAAGCAGATGGCACCATACAACAGAACTGGTTCAACAATACTACAGTACAGAAGGAGGAGGAGATGGGGTTGAACACACAGATGTCTGAGTTTACGTATGTCCGTGAGTCTCTGTTGGCAAGTATACAGCAAAGTACCCCAAAGTATACCATGAAGTACCGCAAAGTACCCCAAAGTATACCACAAAGTACCACAAAGTACCCCAAAGCATACGGCAAAGTACCTCCGTATACCACAAAGTACCACAAATTACCACACATTACTGCAAAGTATGGGTAAGTACCTCAATGTATACCACAAAGTATACCCCAAAGTATAACGCAAAGTACCCAAAGTATACTGCAAAGTACTGCAAAGTACCCCAAAGTATACCACTGAGTACTGCAAAGTACTCCAAAGCACACCACAAAGTACCTCAAAGTATTCCGCAAAGTACTGCAAAGTACTGCAAAGTACCCCAAAATTTACTGCAAACTCCCACAAAATATCAAAGTACCCCAAAGTATACTGCAGAGTACTGCAAAGTATTGCTGTGTACCCCAAAGTATACCACAAAGTATTGCATGAAGTATACCACAAAGTACCGCAAAGTACCCCAAAGCATACTGCAGAGTACCTCCGTATACCACAAAGTACCACAAATTACAACACATTACTGCAAGGTATGGGTAAGTAACTCAATGTATACCACAAAGTACTACAAAGTATAATGCAAAGTACCCCAAGTATACTGCAAAGTACCACAAAGTACCCCAAAGTATACCACTAAGTACCGCAAAGTACTCCAAAGCACACCACAAAGTACCTCAAAGTATTCTGCAAAGTATCGCAAAAGTACTGCAAAGTACCCCAACATTTACTACAAACTCCCGCAAAATATCAAAGTACCTCAAAGTACCCCAAAGTATACTGCAGAGTACTGCAAAGTATTGTTGTGTACCCCAAAGTATACCACAAAATACTGCACAAAGTATACCACAAAGTACCCCAAAGCATACTGCAAAGTACCTCCGAATACCACAAAGTACCACAAATTACTGCAAGGTATGGGTAAGTACCTCAATGTATACCACAAAGTACTACAAAGTAGCCCAAAGTATAACGCAAAGTACCCAATGTATACTGCAAAGTACTGCAGAGTACCACAAAGTACCCCCAAAGTATACCACTAAGTACCGCAAAGTACTCCAAAGCACACCACAAAGTACCTCAAAGTATTCCGCAAAGTACCGCAAAGTACTGCAAAGTACCCCAACGTTTATTGCAAACGACTGCAAAATATCAAAGTACCCCAAAGTATACTGCAGAGTACTGCAAAGTATTGCTGTGTACCCCAAAGTATACCACAAAGTACTGCAAAGTATACCACAATGTACTCCAAAGTACATTACATTACATTACAGTCATTTAGCAGACGCTTTTATCCAAAGCGACTAACAATAATTGCATTTAACGTAGGAAGAGCCAATGTACTACTACTTGCCAGAACTCACAAGTGCATCTTCTTTCTAAAACAAGTGACTAAGCGCATAATCTAGTGCTGAAGGAAAAGTGCAAGAATCACAATCTAAAGTACAGTGCAATATAATATAATAAGTGCTTAGGTGGGAGGATTGTTGTAGTACTTCTTGAAGAGATGAGTTTTGAGCCTGCGACGAAAGATGGGCAGCGACTCTGCTGTCCTGACATCAGTGGGCAGCTCATTCCACCACTGCGGGGCCAGGACAGAGAAGAGCCGTGACCGTGTCGATCGACCGCAGGAGCCTCGGAGTGACGGGGCAACCAGTCGCCCTGAGGTAGCAGAGCGTAGTGGTCGGGAGGGGATGTAGGGTTTGACCATGGCCTGGAGGTAGGAGGGGGCTGTTCCTTTCATTGCCCTGTAGGTTAGCGCCAGAGTTTTAAACTGGATGCGAGCCGCTACAGGGAGCCAGTGTAGGGAACGGAGGAGGGAAGTTGTGTGGGAGAATTTGGGGTGGTTGAACACCAGGCGAGCAGCAGCTTTCTGGACAAGTTCCAGAGGTTTAATGGCTGACGCCGGTGCCCCCGCGAGGAGGGAGTTGCAGTAGTCCAGGCGGGAGATGACCAGGGCCTGGATGAGTACCTGCGCCGTTTCATTAGTGAGGAAAGGGCGAATCCTCCTGATGTTGTAGAGCATGAATCTGCAGGAACGTGTGACGGATGTGACATGTGAGGAAAATGACAGTTGGTCATCCAGGGTCACACCCAGATTCCTCGCAGTCCGAGTCGGGGTCACCACTGTGTCTTCAATGGTGATGGCCAGGTCCCGGTGCGGACAGCCCTTCCCCGGGAGGAACAGCAGCTCAGTCTTGTCCAGATTGAGCTTGAGGTGATGTGTCGTCATCCACTCCGAAATGTCAGCCAAGCACCCAGCTATGCGTGTCTCCACTTCTGTATCAGAAGGGGGAAATGACAGAACCAGTTGGGTGTCATCGGCATAGCAGTGATAGGAGAAGCCATGCGAGCGAATGACAGAGCCCAGAGATGTAGTGTAGAGGGAAAACAGGAGAGGACCCAGGACAGACCCTTGTGGAACCCCCGTAGTCAGACTACGCGGTTCCGACGTCGACCCTCTCCATGTCACCTGGTAGGAGCGGCCCGTCAGGTAGGATGCAAACAGGGAGTGTGCAGAGCCATCGATGCCTTTCTCCTCGAGGGTGGAGAGGAGGATCTGGTGGTCTACCGTATCAAATGCTGCTGACAGGTCTGGGAGTATCAGGACAGAGGAGAGAGAGTTCGCTCTAGCGGCATGGAGTGACTCTGTTACTGCAAGGAGGGCGGTCTCTGTCGAGTGGCCAGCCTTGAACCCGGATTGGTGGGGATCTAGGAGGTCGTTCTGGTGGAGGTACGAAGACAGTTGGTTAAAGATGGCACGTTCAAGTGTTTTGGATAGAAAGGATAGAAGGGAAACCGGTTTGTAGTTTTTGACATCAGAGGGGTCGAGAGATGGTTTCTTTAGGAGGGGGGTGACTCTGGCAGTCTTGAAAGCAGAGGGAAAACATCCTGATACAAGAGATGCATTGATGAGGTGGGTTAGGAAGGGAAGGAGTTCGGGTGCAACAGACTGAAGGAGAGTCGAGGGAACAGGGTCTAGGGAGCACGTGGTGGGGCGGTTAGATGTTACAAGGTTGAGGGCCTCGTTGGGGGAGAGGGGAGAAAAGTGGGATAAGGTGGGGCGTGGAGAGGAGGGGGGGAGCAGGGAGTGGAGAGAGGGTGGGGATGGGGGGGTGAGTATAGTATACCACAAAGTACCTCAAAGCACCCCAAAGTATACTGCAAAGTATCATAAGACACACCAAAGTATACCACAAGTACTACAAATTACGCCAAAGTATACCACAAAGTACCCTAACAGTATTATTAATTCGCTTTTTTAGATTATTACATTATCAGTCAAGTATTACTTTACCAGTTTTGAAAAAAAAAGCCACCTGATAATGTAATAACTTGACCAATAATGTAATAAGGTCTTACATTATCAGAAAAATGGTATTACATTATCAGTCAGGACATTTTATTACATTATTGGTTAAGTTCTTACATTATTAGGTTTTCTTACATTTTCGATTGAGTTAAGTCAAACTTTTATTACATTATCAGGCGTTATTACATTATCAGTTAATTATTACATTATCGGGTGCTACAAGGCTTTTAAAACAAGAGTGCCTTGGTTTCAGCTTTTTTGAACAATCTCTTTACCTCTTCTCAAAGAGCACCTTGTTGATCAAGATCACCTGGTTGATGTAGTTCACCTGTATCCAGAACACCTTGTTGCTGGAGTTCACCTGTATCCAGAACACCTGGTTGATGTAGTTCACCTGTATCCAGAGCACCTGGTTAATGGAGTTCACCTGTATCCAGAACACCTGGTTGATGTATTTCACCTGTATCCAGAGCACCTGGTTGATGGAGTTCACCTGTATCCAGAACACCTGGTTGATGTAGTTCACCTGTATCCAGAACACCTGGTTGATGGAGTTCACCTGTATCCAGAACACCTGGTTGATGTAGTTCACCTGTATCCAGAACACCTGGTTGATGGAGTTCACCTGTATCCAGAACACCTGGTTGATGTAGTTCACCTGTATCCAGAACACCTGGTTAATGTAGTTCACCTGTATCCAGACAGACACGCTCCTCTATGTTTTCTACATGGTATAGATATAAAATGCTGTTGTTCTGTATAACTTCAGTTCATTCCAGCGATCAAAGTGGGGTGTGTGACAAGTGGGATTAGAGTGTTGTTGTTGTTGCTGTTGGGAATGGGGGGGGTCCTATAGGCCGCATGCACAGGATCTGAACAGCCTGAGGGCTGAAGCTCCTCCCGAGCCTCAGCGTGTTCGCCTTGTGGATGTGGAACCTTCTCCTCCGAGCGCAGCAGAGAGAAGAAAGTCCAAATGTCCGGGTGGCTGGGCTCTTTCAGGATCCTCTTGGCCTTGGTCCTGCACCCCCCCCCCGTGAAACGCTCCGCTGACCGCACCACTTTCTGCCGGGCATTTCATTCCTGTAGCAGCCTGATCTTCTACTGAATACAATTCTCACCATATGGGTTAGCCTTGGCCTGAGACCATAAGCATAGCCTTCTAGACCCTGAGAGACAGAGAGAGAAAGAGCAAGAGAGCTTTTTTTGTATACTTCACTCCCAAACAGTCGTTCAGTGTCCGTAGTCTGAACAAGTTGTACTTATAGTGTGGGTATGTCTCCAATGGCAAGTGGCAGAAAGAAAGAGGGGAGAGTGGGGGGGGGGGGGGGGAAGGAAAGAAAGCGAGAGGGGGAGAAAGAGAGAGAAGGGAGATGGAGAGACAGAGAGTGAGAGAGGGCGAGAAAAAGAGAGGGGATATATCATAGGCAGTTCCATTAGCGTGTGTAATGGTGCTGAAAGCTTTGGACCGAACAGAACTGAACATCCCGTCTGCCCAGGCGATATACGGCACCATCAAGGAGAAACATGCACAGACAGCTCCTCTCTCTCTCTTTCTGAAGATGCATGCTGACAGATAAGGGACGCCTGCGATGGACTGATCTACGCTCTGGAGGCCGACGCTGTGGTGGCACGCACCGACCACGTCAACTGTGATGACTTGTAAACATCCTGTTGACATCCGACGAGGGTACATATGGCCACCGCAAGGACAGCTCAAATACGAGACGGAATGGCGCATTGATCAATAGCCTGGATGTTTACCATGACTTAAACGTTGTGTGACGGCAAGATCCATGCTAGCTATCGATCCGATCGCGTGTCATGTCGGTGCGCTGGTCCGTGAGATTGTCTGTGTCCTGCCACAGCCGTGTGTTCAATACATCAAATTTACCGGCAAGCCGACTGCGGGTCACGCGTCCGAGGGTCATCCCACACACCCAGGAAGTTCAAAGGTTAAAGGTGAGGGTCGGAGGTCAAGTTGAGTTTATCGTCACCCATAGTTTAGAGTGACATACAGGGTCACACCCTCACCTCAAGAATAAGGTTTCCTGTTTATAGGTCCAGAGAAAGGAGTAAATAAGTGTTCTGTAACAACAAACACTAATGTATTGATTTTTGTCCCCGGGGGTCCATTAGGGTCTTCGGAGCACAGCCAGGCTCGTTAAAAGCACAACGGCCTCCTGTAAAACACAACTTATCATCCACGTTTAAACAGGCATGGAGTGGCCACCTATATCCTCGATGTCACACGTGGGTGAGTGGATCTGAGGTTAAGCTAATAACCGAGTAGCAGGTTTGATCTGAGTCCCCCCCCCCCCATGTGGTTGATCCAGGGGGATCTTGATGGATGGACTCGAGCTGAAGTCGTTTTAGCCCCCCCAAACACAAAGCCTTTTATCACAGAGACAGCAAGCAATATATAAAGATTGTATACATATGTGCATATTACAGTGATCTATGTATGAATACAGGCTTCTAGAGAATGAGACACATGCTCACTTTGGTGGATATTGAACTTGATTTAGAACAGGAGCTAGGAGATACAGGATGACACTAACAGTGTGTGTGTGAGACAGAGAGAGGGAGGAAGAGGGAGAGAATGAGAGAATAATGGGCGGGAGCCAGAGAAGGATAGAGAGAAAGAATCTCATTAGCAGGCTAAGTAGTCTGGGGCATTGGCCTTTAAAACCATGCTACAGCGTGTCTCTCAATCTCCGCCTGCTCTCAACACACCCCTCCCCCTCCCCCGCGCTTTCTTTCTCTCTCTCTCTCTCCCTCCCCCGCCCCTCCCCCCACCCTCACACACACTCTCTCACCCTCTTTTTCTCTACCCACCCCCCTGCCCCGCCCATCCTCCCTTTCTCGCATGACAAGATGGGTATGACTTACTCATGGGTCTTGCATTGTCTGTGTGCGTGGGTTTGAGTGATCTTCATCTCCTGTCAGCGCCTGGGATGTAAAGCCTCATTCTTCCTGATATCTGAGGGATGAACCGTGATCAGTGGAGCCTGCCAGAGCCTGGGACTCCGAGCGGGAGGGGGAGGGAGGGAGAGAGAGAGAGGGAGAGGAGGAGGGAGAACGAGATTGAAGTGGAGTAAAGAGGCAGATTTACAAAGGCTATTATTTGCAGCTTGAATTTTCAGTGTTTGTGCACATACATGTGGGTCTCTGATGGGCCTATACTACCACGCAACCATTGAAATAAGACAACCAAGTCTTTTTTTTTTGTGGGCGGCTACATTGTGGAAAGGTGTGCTTCAACAAGCTGTTCAGATTTGCCTGGGCTTCTGACATCAGAAGACGCGCGTCTGAAAAATAGAGGCCCATAGGGCAGGAGCCTATCTCCTGATTCCATAGCGTGAGGCAGCTTCATATACAAGTTCACCCCCCTGGACATGACGCTAGTATGTCGCAGGGACTTAACCCCAATCCAACCCTTGATGCTGAGGGCTAATCAGGGAGACACTGGGTAGCATTTTTATGGTCTTTGGTATGACCCCGGCCGGGGATCGAACCCCCAACCTCCCTATCTCAGGGCCAGCACTCTAGCCACAAGGCCACTGAACTGGTGATAATACTTAGTGGCATAACAGGAGACCAAGAAGGGGAGAAGATAGATCTACCGATCCCTCTGTCCCTCCCAGCCTCTGGCTCTCCCCCCCCGCCCCGCCCCCCCCCCCTCTCACTCTCTCTCTCTCTCTCTCTGGAGGGTGGGTCGGCTGGAGGCAGATTGATAGGCAGCAGTAGGCTAACAGAGGTCAGCGTCAGAGCGAACATTAGTGCGTCAGGTGACCTCTGGATGACAGCCTTGGTGCGCGTTGTTCTTCTTTTCCACCCTCATCCTCTCTCCCTTTCATTCTTTCTCTCTCTCTCTCTCACTCAGGAGCACACCTTGCGACCGCATGATTGATCACATGCAGAAAGGGAGGATGGAGGAGAGTGATGGAGTCTAGGAGGGAAGGAGTCTAGAAGAGAAGGAGTGATGGAGTCTAGGAGGGAAGGAGTCTAGGAGAGAAGGAGTGATGGAGTCGAGGAGGGAAGGAGAGGAGAGAGTGATGGAGTCTAGGAGGGAAGGAGAGTGATGGAGTCTAGGAGGGAAGGAGTGATAGAGTAGGAGGGAAGGAGAGAAGGAGTGATGGAGTCTAGGAGGGAAGGAGAGGAGAGTGATGGAGTCTAGGAGGGAAGGAGAGGAGGGAGTGATGGAGTCTGGGAGGGAAGGAGTGATGGAGACTATGGAGCACCACTGTTGGGGACTGGTTGTCTGTTGCCACGGCAATGGTTGGTGTGTGGGTGTCAGATGGAATAGGAACTCGGTACCAAATACACACACACACAAGCAAATACACACACATTCACACACAAGAAACACACGTACACGAGAAAATACACACACGTACACGGCCACACACACAGGAAAACACACATACACAAAAAAAGGTGTAGGATGTTGATAGCTTGAATAAGTTATACAGAAATGTTGCTGCTATTCTCCTCTCCTCTTTTCTTATCTCTCTCTATCATTACTTCTTTATCAATTCAATTCATCTCTCTATCCCTCTCTCTCTCTTTTCCTATCTCTCAGTTTATCTCTCCTTCACTTCCACTCTCTTTGCCAAGCAACTCCTAATGATGTCCCTTGTGACAGGTGTTGGCTTGCCAGTAGCCTCCAACGCACACACACACACACACACACATACGCACACACATACGCACCCTCTGCCTAGCACACTCTTGCCAGCAGCTGGTAGCTTTGCCAAATGTGTCTCTCTGACTTGAAAGGCATGAGGGGAGCAGATGTGACTCTATTCCTCCTGACAGCTCAGGAGGGAGGAGAGAGAGAAGAGAGAGAGGAGAGAGAGGGAGAGAGAGAGGAGAGAAACACATGTCCTTATCTCTACACTACACTGTGGATCCATATCTCCATGGATAACGCAAATAATGTCTCCAATAAAGCAAAAGATCAAAGGCCTCCATCTTGACCTGTACTTGACATTACCCCATATATACTGCACGTATTACACGGCTCATACTAGATTCACACAGCCAAAACAAATCACAGGATTGAAACGGCCATATCTCAACGTGGGAAGGTCACAGACACAGTTTGGACTGGCAGAAAGGCCTTGACGTAACGAACGCAGCAATACCAAACATGTCCCGCTCTCACGCATGCGCGCGTGCACAGAAAACAAAACATAGAGCGAAGCCAGCTCCCCGCGTGGGAGGCGCTAGAGACACGGGGTTTGGACTGGGGTGTGCGGGGGTTGAGCCCTGAGTGCACCGAACCGCCCCCACTCACGTTGTGGGTGAGTAGCCGTGTAATAAGCGAGATGATGTCATTTCCCCTCGGGGGTTCCGAACATACTGTCAGGCTCTTATTTTTCAATAATGACCGGCTGACCATACAGTAAGAAAACAAACTGTAGTGACAACTGCTGGTCTGAGAGATGTTGCTGGTCACCGTCATTATCAGAGGCTTGGAGGGACTTCAGCATGGTTGGTATTGCATGCGTGTGTGCCTGTGTGTGTGATCCATCTAGATAAACTAATTCAAGGCCTATCCAAGACAGAGTGTCAATGTTTGGTGACAGTGATGGCATTAGCAGGTGAAAGGGACAGTGTGTAGCTTATGCTGCGAAGGTAAATTCAGTTAATGTCAAACGCCTGGGGCCTGTTTGGAACAGTTTGGGTGCGCCCACATGCCCATATAAGGCTGTAGTGTTCCTTGTTGCTGATTGAATCTCACTACGTAAGCACAATGCATTGTTGTCAACAAGAAATCATTTGTGCCCTCTGCGGTAACCATTCTAAACAGGGACATGCTGTAATACAATAAGTACCCCCCCCCCCCAAGCCCAAGAAGATTCAAGATTCCCTTATTTGTCAATGTACAGTGTACAGTCACAGCGATATGTTGCTGCCGGCTCCAAGATTATGCTTGATACAGATAAACTCTAATACTCTATGGCCTTGGATCTTTGGAGTAGATGTCTTCAAGGTGGGGGAGTGGCCCCCCCAGGGTACGTTCAGCTGACCGTACCACTCTCTATAGGGCCTTGCGATCCTGAGAGCTGCTGTTCCCGTACCAGGTGGTGATGTTCCCAGTCAGGATGCTCTCAATCGTGGATGAGTAGAAGCTCGTCGGATCTTGTGGGACGCTCTGAATTTCCTCAGTTGTCTGAGGTGGGTCAGTCACTGACGTGCTTTCCTCACCACTATCTGTGTGTTGACCATGTCAGGTTCTTGGTGATCTGGACGCCAAGGTACTTGAAACTGTCCACTCTCTCTACAGGGGTCCCGTTGATGATTAGAACACTGTTGCTGATGCATTTCAGTCTGTTTCCAGTGCCAAAGACACATTTCCATTACATAAACAATAACGTTTTTCTCATCTTATCTTATCAAATTGACAAAATTCGCGGAGGTCATAATCCACTGATCCCGATTTATCATACACATTTCTATATAACACATTCAAAAACAAACATTTAAACATATTGTAGGTTTAGAGATTCATGAGAATGACAAGAAAGAGGTGCAAGTGAACCAAGACAGTATGGTGGACAAAAACACATACACACACATACTAACTCACACACTGCAACACCTGAATGCTAGTTTGTTCCCTCTGAGTCATGGTGACTATGTCTCCGTGGTGTGATAATTGGGCACTATAGAGACCTGACACACGCAGACACAAGCACACACACCATGATAGTGCTTCTTTCAGCTCGAGAAAAAGAGAACATGCCCTGAGCAAAACCAGGGAAGAAAGAGACAGACAAAGGACAGAAAGAAAGACAGAGCTAGAATAGAGGGACAGGAAGAAATAAAATGGAGAGAAAAGATAAGGAGCCAGAGGCTGGAGCACAGCAGAGGGAAGGTAATGAAGGAGGGAGAAAAAGAGGGGGAAAGCGAGTTAGAGGAGAGAGAGAGAGGGAGCATGGATGGCCCCAGTAGTGTGAAGGAGTTGTGTTTCTCTGTAACGTGTCACCCTCCTCCCTCCCTCTCTCTCCAGCAGCTCTTTATCATGGAAATTGATTTCTAGAGAGGCAGTGATGGAGCCAGAGGACCTCAGGTGCCCCAAGTCACCATGGAGGAAACTAATGAGAGGAGAGGGACCGACGTTCTAACAAGAGGAGCGAGGGATGAGGAGAGAGGGAGAGAGATGCCTGAGGACAACATTCAATCTGTATCACCCAAATTACAAGAAAGCTTAAAGAATATTACACCACCTTTTGGAGGGACATGACTAAATCCCAAGACAAACGTGACTGCTACGTGGATCCAAACCGTGCACAGCAGCAGAATACCTGACTACTGTGATCGATCTGAAACTGAGGAAAACACTGACCACGTCCAGACTGAGTGGACACAGCCTGGCCATAGAGACAGGCCGTCACAGACCGACCTGGGAAGACTGGTCAGAGAGACAGGCCGTCACAGGCCGACCTGGGGGCCCAGGGAAGACTGGTCAGAGAGAGAGAAGTGGAGACAGAGCTACACTTCCTCCTCCTGAGTTGTAAGGACGACAGTAAATATCTGATCTGAATTTGAGTAGGTGCTAAGGAAAGGTTTGTGAAGATGTGGAACAAGAGATGAGAAAACTAGAATTCAGCACAAAGATGAGGACACATGAGCCTCCTTTCAAATGGTCACCTAAGAATCAGGCCAGCCAATTAGGTGATTGTCAGGAGGCCTGTTTGAACTTCCCATTATAATTATTTCCCAGGAGAAAGCAAACAGGGAGGTTGAGATGGTCTTCGAGCTGAAATCAGCAGATTGGAGGTGTACTGTGTTTTTAATGCAAAGGCAGTATACATTCTATTCTATGCATGTCTAAGGTCTGGAACAGCATGGCCTGATTTAGAAAGCCCATGTGTATTAACTGCACGTTCTCCGAGGTAGAGACCAAATGTCACTTTCATTTCACAGAATTAATCAGCAGCAAAAAATAAACCACCAAACGACTTGGGTACAACATTTATTTTAGACATAGATGAGTAATAACCTGTTGTAATCCTAGTTCAAATGAAGGTTTTAATACCCAGGGACATGAAGGCATGTCTCACATTGATTTAGCTCTAGCAACCTCATACCAGCTTAGGGAACTCTTCGGAAGAAGAGTAAGTGCTTCAAACAAAAATCTATTTCTGAGGTAACAAATAACTAGTAAAAACTAATAAAAAGTTGTCAAATTAAAACAAGGCCAGGAAGTTGCAGTAGTGAAGGTGTGTGTGTCAACGGCATTCTGCTCCAGCGCGTGTTAGGCCTGGTGATAGGGTCATTAAAATAAGCTTTGCCATCAAACCAGGTAGCCCTGACACATCCATCCCCACACTGAAACCAAAAACATAATGATAATGACCATGGTCCTCACACAGTGTGTGATCTGTGTGTGAGAAGCTCCTGTGTTGACCCCAGGGACCCGTCTCTGTGGGTCCCTCCTGGGACACGGTGCAGCACTTGACTCCTCTCGTCATTCTCCCTCGCCGCCTCTCCTCTCTGATGGAATCTAGTTTTCGGTTGGATTGTTCGGAGTTCCACTTCAAAGCCCTTCACTGATACATTGTGTTTGAGTCGTGATAGGTCAGTCGGTTGGCAGAATACACCGGCCGACGCGTGACTTGGACATGACTCTAATTCTTTATTGGATTCCTTTCTTTGTCTTATCTGTGCATACTGTAGAAAAGGCCAAATCCTTCAGGTCGTATTGATCTATGCCTGCCACTGAGGAATATGAAAACACACACACACCAATGGTATAACTAAAAGGTCTGCCTGTCAGAGCTTTCAGATTGCAAACTACATCAAAAGACCTCTGTGCTGCCATTTAATTGCGATCTGGCGATTTGATAAATGTTATTTAGGAAACAAGACAGCTATGACATTTCTCAGCATTCCTTCTACACACAAACACTCAAACGCACACACACACTTCGCTCGAGGAAATGCAACCTTCCGGCACAACTCCTTTCTTCATAGCAACCATTTTGGACCGGGATCCATACTTTTTTATAGATGGCCTACATCGGCCCCTGAAGTTACCATGGAGACTGTCCTCATCCATGAGCAGGCATGTTATGTTATTTTTATTTATAATGCCCCAACCAACTGTTACATCAGCCCAAAGGACTGCAGAGACACAAAATAATCTAGGAACTACATTTAAGACACAAGACAAGGACATAAATTATAGATCATCTGCGACAAAGAGGTGAGTTTTAAGCTGTGCTCTAAAAGAGCACTCTAAAAGAGTCCAGGTTGGTGGCAGGCTTGATGTTCAGAGGAAGCTTGTTCCATAGCCAAGGTGCCAACACAGAAAATGCACGGTCTCCCTTTGTGACAAGTTTTGACCGTGGGACCTTCAGGGTCATCTGGTTGTCGGATCTGAGCTGGCGACCAGGCCTGAAGCTGGTAGGTTGGTTCAGGAGATCTTTGATGTAAGCTGGGGCGAGACCATTGAGGGCTTTGAAGACATGTGAGGATCTTGAATTTCACTCTGCGCTTCACTGGGAGCCAGTTAAGGGAGGAGAGGCCAGGAGAAATGTCTTCCCTCATCTTAGTGCCTGTCACCAGCCTGGCAGCGGCATTTGGACTAGCTGCATGCTGTGGATGGTCTTGTCGGTGACCCTGGCATAGAGGGCATTACAATAGTCCAGTCTCGAGAAGATGAGCATTAGTACGACCCTCCGTAGGTTGCTAGAGAGGAAGGACTTGATTTTGGATACTGTGCGCAGTTGGAAAAAACAGGATTGCACCACAGGTCTCACTTGCTTGTCAAACTTGAGGTCTGTGTCGAATATGACGCCAAGGTTTCTGACATGGGATTTTTCAAGGGTGGACAAACTTCCTAGATTATTTCTAACCTGACTGATCGAGGTGGAGTTGCCGATCATAAGGATTTCACTCTTGGTGTCATTGAGCTGCAGGACGTTTTGTGACATTCAGTCCTTTATGTCCCGCAAGCAGTCCTTCAAACGGTCCAGCCCAGAGGGATCGTCTGCCCTGAGTGGAAGATAGCTTTGAGTATCGTAGGCGTAGCAATGGAAGGAAATCTTATGACGATGAATGACTTGGCTGCGGGACAGTATGTAGATGGAGAAAAGGATGGGACCCAGTATTGAGCCCTGAGGGATCCCGCAGGTGAGGTTGACACGGCAGGATGAATGGTTGGCTATGTCACGGGTGCGGACCTTCTATTTCTACTGGGGAGTATCCGTCCAATCAGGGCGCAGAGGCAGCTTTCAAGTTCAACAGTTTATTGTCTTTTAATATAGGAAACAAGCAATTAAAAAAGTGTCTTTAGGCCACTATTGAGTCCAGTCTCTAGTCCGATTCAGCCCAAGAGCCTTCAGTAGTCCTTGCGGCGGCAGTCCCCGTTACGCTGTCGGTCGACACGGGCCAGGAGGTACAGTGGGTCCACCAGCGGTATCTTTGAGACAACAAGGGCAGTCAGGGGAACGGGCAGCAACCCACAACAAGAGACAGTGTGCTGGTATTATAAGTGGGGTGTCTGCTAGTTACTATCCACTATTGGTAGACTACTAATTAAAAATGCTTAGGCCGCTGTTACGGGGAGATAGGGACAGAGTACAAAGGGGGGGGGCTAAACAAATGGCAACTAATACACTGCAACCCACTCCAAACTATACACTCCAAATAATAAATCAAAAAGAACAATAAGCTTCATGAACACACAGCAAACATGAAGTAGAAATCAAATCAAACTAGAAGATAACTCCTCCCCTCAATGACTGTGGCTACTATCCTCTAAGCAGGTTAGGATGTTGCAATAAAAGCGAATTAAAACGTCCCTTGTGGAGTAGGCCAACTACAACAGATGGCGCCTATGCGCAGAATGTAGGCGAGTAACCGTCGATTTGCTGGGTGGTTAATCAAACAATGGAAGAGCGGCACTTAACTGGAGGAAGGGTGGACCGCGTCCCTACCCCTCCACTGTCGTCAAAGACTCTCTCTCTCGTGCGCAATGGCGCTGCAGTCGGACCGCGGCGCTCTGTTCCGTCTTCCCGTGTGGTCTTCTATCTGCCCAAGGCGCACACACACAGGAACGTCCAACAGCTGTAGGTTCGTTTGATTCTCTGGTCGCGCCGATTGCACCGTCATCCACCATCCACGTCCCTCCTCGTCTGCCCGCACCTGCCTGATATACGTGAGGGGAGAAACCCCCAAATTGACCACACCTGTGTGCCAATCAACCCAAGCGCCCGGCGCACTGCTAGCGTGCAGACGGCCACCAATTAGTGTTCTAATTAAGGCCGTGCCCTGTTACCACTGCACACCCACTCGTCATCCCGTGACAGCTATATTCACTGAAAAGGTCCTTTTGTTGAGGTAGGACTTGAACCAGGACAGGGCTGTGCCGGTGATGCCAACCCCCTGTTGGAAGCGGTCGAGGAGGATGGTGTGATCTATAGTATCAAATGCTGCACGTCATCCGTGGGTGGGACACCTTGGTGGAGGAATGCGACAAAGTTATCCTGTTCAGCAACTATTGGCCTTCGTGCTCCAACTTGACACTGTTGTGGAAAAACCAGTAGCCTGATTCTCAGATGCAGACGCTAGTTTTACTCAATCTCTGCAGACCGGGAACATTTCACAAACATGGCCACAAAGCTGTCAGTGAAAAATCTCCCTTGTCACTGTAAGCATAGTATGTGAATCTCATCACTGGACAATTTGAAGAGTCAGGGTTAACCTTTCACCCAGAGTGCTCATATCCATTAAAGGATGATGTAATCACTCAGTCAGTCTTCAATCCCAAACTTTTTGCTGTGTCTGCCATGTTTGGTCGTTGTTAGTGGTAGAATTCCCAGACAGCCTGGAGCATCTTGTCTGCTACCATTGTTAGTACTATCACAGAAATGTTGCAAATGATATACTACAAATGCTAAATGATAGAGCAAGTTAAAGGGGTAGTTTGACATTTAGCATTATTAAGCCCCATTATAAGGTTATTCAAGATCTTATACAACAGTCCATATACATTTTTTTGACAGACTGTACTCTTGAAATATTAGTGATCATTGCTCAAGTACACAATGGATCTCTATGGGTATATATACATTTTTACACACACATACATATGCCCTTAGCGTTCCATTGTGTACTAAAGCCCCAAACACACTGGAAAATTGACACACTTCATTTGACTCTCCTCATTTGACGCTCCTATGGCGCACTGCAGGCGTCAGCTTTGATAGGGAGCCGATTTCATTTAGATTGATTTGTCCCCATTTGACGCTCCAAAATGTAAACAAGTTCGGAGTAGAAGCGTCAAGGCAGTTTGACTCGCCTCAAAACGCTTTTGGTGCGTGATCGGCCATTTAAAACAATTGGTGTACTTCAAAACGCTAGCGTCACTCTTCCAGTGCGTCTGGGGCTTTAGACATAAGCCTTAATATGCCCATAGAGATCCATTGTGTAGGCCTACTTGGCTGTGACATGAGCAATGAGCAGTAATATCTCAAGCAGTAATATCTCAATCGGGCAAAGTCTGTCAAAATTCTTATATGGAACGTTGTCCATATAATGATCAACAATAACCTTTTTTATTTTTGCTTATGATGCTAAAAACCAAACTACTCCTTCAAAATTCCACCACAATGCCAATCTCAATGCTATTAAAGGAGCTAACAAACCGCAAAGGCTTAAACACATCAAACCGTGTTATGACTTCTAATCACTGGGAAGAGGGGGCCACATCTACAATAACAGCTCGCGTAAATCAACACTGCCTTACTCATCACCTTCGGGTAGACCAAATTAGGTCGAGTGTTTTCAGTCGTTCCCCATTCACCCTGACTGACGAGAGAGGACTCCTGAGGCCACGGCGTTGATCAGAAAATTGTTCACTCGGCTGCTGAAATCTGACTCGTCCACAGCAGGAGCAGCCGCAGCAGCCGCCATGTTATTTTGGAGTCATTTGTCCTCATTCCTGAACATTTTCTTAAGTGTCTTCTTACGAACTTCGTAAGACCAACCCTAAGATCGATCCCCGCCGGATTCATGAATGGGTGGAAATGTGTTCCTAAACCGCAAAAGTCTTCTTAAGTTGAATGCACGTTCTCGTACACCTGAATTTGCATACATAAACGCCCCGCCAGCTCCTTACTACAGGGTCGTACGGAAAAGCATTAGGGCCAACGACTGAGTTTATAATTTTTTTTAAGCTTCTGAGTTTAAAGTCAGAATTTCTGAGAAAAAAAATCAGAAATAACTTCTGAGATTAAAGTCAGAATTTCTGAGATTAAAGTCAGAATTTCTGAGAAAGAAACTCGGAATTTCTGAGAAAAAAGTCAGAAATAACTTCTGAGAAAAAAAGTCAGAATTTCTGACTTTAAACTCAGAGGCTTAAAAAAAAAAAAACTGCTGTTAGCCCTAATGCTCTTCCGTAGGGTCGTGTGCACACAAAATCCCCAGACAGCACGGAAAAAGTTGAGACATTAGCTGAATCCCAATCTGAGTGCGCAAACCACCCTTGCGGACCCTTGAACTTCCGGCCTGAGCACTTAATTGACAGCTGGAAGGGCCAGAGGGTGCAGGGCCGTGAATTAAATCGGACAGCACTTCCAGCGGCGTGCCAACGATTCCCAAGCCAGTTTAGCTCAATGCCCCTCCCACTTCGTTTTAATTGGCTGCCGCGTCCCTCCGAAGCAGAGGCTGCTCTGACGCGCTCTTAAGCTCTCCGGTCGGCTCTGCAAATTGACCGACTGACGTCTGTTTTAATTTAATAATAATTTAAAATGTATGTTGGGTGGGATATGTTTGCAGCATGTGGATTTCAAGATAAATGTTGTGTTATCGGCAAATGTAATTTATGTGTGATGCACTCGGATCATGACTCGGATGCACTGAAGCACTGTGTCACATGAGACGCGGTGGACTGTGGGTATTTTCTGCTCCTAAGTCCGCGAAATTGCGGACTTTAGGTAAGTGCAGTTAAAGTGCGCAAAATGGCGGCAGTGGCGCACTTGTGGACCTAGCAATTCCGTTTTGGGACTACCCTGAGCCCTTATGGACTTAGCCGGAACGCGCATGTAACCCTACTAACACAGTACGTAAAACTGACGGGACACATTGGTGTAATTGTGGTAACTTTGCGACGATATCAGCAGCGGACCTAGCTGACACCTAGCTGACACTTGCCTTTTCAGTCGCAAAATAACCAAAATAGCCGTCCTCAAGGACACTGTAAGGGAACGTAGCCGCCACTGCTGCTTAAATCCGTAACTACGATGTAATTAAATAACGTGACAATGTGGTTACATCACAGTCCCAATCTGACTTTATTGGAAATGTGTCACAGTGGGTCAGAACATTTGTAAATTACTTAGGTTTTAAAATAAATGTTGAAGTCATACAGTTACAGAATTGTAATAATGAGGAGAAATCCTGCATGTCTGTTTTGTGTGTAATTTCTCATTTACAGTTAATATTAACACTAAAGATTTGCAGTCTAGGCCTAATAAAAATAATGATAAAAAATATGCCTATGAATAAACTCCTAATTTTGCAACCTAAATGTGAGCAATGAACGCTGAGCAGTGAACGTAGAATGCAAGGCATTGGGCTACTTTCTTAGGTGACACAATTGAAGAACTAGACAAACAAGTTACACACTCTGTGCCAGTAGGTGGCTGTATGCACATTAAAGTTGTTTGCGATCCGCCACTAAACCCAGCGAAGAAGAAGAAGGAGGACGGGTTAAACTTCCGCTCCGTTTGAAACAGAAACGATTGAGAAAGGCCAACACGCTGTCTTTGTCCCCGCGACAACACAGATCCTGTAAGTATCTCAATTTCAATGTATACATTAGTATGTATACATACATACTATGTATTTTGGTATCGTCCCAGATAAAACACCAACGTTATGTGCAAGCTACCCTTTTGTAATGATTATCTATATGGAGATGCTCTCTTTCCAATGTTAGCTAACTAGCTAGCCAGCTAACGTGATTAGCCTTTTTCTGTACATGGCTAGCTAAGTAGCCTACGTAAAATTACTGTCGCAATTATTGTTATAACTTTACAAGCTTTTGTGTAATTGTAGCTTAAATTATAATGTTGGCTTGGCAACGTGAGAATATTTCAGTTGTGTACACTATAACTTTTATGAAGTGTTGTCGTGGGCCATTGTTTCCTAATTACGGGCAATGGTGGAGTCTTCTCAAGTCTAGCAGGCTCGCGCGAACTCCTGCACGTTCGTACTGTTTCATCGCTTGGAATAAAATGTGATAATTAGCTTACTCATTGATTTCGCATTAACTCACGACACCGTTAGTATGTGTTTGTTTTTAGGCATTCATTTTTCTGAAGTTAACGTTAACAGAATACTAGATGCCCCAACAACGGAGCTAGGCTAGCTAGCAGGATTTGTTATAGCAGCCATCTTGGTGGATTTCATGTTACTCTTAACTGTTGAAATGGTTGCTCATGCTGCCAAACGGGTAAAGAATTGTGTACTACGTTTTCACTCACATACAAATCCAAATTTTGCATAATAGGTACTCATGATGTGGACTACTAATATAGTGTCTTGCAAGACATGTTGCCCTGTTCCTCTAAACGTGTCAGAAATTACGTGGTCCTGTGGAGTGTGCATGTCAGCCAACGAGAGGGTCACCCACCCACTCTCTCCCTCTCTCTCTCTCTCCCTCTCTCCCCTCCCATGCTCTCAGTTGCCAACCTCCCAGTTCTTGTTTGAACTGAGCAAGAAGCAGGTGAGCGGGACAGGAAGAGGCGCTAAGACGGGGACAGGCGTGGCCAGGGGCAGTCCTGGGACAGCACCACAGGCTCTGTGAGTCTTGTTCAGTTGAATGCCCTCATGAGTATTAACAGAAGAGCACCATATACATATGCACACATACACTCTAACATGTCGCTCTCTCCTCAGCTCAGCCCAATGGTCTCTGATGGTTCTGTCTCGCCAGCCCTTAGGTGGAGAAACACCTGATCATCAATATAGGCAGGCACACGTAAGTACAAATGCACATACGTTTCCATAGACGGGATAAACAAATGGGAATATTGATATTGAGTTAATGTTAGCGGTAGACATGTGAGATTCATAAGACGCATCACTGACGCCAGTGACGCCACAATATCAGGGAAATTGAGCAATTGCTTCCCTGTAGTGCAAACTTGCAAGATTCGCTCAGTTATTAACCCTTCTTGCCTTTTTTGTTGTTGGTTTTCTCTCTCCTCCTTCGTCTCTGTGCAGTTCTCCTGTGTGCTGAGCCGCTATCCCATGTATTGCCACTGCTGACAGGGTAGAGCTCAGCCCCATGCAGAAGTGAGTGATGAGGAGAGGGAAGATCATTTTCCCGTTTTTTTCCCCTCCAGTTTTAGGAACCGTCTCAAGAATGTGTTCCCCACTTTTATGCCTTTAAATCAGGGTTGGAGTATTCCAGGTGTGTGGCCATGGCCATGAACACCAGTAGAGGAGGGAATCTCTCTCCACAGTTGTGTGGTTGTAACCCCCCACTAGCTACATATTCATTCAATCTTTATTTAACCTCGTGAATCAATTGAGAGTAAGCTCTCATTTACAATGACGTATAATCACTCTATATTTGAACTTGTACTACAGGTGAGATAATCCTTTTTAATGGTCTCTCATTCGCTCTCCTAGCTGTGATATTAGAGTTGTGCAAGACTTGGGTGTTCTCCTGCTCTGAGTGCCCATTCTCCTATACCTCCCAGATCTACCTCCAGAAGCACATCAAGAGGAGCCATGACAACCTCTGTCTCTGCTGAGGAACACAGAGCATTATGAAGAAGCCAGTGCCTTGGCGAAGGTGTTTTGAGCAGCAGTCATCAATGGATTAACTCCCAAGACACAAGGAAGAGACAGCGCAACACGCGCTATGACTCCAGTGACGAAGGTAATATAATAAAGTGCATTCAACAGTCCCAAAAGAGGACTACTTGAGTTGACTAATCTGAGCTAATTTACCTCTACTATATGTTCCAGTGCCCAGGCAGCCGGTCGGCAGAACTCAGACCAGACCAGCTATGCCAGGTGCCAGAGCCGGAAGGCCTGCTCTGACAGTTATCAATGCAGGTATCCATGCATGTTTGTGTTGGTGAAATGTCTATGCATATTTGCACACTGACAGTTAACTCAGGACTTTCTGAAGACTCATGTACTCAGTTCACTAATTCGCTAATCTCACATCTCACTACCTGGTAGTAGATGTTCATCGCCCGGGTCCTTTGAGCCAAGGCGCTGTGAGCCCAGGCCCTTCAGACGTCCAGGCACGAGCAGCATGCATCAGCGATTAGCACCCCGGCCAGACCAGGTCAGGGTCTGACATGTCGAGTTGATTCTTCCCCTTATGCCAGAATCACTACGCCGCCAGCACCATCATTTCCTGCTCATCCCTTTATCCTCTGGTTTTCAGGTAGTTCTCTGATGCCATCGCCTGTGAGACCAACAGCTCCAGCAGTGTTGCCATCAAGCTCTGGAGATGCTGGTATGCAGAATTTTGTGAACTACTTCATGCTGCATGTAGGGATATACTTTGAGTTGAATATCCATTATGGGACCGTACAATTACTTATAGCCACATCTGTGTTTAATATCCAGACTTCCAGAGGATGTGTCAGCAGCTCTCCAGCGTCATGCAGAGTCTGAGGGAGATGGCACAGTCGATGCAGAGGCTGGAGCAGAGACTGTCCGGCGAGTCTGCAGACAGCTATCGGGGAGCAGTACTGGACGACCTGCACCCTGCTCAAACGGAGGAGGAGCTGCTGGTCTTGGAGGAGCAGCTGAAGGACAAGGAATATCAAAGGAAGATGGTGAGTAACTTCAGGGCAGAACTTCCTGAAGGTATGTTCCTTATTTTTGCAGGGACGTGTTAAGGAAATGTTTAAGTAAATGATTGTCTTTATGTTTTGCAGACACTATCTGAGTTCAATTGGCGGCAAAGATCTGCCAGATGTGGTCCGGCGGGTGCTGTCAGCCATAGCGATACACAGAGTGTGGTGTGTGTACAGCGTCCATGGGAAGAGGGGGAAGAAGCCTCTGAAAGAGATGACCCTCTACAATGTCATATTACGTAAGGGATTGTTCATATTTTCGCAAAATAATACATTGTCTTTGCTTCATGCCATGTGCATTGACACCATTCCATTTTTGGTTAAAAGGTGCAGTTATGGCCTGTAAGCCAAGTACCACTGTGACAGAGGTGTCTGCCCAGCTGCAGGAGACGCTGAAACATGCCCCTGCTCGATGCAAAAAGGTATGTGATGTCAGGCAGTTAATTTTCTCGTATCCAGTGACATGGCACGCTTCCAATGAACGTATGCGACTTGCTTTTACAGCCATTTCATTATGTCCTTAGGCATCTGCTCCAGCCCAGCTGACCTCCCCAGCCCCTGACCGCAGCTCCAGCCCTGACCACAGTGGAGTATTCAGATGAGGATGACCTCTTCTGCCCAGACCCTCGATTCAGATGTGGGTGACTCCCAGCCCGTCTCCTTAAACCTGCCTTTCCAGCCTGCCAGGATGGATGCCTTTTTTGTAAAAAAGTTTTTGTAAATTTTAACTTTTTTTTTTGTGGGATACAACGGTCTGTTCCCGGTCTGCCTGCCACAGAATGCGCACTTTGTTTAATTTTTGTTTTTAGAACTTTTGCAGATAATGGGTTGCTAGCCAGAGCTTGTACATACTTTTTTTTGCTTTTCTGGCTATGCGTAATGTGACCGTAAACCTCATCCTTGTAAATATGTATACTTTTAATTTGTAATGTACTTTGTGAAATAAAATGTTCTAAACTGTTAATGGTGTTCAGTCTTATATTGGTTTGTAGCATAATGCTTGCTGCTATATCCCCATATAGCATTAATTCGTTTTTGTACTGGTAAATGCTAAATATAGCCAGTGGTACTGCAAATGCTAAATATAGCCAGTGGTCAGGGTTTAGTAAGTAAGTGACCATATTTGCACCGTGCGAAAAAGACGTGCAGACCAAGTCATATAAATACCTGTAAATCTAGTGTCAGCCAAGTGAGTTTATTACGGAAGTTCCTGCCCACGTTTTTTGCACGCGGCCGCACCATATTTGCACCGTGCGAAAAAGATGTGCAGACCAAGTCATATAAATACCTGTTAATCTAGTGTCAGCCAAGTGAGTTTATAACGGAGGTTCCTGCCCACGTGATCACGTGCGTTCTTTGCACGCGGCCGCAACTTCTGAATGACGTGTCGTTCTAACGTAGCGTCTACTAATCGGCAGATCTCGTTTCCGTAAATGGCCGCGTAATTTCCGCACGCGGCGCAGATGAATCGTCACCTATAGCGGCCGTATGTAGAACGTTTGCGCAACCTGCGTGTTAGTAGGGAAGGCCACAAGGCCGCGAGTGCTCTGCACTTTCGCCTAAGTGCGCGATTTGGGATTCAGCTATTCCCAATTGGCATGCTTGATGTTCAAGGTCACGTGCAAATTCGACGTTTTATTCGTCACATGCAACATACCAGTAAAATGAGCAGTGAGATGTTTCTCCGCTGGCTCTTATAACATGCACACTAAGCTTAAGCAAGGTGAAACAAATACAAAATAACAAATGAAAACAAGACGGTATATATGGACTTTTAATACAATCTGCAATATATATATAGCCTACATGAAAGGGATGGGATGTGCCGAGAGCAGATTGAATTGCAGCCTACAGTTTAGTTAAATGCATGAGTAGGCTACTTATGGATCTTGATAGGCCCTACATCTATATTATGTAGGACCGTATGATGTATTTTAGTTATGGATATTCACATGTTTACAGTATTTACAGTATGGAGATGTGTCCATTCTGACGACTCTGTAGCGACTGAGTTGTGATTATTAATTCACTGCCATTTGCAGTTTGTGTAGTGCTTTTATTTATTTTAGGACACCTCGATGCCTTGTAGAATCATGAATGTGAAACGTCATTGGAAATTATACAAATATCCTCGTATTTATGATTATTATTCAAGCCTAGGATGTCTGTAGAATTGATGTGAACGCAATCACCTCGGATTTCTCATAAATTAAGCCCTTGCGAACGGGCGCACTCCAATCTGGCCTACCTACGACTGCATTTTCGCGTTCTTAAATCCTGTTCTTAGATAATAACAAATCCGAGATAAGAAACCATTCAGGAATGACAGAATTGTCCCGGGAACTTCGTAAGTGGAGTTGAGAAGAAATTTCTTCTTAACAACTGCGTTCAGGAATGAGGTCCATTGTTTTTTGTGTGTAAACCAGTCGCCCAGCATTCCAACTATGGCAGAAAGTGGACATCTTGAGCAAGCAGAGGCTTTCTTTACCGAGGAGAGAAAGGAAACGTACCTACCACCCACTTCATTCTCCAGACTGGTTTATAGAGCTCCATTGTTGCCACAAGGTTTCAAAGACTGAGCCCCGATTTTTTAATACAAATGACATGCAGACATTTATTTGAACAGAAAAAAACTGATTGCTTAAACTACTGCTTGCTTAATTCACAGGTGAGATACATTAGACTAGCTTGGATTTGATACAACATTACCCACAGATTTCGCTTTTTTTTTTTTCTTACGCTATATCGGTAGCAATAAGACGCTTGCGGCGGAGTGACAGTGTGGGATTATATTGACAGGGGGATGGATACGTGCAGACGGAGAACCACGGCATTTACTGCCTGACTGATGAGGACATTTGGAATCAGCAGCTGAGGAAGAGAAGAAAGGCTGAGGTCATGCACTGTAATGCACAGTAATCGACCGCGTCAACCCTGTCAGACGCTCCACTGGCCGCGCTGTAGCAGGAGAGTGGACAGACGGGGGGGGAGTTCCCCGACCTGGATGTAGTTCTGGATGACGGTCGTCGTGAGCCGCAAGTCTGTTCTCGTTCCCCTGTTGCGTTAGGGACACCCAGCTGCCAACAGTGCCTCACGTCTGAAGACCATCACACGCATGCATGCCAGATTTGCCGCCGCCCCCCCAATACCAGCACTGCCAGTTTGAAAACCAGCTGGCCTGCCTGAGCTGGGTAGGTTGCGTCAAGCAACAGCAGTCAATCAAATGTGCCTCCGAGACGCTGAAGAACACAAGACGACAGACGAGACCCTTGGATTGTATCATCTCTTTTTTCCTTTATTGATCACAACTTAGCGTTTATACATTCCACTTCCCACCCACTGGAACAGAACTGTCCATTTTAATTAAACATGATTCAGCAGAACGTTTTATGCTGTAAAGTCCAAACAGAAGAAATGTACATAAGAATAACAGGTGATTTAATCTCCGACCCGACCATACATCTGCTTTATGATACTTTTCGCTATTTTAGCCTGCATTCCCTCGTTGTGATGCAGGGGTGAGGGACATGTTCAGGGGGGGGGGGGGGTGAGGGACATGTTCAGGGGGGGGTGAGGGACATGTTCAGGGGGGGGTGAGGGACATGTTCAGGGGGGGGTGAGGGACATGTTCAGGGGGGGTGAGGGACATGTTCAGGGGGGGTGAGGGACATGTTCAGGGGGGGTGAGGGACATGTTCAGGGGGGGTGAGGGACATGTTCAGGGGGGGTGAGGGACATGTTCAGGAGGGGTGAGGGACATGTTCAGGAGGGGTGAAGGACATGTTCAGGAGGGGTGAAGGACATGTTCAGCGGTGTGAAGGACAACTTCGGGGGGGGTGAAGGACATGATCAGGGGGGTGAGGGACATGTTCAGGGGGGTGAGGGACATGTTCAGGGGTGTGAAGGACAACTTCGGGGGGGATTCAGGAGTGTCAAATCAGTTACATGGTCCGGCCTGCTTCACTACCGAGAAGGGGCCGAAATGCACCCCCAGTTCCCCTCCCCCTGCCGCAGCACCAATCCAACGTTTTTAGGGCGGTGCTTCCTAATGGAGCAGTGAAAGTTTTGTTTTGATTCTCAGTTCCAGTTTGTTTGGCGGTCATCATTTCTGGTGAGGTGGGTCCTTCACCCTTGGAGATGTATAGGCAGTGGCTCTAATTGGTAGCGGCACAGTTCTAGAGACGATTTTCAATGGAGATGTCTCTAGACTTTCGGAGGCGGAGATCTTGGTATCGCGAGACTTGACGAATAACCCTACCTCCTGAATAAAGTACGTATGAACTAGACTTAAAAAAGGGTGAATACAGCTTGCCTCGCAGAAAAGGCCAGTTAATGTCACCTCAAAACAATGGTTGAATACAAATTAAAACCAATTTCACCGCTGTCGCAGGAATGGTCAGCTGCATGGTATATTATCACACTGTAATATCAGGTCGAAAAGTCATTTACATCTGAAAGCAATCCACTAATGCTTGGTAGGAAAATATGAGTACAAAGGACAAATGATCAAGCGATTCACAGAAGCAAAATCATTAAGGTCCTCCAGTGTATCGATCACGGAAAGGTTTTCAGTTTAAAATGTTAAGTCCACAGGCGAGCCAGAATTTGGCGTTCTTCTCTCCTCTGGTGAGCTCCCCCCCACCCCCAGGACTCTCTGGGAGGCATGCCCTCCACTCAAACCTCTCTCCCCAGGAGAAGGAGCTCCATCTCGGGTCAGTCCCCCACCAGGGAGTCCCCTGGTGCTCCGTCTGACCGTCCGGTCACGGAGAGCAGCTCCGGGACTCGGCGCGGCCTCAACTGAAGATGACAGATAAGACGTCGCATGAGCGAAGAGAACAGCCTGCAGAACAAGTCACATAATTCGACTTGGGCCCTCGGAAGAATTAGTGCAGTGCTTTAGCTCACCAGAGCGGAGAGCAGGCGTCTCATTTTTCTACTGCGTGAGCCCTCTGCACCTCTTACACAATACAACATCAGTTCTGAGGTATTTGTGGAGCTCCTGAACTTCAAATAAAAACAGTACCCACACATATTTCAGTCCCAATCAAGTGGTGTTGAGTGTGTGACACCTACCAGTTACTTCTATTGGAAGATTTGTGGAGGATTCTGTGATGTTTAGTAAAATAAAGACCTGGTAGATTTGATAAATAGTGATGACTCGCAGCTCGTCAACTGACTGTTTGAAAAAGAGACATATAGGCTAGGGAATTATTTAGAAAGTGTGGAACATGAGGAAGAGAGCAATGTACCATTAGAGGGCTAGATACCCATTAGAGGGCTAGATACCCATTAGAGGGCTAGATACCCATTAGAGGGCTAGATACCCATGTACCAGATACCCATGTACTAGATACCCATGTATTTATTGATTTGCAGTTGTGCTTGTATTTGTCCATTTCTTTACTGATATTGAGCCTAGTCTAAATGCTAGCAAAGACTAACCAGCAAAACCGGGAGTCTTTTATTATTATTTTGAAAGGTGTACTATTGTTAATGTGTCGTAAATGTGTCTAGAATTAAATAATAAACTCCATCCATTCCTACCTGAGGCTTGTCAGAACTCCCTTCTGCCGGTCATCCCATCTCTGGTCACCCAGGTGACCAACATGCCTGTCTGAGGGGAGAGAAGGGACAGTCAGCGCTCTGTGACGAAACCACCGGACAGCTGACTCACCAGCATGCAGCGTCTACACAGCAGTCATGCAACTCAAGCTTTCTTTAGGATTACCTTATGGAATATACTACATATGTCAAAACACTTTAAATATTACAGTATGCAATGTTTACACAAATATTGCAAAGAAAAAGTAGCAGCAGTTCAACTGTTCATAAGATATTGATATAGATTTGGCTTTGCTTATTTTTAGCAAGAGTTGCATTAACACTATTCTTGATTTTGTTAGTACACAGAACAGTTATTTTAGTAAATAAAACCCACTACTGCATAGGTATTGGAAGTTACGTTTTTCTTACTTTTGAGTTGTCTTTTTTTGACATGACTAAAATGTTTTACTAAATTTCACGCATTTACCATCAAGTTTATGTCAATAGATAAACAACACTACCAAATGACACATTTAGGGTTAGGGTTACCTTTACAGTGGAGCTCTCTAGGTTATAAGCATCCTCTCCGTTCACTGCCATTAGACTCTCTACTAAAGTAGCCATCGAACCTGCGGCAATCATGACATGAAAGCATCTCACCCTGAAACCTGGACTCGAATGGTGGTTTGAATCAAGTTAAATTTTCAGTTGCTATCAATAACATTCCTCATTAACGATTATGAGCACAGGTAAGAGGATTGAAAAAGTCTTATACATACCCAGGCATTCAATGCTTTAGAACTCTATACACATTAGGAAGCTATCCAGGTTATTTTAGAGGTCTTACCTCTGGGTCCTTTTTAAAAGTATAGAGAGAGAGAGAAAGAATAAGTTGTGCTCTTTTAAAAATCCATCAAACATTCATTTAGTAGGGTTAACGTCTTCAGGCTGAAATACATTCATTTAAGATTTAAAATGCGCTTTTTGATGAGAAACAAAGCAGAACACCTACAAGCCGTTGAAGGTTATTTAAAAAAGGGCATTTCCAATTTTACGAGGACAACAAGAAAAAAACAAAGTTACGTTTCATAAAAAACAAACTAGGCTTTATTGACAAACTGCTGCAAAACATCTTTTGGACAGATTTAGTTACCTATTTAGGCAAGCTTACACATGGAGCATAACGCATTTTATGGAGAGGGTACAGATACTAGTGGCAGAGTAAGTACAGTTTGAACGTTTTAAAATATGTACAAGAGGTTTGATTAAGCTGCAGGATCCCTTCTCTGTAAAGAGAGAAGACCCATGTGGAGATTTTTGTCCCAATCCTTCATTGTTGTACTTTGTGCATGCATGTTTATAAAGTCAGATCACCAAGTACCTGAAGGGCTTGTTAGTGTGACAAGGAGGCCAACAGTGTGGCAATATCCTTCAACAACAAACATTTTGACTCAAGAGTCTTAAATTACTTTTAAAAACTTGAAAACAAATTAGGGATATGAGGACAGTCCATCTCAACAGTGTCTATTAGGGCTATATTTCAAAACTCTAAACGTACAATAACAAATATTGCTGCCTAAATCTAAATTGACAACTTTTATGACTATTTAAAACAAATGAGAAATATAATCAAGAAAGAGCTGTAATATATTCCATTAACATCGTTTTCCGTTTCCTTCACTTGATTTGATATTGTTTTGCATCTATATTACATAATCGAAACGTTTATGGTTTTTTATTTTACTATATTAAGAAGAATTTTGAAATGTAGCCTAAATGGGAATCTGCAACTGTCCCTCAACAGAATCTTTTTAAAAAACAAAATGGTTTCTTTAGACACTAACATGTGGGAAGGGAGACGCTAACTCCACTAGAAATGGCCGATTCCAAACATTAAAAAGGTTAGGGTCCACAATGCAAAGAAAGCCAAGGGGAGATGGGGTCCGAGAGTTAGACAGCAAAATAAACCAAAACTTAAATCAGAATTAAAAAGAAAAAATCACCTCTACCCATCTAAAAAAACGCCTCAGTCAGGATCGATGTCATTTCTCAAACAGAGCTCCAATCAGTTCTTGATTTTGTTTGTTTTTTTGATATTTTTCCCCCGTATAAGTCCAGCGTAGAAAAGACCAAACCAAAAACAAAACGGAAATTACTTTTGTCGGGTTTCTTAAAGCCAGAGCTGCCGCGGTAGACAGGCGGTTGTCAGGGCGACTGGGTCGCCAGGCGTAGTTAACTCAGTATTGTCTATAAGGGTGTTCCCGGTAGGACGCCTTGGCTGGTCTGGCAGGGAGGGCTTTCCCCCCTCCTGCTGTAGGCCTCTGGGTCCCGTTCCAATCATCCTGGGCTACACACACACACACAGACAAAGCATATACATTGTTAATCAATCAATGCTTGTGAGTCGGGGGGGGGGGGTAGGAGGTGGAGATGGGAGACAGACACACTTGGCAGACGACAAACTCTCACCATAAGAGTCGTAGGACTCCTGGGGTTCTCCGTGGCCATAGTCATAGTACTCTGGCTCTCTGAGGAGAGGAGGGGAGGGAGGAAGGTGATTTATCAATCTTAAAGCCATGTTTGGAAGTCATAATCTCTTAGGTTTTAGGGGCTGATGTGTATACATCAGTCCTGAGCCAAAACAATATCATTTCAAGGAGCGTTTTCTTGAGTCTCCCTGGATTGCGGGTCACTGGTTGTACTGTGCCCGGCAAGGTCCATCAAGCACAGATCGTTATTTGAAATGATTTCAAATTGTATTTTGATCCATGACAGATGCAAATGAGTCACTTTACTTTGGAAGTAAGAGGAAAAAAGTGTCTTTAAGTCTTAAATCCCTAGCCAAGAAAACAGCATCCAATCAAAGAGCAGGAAAACAGAGCCACGATTTACAATCACAATCAGGCTCCATGCAGTTTGAGAAGTGGAGTTGGGAGTATGCATCACTTACGCCTGTGGCTGGCTGTAGTAGTTGTCGTAGGACTCGTACGTTTGCTCCGTGTAGCTCTCGTCATAAGACTGTGGGGGAGGGGGCAGAAAAAACACCATCATTGAAAACCCCCCATCAATAACTACAGCCAACATGCTGTCCTTAATCCTTAAATGACCTGCCGCTAACCACAATTAAACAAGTAAACAGTAGTTCTATGTGTTCTGCTGCTACAAAAAGTAGTCTAGTGTACTACGTACGTATTCCTCGTAAGCCTCAGCGGCAGGGGCGTGCTGGTGCTGGGGGGGAGGTGGGGCCATCCTCTGAGGGGGTCCGGCCGCCGGGGGCCTGGCCCTGGGGGCTGCCGCTCCCCTGGCCGGGGCTAAGGGGGGGCCTCCTCGACCCGCCGGCGCCCCCCTCACCGAGGTGCCCCTGGCAGGCCCGCCGCGGGCCACGCCCCCCCTGGTGGCTCCTCCCCGAGGGGGCATGCCCCTACCCCTGGGGGGGGGCAGGGAAGGAAACAGAGAATGGAGGACAAGGGGGGGCAGAGACACACAGAGACTTATTAAAAAGGATTTTCTATGTATGAATCAAAGACATACGTGTATGCAAGTAAGTGTGTGTGTGTGTGTGTGTGCGCGTTTACCTGGGTGCCCCAGCGGGGAGTGGGAGTCCTCCGCGGCCCCTGACCGGTGGCCCCCCTCGGCCGCGGGCCCCGTGCTCCTGACCCCCGTTCAGGTAGCCCATCTCCAGGAACTGCTCCTGACAGATGTCGTCCATCATGTCCTACACACACACACACACGTGAGAAGGAAAAAAGAACATAATGAAACAGAGAAGCAAGTAGGGGGAGGGGAAGAGAGGAGATGGAGGAGAGAGGAGCGGAGGAGATGAAGGGAAGAGAGAGGAAGGGAGAAGAGAGGAGGGGAGGAGAGGTGAAAGACGTCAAGATATAGGTAAGGAGGGATACAGGATGGGAGGGATAAGGAGGGGTAGAGGAGGAGAGGGAAGGAGCATGTAGGAGGACACAGTCCCTTAATAGGCCCTTTCGGTGGAACGCCATGACCCAGTCAAGTCCTGAAATCAAATCTCCGCAAGGAGGGATCTGAATTCAATTTGAATGATTACGAGAGCACAAATCCAACAGCAGAGCCTGGGATAAGAACCCGGCAATAACGGTTTTTCTCCCCCTTCCCTTTTTCAATCCATCAAACGCGGAGGCATGCAAAAAAAAAAGCGAGCCTTTTGTCTGATTACAAATTAATCTATGGCTAGAAGCGCAGTTTACACTGAGCTGTTCCACTCTGACAAATGGAGTGGGCTGACCTAGACGTTTTCTCAGCTTTCTTGTAATATCAACGGTAAATTCACCAGCTTATGGAGAATCTAACAAGGACTGACATATTGAACACTTAAGGCTTAGTGTGAAGGTCTTAATGCTCAATTCCGATTTTTTACAGATCCGATTTTTTGGTTTAGCTGTTCACATGACATTTTAAATGTAACCTATATTTGACATATATTTGACTGCCGTGTGAACAGCCCACGGCCCTGAACAGACCCGCATGCGCAGAAGAACAATAACAAAGACGTCAGGACATCACACGCAGCGCACTGTTTACGGAAGTAACGTTAACCATGGATAACGTTCTATTAATACATCCATGATAACGTTACAACCACAACTGAAGTTAGCCTTTACTACGGGTTGATTTTCAAGTAGGCTATTTGTGCAGTGGAAGCCGGCGACGGTATGAGCAAATGGTAACGAGAAGAAGGATGAGGATCGTCTTGTGACGTGCAGTATGCCGCACAAGCACACCACAGTGGAATGCTTCACGAATTTGCAAGTCACCGCTCTAGAGACGTAAAAGTAGCATTAAACGCGACATGACTGTTCAGACGGCGGGCGCGTTGCAAAACATCAGACATGTATCCGATATAATACCCCCTTTGCAAGCGACCCAGGTTGGATTTAAGAAAATCTGATTTCATGTGACTTGCGCTGTTCAGACGGTCATGAAAAAATCTGACCCGAGTCGCATGTAGGCAAATAAAAGATCAGATTTGGGTCACATTTCACTGCCGTGTGAACAAAGCCTTACATTACTCTTGATTACCCTCCATGTTCCTCTAAGACAATCCCGGCCGAGCTTAGGAGCATATGCTGCGTTCCAGTTGCCTCGGACAATGGGATTGTCCGCCCCGCCCAGAATGTCATACCCCAGATAAACGCGTTCCAAAAGACGGAAAAAGTCACTTAAGCCTCATCTTTGTAAGTCTAGTTAGCCAATGCTAGCAATACCAGTTAGCCAGTGTTAGCAATACCAGCTCATAACATACCATGTCCTATTTTGCGGATACGAACACCGTAGTAATTGTCCACTGACAGAAGTCAGCCAGTACTGTGTGTACGACCGATATAATGAGACAAATAAGTCACCAGCTTACAGAAAACCAACATTTTTTACTACAAAGCTGGTCGTTATTCCAAGCTCTTCTTCCACGTAAGTGACAGGTTATATGTGGATAACATGATAGCTTATGTGGATAACTTTGCTAGATTTCAATCAGGTCAATGAGTGAAGACTTTCTAGCATGTTGTCATCCCCATCTTCCAGATCACCATCTTCCAGACTGGAGCTGTGACATTCTGCTAAAGTTCTAGGCTCCCTACCTGTTAACTGTAGGCAGCTGTCAGGTGAAAACCCCCAACTCTTTTTAAACACTCGATATACTTGCCATTTAACTACATGAGACACAAGTGTGCAGACAAGCACGTATTTTGCGGCACATTAATTTCCGGGGACCTGCAAAGCCAACTGCGCCACAGGAACGCAAAATATGCCTTGTAGCCATCTTGCGTATGCGTAGTTAAGAGTACACCAGGGCTCCTCCCGTGCCCTGACCTCTCGAAGTCCTCCTAACGCTCCCAAAATGTGAAATGTAAAACCCTGGAACAGATTATGCAGCATCAAGGATTACCATTAGACCCTTACAGAGGGAGTAGAAATTATTCTCGGATCTGTGACTGTTCTGACTGCTCTGGGGACGACCACTTCCTAATCCTCCTCCCAACACCGGGAGTTTAGGTGGGGATGGACAGGCGGGACAGCAAGAGAGACAGAGAGAAAGACGAAGTAACAGACGGACAGAGAGTGAGAGACAGAAACCCATGGACAGATACGGTCGGATAGAGACAGACAAGAGAGACAATCAGGACAGGACAGACATACAAACAGAGAGCAGTGTCCGGGCCAGCTTGGGCTTAGCCTCTCAGACTGTGATAGCTTAGCCTCTCAGACTGTGATAGCTCAGCCTCTCAGACTGTGATAGCTCAGCCCCTCTGACTGTGATAGCTCAGCCCCTCAGACTGTGATAGCTCAGCCCCTCAGACTGTGATAGCGTAGCCCCTCAGACTGTGATAGCGTAGCCCCTCAGACTGTGATAGCGTAGCCCCTCAGACTGTGATAGCGTAGCCCCTCAGACTGTGATAGCGTAGCCTCTCAGACTGTGATAGCTTAGCCCCTCTGACTGTGATAGCGTAGCCCCTCAGACTGTGATAGCGTAGCCCCTCAGACTGTGATAGCGTAGCCCCTCAGACTGTGATAGCGTAGCCCCTCAGACTGTGATAGCGTAGCCTCTCAGACTGTGATAGCGTAGCCTCTCAGACTGTGATAGCTTAGCCCCTCTGACTGTGATAGCTCAGCCCCTCTG
Organism: Borostomias antarcticus; assembly: GCF_949987555.1. NCBI lineage: Eukaryota > Metazoa > Chordata > Actinopteri > Stomiiformes > Stomiidae > Borostomias > Borostomias antarcticus. The sequence goes on from NC_140254.1 coordinate 13,210,339, forward strand.
ACTGTGATAGCTCAGCCCCTCTGACTGTGATAGCTCAGCCACTCTGACTGTGATAGCTCAGCCACTCTGACTGTGATAGCTCAGCCACTCTGACTGTGATAGCTCAGCCACTCTGACTGTGATAGCTCAGCCACTCTGACTGTGATAGCTCAGCCACTCTGACTGTGATAGCTCAGCCACTCTGACTGTGATAGCTCAGCCACTCTGACTGTGATAGCTCAGCCACTCTGACTGTGATAGCTCAGCCACTCTGACTGTGATAGCTCAGCCACTCTGACTGTGATAGCTCAGCCACTCTGACTGTGATAGCTCAGCCACTCTGACTGTGATAGCTCAGCCACTCTGACTGTGATAGCTCAGCCACTCTTGACTGTGATAGCTCAGCCACTCTTGACTGTGATAGCTCAGCCACTCTGACTGTGATAGCTCAGCCACTCTGACTGTGATAGCTCAGCCACTCTGACTGTGATAGCTCAGCCACTCTGACTGTGATAGCTCAGCCACTCTGACTGTGATAGCTCAGCCACTCTGACTGTGATAGCTCAGCCACTCTGACTGTGATAGCTCAGCCACTCTGACTGTGATAGCTCAGCCACTCTGACTGTGATAGCTCAGCCACTCTGACTGTGATAGCTCAGCCACTCTGACTGTGATATCTCAGCCCCTCTGACTGTGATATCTCAGCCCCTCTGACTGTGATAGCTTAGCCACTCTGACTGTGATAGCTTAGCCCATTGGACCGTCGCATCACAGCAGTTTGCACCAATGGGGCGGTGAATGTTTTGTTTTGATTCTCCACCCCAGTTTGTTTGGACATAATTTCTGGTGAGGAGGATGTTTCCCCTAACCCTAATCCTACTGGAGATGTAGGCAGCGGTTGGTAGCGTCGGTTTTCGGTGCTGTTCTAGCGACGATTTTCACTGGAGATGTCTCCAGACTTTTGGAGGTGGAGATCTCAAAGACTAGACTAGTGTAGTGTAGAAGGTACCACATATGCACTTGAACCGGTCCTACAAAACTCTTATCCATTTACACCAATTTCCTCACCACCACCACCACGGTCAATAAGACTTCCTGTCTACTCACGGGAAACAGGAATTTCTTGACTTCCTCCATGGCGTGCGCCATGCGCAGGTATGCGTCGGGCACGGGGGCGAAGACCTCGATGAAGACGTGCAGGTCCATGGACAGGTGGGCGAACTTGGGCTCGCCGCCTTTCCTCAGACCCTCCTCCTGAAATGCCGCAATAACATGAGACACGTACATCTCCCAGATCTGCTAGGTACCAGGCGCATATGGCCACCTCAAGATCTCTCCAGGATCGTGTCAGGGGATGCAACGTGCGTTTGGTGTGAGGCGTGGTAGTGCTTCGTGAGACTAGGAAAAATAATTGATTACAGCACAGGTGTGAGGCGTGTGCTGTAGCCAATTCTGACCACTCGATCCCCTCTCCGATACAGAGCAGAAGCTGCTCTACCCCCTCTCATGGTGCGTTCCATTTGGCTGGGAAGTGGTGAGGGGGGAGAGACGGAGAACGATGTCACCTGCCAGGTAACCGTGTGACAGTAGACAACAGCTCGGAACAAAGATGGACGTTAGCTAGGTGGATAACACACTACGCTGTATTTTGCGCATACAAAAAAGATGTCCTCAGATAACAGTTGGGGAATACTGTGTGTACGACTGATTTAATGAGACACAAATAAGACAGAAATGCTAATAAAACAGTATTACTAAAGTTTGACAGGGAGCTGTCATCTTGTTCATGACTTCCAGAGTGAACTGGGGGTAGGGTCAAGTGGTACGAGTGCACGAGTGGAGAAAACAAGTGGAGAGGGGCGTTCCAGTTAAAACTGCGAGTAGCATCTCGTAAATCACGACTTCACAGGCCAAATGGAACGCAGCATGTGATACAGAACCGAGACTGCTCTATCTCCTCTCAGATACAGAACCGAGACTGCTCTATCTCCTCTCACATACAGAACCGAGACTGCTCTATCTCCTCTCACATACAGAACCGAGACTGCTCCATCTCCTCTCAGATACAGAACCGAGACTGCTCCATCTCCTCTCACATACAGAACCGAGACTGCTCTATCTCCTCTCACATACAGAACCGAGACTGCTCTATCTCCTCTCAGATACAGAACCGAGACTGCTCCATCTCCTCTCAGATACAGAACCGAGACTGCTCCATCTCCTCTCAGATACAGAACCAGGACTGCTCTATCTCCTCTCAGATACAGAACCGAGACTGCTCCATCTCCTCTCAGATACAGAACCGAGACTGCTCTATCTCCTCTCAGATACAGAACCGAGACTGCTCCATCTCCTCTCAGATACAGAAGCGAGACTGCTCCATCTCCTCTCAGATACAGAACCGAGACTGCTCCATCTCCTCTCAGATACAGAACCGAGACTGCTCCATCTCCTCTCAGATACAGAACCAGGACTGCTCTATCTCCTCTCAGATACAGAACAGAGTGTACCCTCAGGTATCCTCTTTCAGGTGTGTGCCAGGCAGGCGTCTCTCACCTTGGCCTTGTCTCTCATGGAGCCCTTCCCCAGCACGGAGATCTTGGCCCCTGTGTCCTCCTGCAGACGCTTGATGGTGTTGCCCTGCGGCCCGAGGATCTTCCCCACAAAGTTGAACTGGAAAAAAAACAAAGGAAATAAGGTTAGCAACCACAATAGGGATGCGTGTCCGATCTAGACCAGTATCATCCAGGTTAAGTATCACAACAGAAGCTCCACATTGTTTTATTCAGCATTTCTTTTCAACACAACTAAAAAGGCCAGAAGATTAAATGGTGCACTACACTATGCAAGCCTTGGATCACCCTACATATCACTATGTAACTATGCTGTTGACGTCAACTGGGACCACAGTTTTTTTTTATTTTTTTTTTTTTTATGTGACTTTTTGTAGGCCCTCGTATAAAACTGGCTGTTACATCAAAACGTGTTTCCAGTGTATGCTTAAATTTATGCAGAAGTCTGAGGAAGAGCCTGTGTGCTCAAAGTGTCACTCACATTAAAATCCTTTTAAAGGGAGCCATCAAGTGTGCGGAACTCTATATTCTCCCCATCTACAAGATTTTGTGATCCAGCACCCAGCCTAATAGGTACAGTGGAATGTGTGTCTTAAATCTTTTCATCCCAGTTAATGCTAACCCTAGCCCTTCAAGCTGCCGTAGAGAGAACAGTCATGGGCGCAGAGCCCTGAGCACCACTCTGCTCTGTCACCTCCCATCGTGTCAGAGAATGAAGACGGACGTTATTTCGCAACATGATATCCTGCTCAAGTGATAGCGTCCGTGTTCCAGGAACCGTCTAACACACACAATCTGGTCAAACGGACACCGCATTAGCCCACAAATCCGAAGCCCCGGATTAGCCCTGGGAACGTGATACTAAATGTCTCGGTAAAGGTTGTGACTCGAGTGATGGCGAGACCCCATCTCAAATACGCTGACAGAAATCCTATTGGTAATAGTATTTCTGCCCAGGTAAGGTAGCATGAGCACACCTCACTGAATATTAATAACTGGCTTAATAAATTAATAACACCACCCTCAATGCATGGAACAATTAACATAGTACTTCATGAGATCTGAAACAAATTACACAGGCTCGACTTCACCTCGCCCGTTTCCTAGTCTGATATGAATATGCCGAGTCCCTGGCAACAGCTCTGACAAGTCCCTGCCCTGCTGCTGGACATGTTTAATTAGAGGGTGCAGGCGGGGAGGGAGGGGAGCGCGACAGCGCAGGAGGAGGACTCACCTTAGGGTACTGTTTGACGGGTATGAGCACTCGCTCCTTCAGCTTGATGTTCTTGACTGTGAAAAGGTCCAGATAGGTCTCCCCGTCCTTTCTGGTCTCTCCTTTCTGGAGTCTCTCGATCTCTGGGGGAAGGAGAAAGGGGCCCGGTTGGTTTCAGCCACACACACATGCTCTGTTGAACCAGGACCCGTGTTTCCAACCCTCTCCGCGTCCGACCGGACTATTCCCGTGACATCCGACCGGACTATTCCCGTGACCTCTCCGCGTCCGGCCGGACTATTCCCATGACCTCTCCGCGTCCTACCGGACTATTCCCATGACCTTCCCCACAGAGTGATACACGTGACAGACATCAAAGCACGGGGCGCTATCATACCAACCTGTTCGTTTCAAGCCCTCTGTACTACTCCCTACCCTGACAGCTTTTGAGCCTGCGATGTGCAGACCTGTCAACCAGCTGAACAAGGTGCAGGTTTAGCAGTAGCAAGTGTGTCTGTCGGCAGTAGTGAACTCATCTCCCGGCCGCACACTCACCGAGAAGACACCGAAATCTACCGAGGACCACATACGATTGTTACAACACGTTACACGAGTCGTTGCAAATCAGCAATTTAACATGACTAACAGCTTGAATTTGCATTTCTTAACACAGTTGATCAGGATGCCATCTGCTACCAGTTGGTCCCTTCCAACCTCCTGGGAGAACAAATTTGCTCCAAATTCCTTGCATAATTTCCAGATTATACATATAATAGTGACTGGAAGTGGATTGGAAAGCACAATCGGCACCAGATCAATTCGAGATTTAGGACTTAACTTAACATGCGAATATAGAATAAAGACGGAACTACATGCGTGATTGGTGGGGTAGCTACCAGACAGTACAAATAGCATAATTCTTGTTCAGAAGACCAGTCTGTCAGAACCATGCCGATGCAGCTCATTCGACACGTGTCATGAGAAAGGGTGAACATCTGGAGTTCTCTCAATTGTAAACTTCGCGCAACATCTGTCAAGAGAGCAACATCAGCCGTGATGTAGCAAACCGACATTACACAACACCGATTGCGGTGGGCTATACAAATCTTGGTTGGGCCGTCGTGTATGGAGTTGACCTCGAAGTGCTACGCTATACGAACGTTTCCAGCTACAATAAAATAAAGTCGACTATAAACAACCTTTGAAAAGCCTAATCACAACAAATAATTGGTAGGCCTGGGTATTTCACTATGGTTAATTATTAAACAATGCATTCCTATGACACAATTCATTATATCCCAAACAGAAACTGCAGGAATGCCATCGTGTTTGATGTAGCCTAACGTTAGTGAACTTGCACTAAAAACGAGTAGCTGTAGCCTAACAGAATGCGATTCGATCTCTCGAACACCAGGACATTACCAACGCCGTCTTCTGCCCTAGTGCATAGCTGGGGGTTGCATTTTGCGAGCTCGTCGCAGTCGCCTGATAAACTGCGCACTTCCTATAAATGAACTTACAGGGGGCTGCACTACTTTAAATGTTAAAGGACCCCATTTCTAGATATTCTTTCAAAGCAGTTATCCTGAACAGTTATCAAGAATCAACTGTGCCCTCGCCCCCCACCACGTGGCGACAACGATACCCCCTGTGAAAACTGGGGTGAGATTAGACCCAATGAAAAGGTTTATTGTTTGCCGTTAGCGGGGCAGTGCCCGTCCGGTACAATCCGACCATGACGTGCTTTTCTCACAAGCACGACAAAGACTCATTCTTTCCACAGAAGGCAAATTCCCCTCGACGGAAGCAAAAAAAAGTCCGAAAGACATTTTACCTGCAGACAAAAGTTTCATGGCGTGCGTAAAGGACGAGTCCAGGCTGTCCTTCTCCGCCAGCAGCTCGGGGAGATACTTGCTTTCGTTCTCCATGTTGTGTTTTAAATTCAGTTTCTGTAGAGGGTGGGCGATGCAAACGCTGTAGAAAAACTACAGAGTAAAAAAATAATAGTCCAGTGGTTTATCTACTGCGTGATATCCACCTTGAAGACTTCGCCTAGCGTGTGGTTACCGTAGGCTGCGTTCGGCGAGGGCGACCGAGAGCTTCTGCCGTGTTTCTCCGCGCCGTTTTCTGCCTCGCTGAAAATGGAGGACGCGAGTGCAAGTGAGCTGAGCTCAGGAGGATAAGCCAGCTGAACTGGCACCGCCCACTTCCCGCCTGTGAACCTCGGTGTTGTGTTGCCGTGTCCCCCAGACGTACGTCAGATATTTCATCCCAGGGAATTTGCTCATTTGGATTTCGGTAGGACTCGTCCCTGTCTATCTGTGTTATACAGACCTATAGCAATATCTGGAGAGTGTTAGGGCCATTGTTGGCCATAGAGACAGTCAGCTGGACTGTTTCTATATGGTAGGCTATAGCAAAGCCACCCATACCACAGCTGGACTGGACTCTTTGGAGTAGCCAATCCCAACTGAGAAAGTGGGATGAATTAATTAATTGACCCCAAACACTCATTAACAAAGGGGCAGTTGTTAAGTACGAAAATGTTTGGGGAACTTGATGGTTGACCAGGGGCAAACCTCATCCTAGTGGTGCCATGACTGAGCTGCAGCCGGAGAACATGGTGGACCAGTCCATTTCAGGATGTATACTGCACCCTAGTGGTTCAAACACGCATCACTGAGAGAAAGTAGCCTCTGCTTCCACATACTCTCTCAGCTAGGCCTAGGTCCAACTGGGGGACGTGTCTGTAGCTTATTGACCGTAGTTGCTCATTGACATCGATGCTGTGTTGTACCATTACCTTGTCGCTTTGCCCTCAATGAAACCGATCCGTACACACCAATATTTAACCTATGATAAACATGCATTTTCAAGGCAGGAAGTGCGGGGTGTGATCTTACCGGTGTCATTACACATATTCATGTGAAATATATCGCATTCTCAAACCGAATATTGAAACAAAAGCTCAATTTGAGCCAGAACTATTTTGCCGAACGCACTGCACCATACCTTTCACACTGTAAACTTCCGCCGCGGTAAAGCTAGACGATTGTTCACATCCTCCTAGATATGCCTAACACGTCAACACATGGGGATGGCGATTTCACAAGACAACATTCTACTGAGACCGGTAAGGAGCTCCCTGGCGCCCATTCCTAAATACGCCACTGCCACTGGCGCACCGGAGGCCCGGAGCATAGGAGGCCCCGCTAGATTTTTAGGGGCCCAAGCAGCCGCTTGCTTGCTTGCTTTCTTTCTTTCCCAGATAGCAAGCATACATTGGCCCAACGTTGGCACGGTCGCCAGCTAAATTCCAACGTCGGGCCAACGTTGACATCACCTCTGAAAATTAGGTTGGCGTTGGGTTGTATTATTGAGGTCGGTAACACGTTGGCTCCACTATTAACAATGCCAGAAGCATTATGGCGATAATCACAATTTGAATGACATCAGAGAGAATGTGCTGTGGAAAATTATTAACTTGAGTTATTATAAAACAATATTTTCCACCATATTTCATTGATTTTCAGTGTTGAAGAATAAAGATACTTTGAGTTGTAGCACAAATTATTTTATTTTGCAACTGAGCTGGAATAAATTTAGCACTACAAGAATGCCAAATGAATGCAGTTGGCGAAAGAAACCCCTCTCCAATAGGGTCTGGCTACGGAGCACACCCCTTCTCCGCCATGTGACTAAATAGCTCATCTGACCTGAATTTAATGATATTCTTAGATCGATGTTTTATGGTGTGTATCTGTGTGCCATATAATCTGCTCGTGAATACAAATTTTGAATTTAGCAAACTCGCACTGAGAGCTAGTTATCACAAGAATTGGGTTGCCAGTTTTCAACGGTTGCTGACGGTTTCTGGTGACGGTTGGTTATTACGGTAAGTAGGCTAACGTACATTTTCAACTTGATTAACGTTAGTCTTTATTATTTTGTGTGGATTATTGAAATTAGAACAATTTAGTTCATAATGACAGTGAGCATTTGGGACACAGAAAGAGCTAACGTTAGCTACCTGTAGCATACCTAGGCTAGTTGCCTGTTGTATAGTGCTAGCTAGCAGTAGTGCTAGGGACGAGACCGAACCTCAGTTAGCTAACTTGAGTTTATCTAATGATGGTCATAGGTGAACAACTAGCTAACGTTACTGCCCTTCCACTTTCAGATTAGCTAACTGTTAGCTACAGTAACGTTAACGTTACTATGATTGATTCCGAGAGTGAGAGTGGGGAGCAGGGTGGAGCGAGGAAGACACCCCGGCGTCTTCGATATGAGTCGCAAAGGCTGAACGACCGAGGTCGGGGCTAGACCAGGGTGAACCTAGGTCGAGCCTTTGGTCGCTGGCAGGAGATCAAAGACTTCCATGGCCTTAAAAGTCAAGCCGACATGGCCTCATTTCTCCTTGACCGGTTTGTAAACTATTCTCTTGTCACGTTTTCTAGCTCCTATTGTGTGGTGATGTGTCTGACTTGTTTGAGTCTAGTTTACATACGTTATAGCATGCATTTCAGACATCAGTGCGACATCAGCTAGCTAACGTTATAGCCAACATCTTGCGTAGCCTACACTTTGCTAAAGATCTTTGGATTACTCTGATATCAGAGGTAGCCCTGACACAAGACTGTCATACACTAGTATGTATAGCCTATACATTTAGGCTATGACCGTCTTGGATCAAGGGCTAACATGAGTATAGTATAGTAATTATTGTTTTCATATTTTCATAGGTATGATCAAAGTGGCACAGCAGTAAGGGGCCCAACAACCTCCACTCCCTGTGAAGGGAGGAAAAGGCTCCGCCTGGACCCGTTCCCGCTTGTAGCTTCACCAGTGCAGTAAGAATCCCCTCTCACTAGCCCGCATCTGTGTCTGTACGGTGTGTGTGTGTGTGTGTGTGTGTGTGTCTGTCTGTGTGTGTCTGTGTCTGTCTGGACCCTCCTGTTTCTGCCATCTGTTGTGATTGTGCTTTTAAAGTCGACATGCCATATCCTGTGCTACTTTGTTCATTTTCAAGCTCAATTTCTCAATATCCTGTGACAAATCTCAAATATCTAATATGTGCAAAATAAATACGAAAAGTAGGCTATATATTCAACTTAAGTAAACAGAATTTCATTCAATTCATAATTCATCCCGTCAAAACCTTTTAGCCTTTTAGTCTTTATTTTTCATGCTTATACATACACAATGGTGGTCTGATTTGCTCAGTTGTTGAGTGATAAGGTGGTTGCCTTTATTGACCTGTTCAAGTGATTCCATTCCAAATGGGATTATTTAATTTCAGTTGAACAATCATTAGGTTGTTAATTTACGGCACTGAGATGAACTGGCCTTTATTTCAACACACACACACAAGTATTGAGCAACATGTTGATGGTTCTTGGGCTAGACAAATTCTTTCATTTCAATCAAGTCATCTTTACCTTTGCTTCACTGGTCTTCTGCTCCTTCTCCAAATCCTATTTCCGACATCATCTTCGCAAAGTGCCTACTTCTACTTCTTTAAATGTTTAATGTGATTAACTAGTCTTGCATTGAGGTCTTAATGTGTTCCATTATGCACTTGCTTTCCGCTGTTAACAGTAACCAGGCGAATGTTAGCTAGCCAGCAACTGTTTTCTCATACATGATTTGCGGAGTCTCGCCACCATGCCACGGACCCCACAACTCAGCCCTTGAGTGGGCTAGAGACACAGGGTCTTCACTGGTGGGGGCAGGTGAGGTAGGCCCGGAGAGAGGTACACTGTCCACGACAAGCTCTGACCTGAGGGGGCGGAGTCTCGCCATCACACCACTATCCACGCCATGGATCCCACAACTCAGCCCCTGAGTGGGCTAGAGACACACTTGTCTTCACCGGTGGGGGCAGGTGGGTAGCCCAGAGAGGGGTCCACAGCCCCCGACCCAATATTACGCGAGGGGGCGGAGTCTTGCCACCACGCCACGGACCCCACGGCCAATGGGCCTAGGATATAGACAATTAACTACCGGTGGAATGGTGGTGGAGCATCCATCAGGGACCCGCTGTAGGTCCGCTAGCCTTGTGTTATATTCCGCTGGAGGTCCACCAACTTATCCATCAGGGACCCGCTGTAGGTCCGCTAGCCTTGTGTTATCTGGGTTTATCCCTTACCTTTGTCCAGAAACAGAAGTTGAACCAATTGCAGCAAAACATTACAGGAATCATCAGTCTAACCGCTTTAGCCACTGACCGCTACCATTAATGTTATGGAAGCTGCTGCTAGTTGTTGTGAGCTCATGAGCTAACTGGCTATCTCGCTCTTATCGTGCAGGATTAGCATTGGAAGCATTGGAACTGATGTGTCCAGGCGACAAGACCTTCAGACATCATTTCATGTCATTTCAATTCACAGTTATTTCAGTGGCATGACTAGCTTCCGTCCTACCAGTCCTGAACAGAAACAAGCCAGGCTGGACCTGGCCTGGTTTGTAGACGACTTTTCTTTGATAAAGAATATGTTGTGTGAACCGTGCCGTTGTTTGAACTCAAATGATAGGCTATAACGAATGTTCTACAATACCTTCCTGTTATAATAGCCTAATACAGAGCCACTTGTCTGGAGGCTATTTGTCAATGATGCCTGCAACAATAAACATTAAATGCATTTTAAAAACATTAAGTGGCCGCAATGTCTATCCCATGTCACTCTGTGGGAGGGGCCCCATGGTCCGACCTGCAGGGGAGCCGAAAAATTGCGCAACACCACTGCTACAATCGACCGCTGTGCAGCACCCGAGCATGCATCTATTCAAAAGAAAAATGAAGGCAAATATTGCATAAATGCTTATGGGAGACCACATCCCATTTAGCTATCATCACTCTAGCTGATCCATCTCCGCCCATTATACTGTTATTAGCTCGGGGCAGGGATGGTGGTGGGGGCGGGAAGGTGGGGGGGGGGCAAGGTTGTCCAGAGTGCTCTTGTGATTTAAAATGGATGGCGTCTGAGCTGAATATCAATTGGTCTCATAAAATGTGGAATTACTTTGCTTGGCAGGTGTTATTGGTCCCATATCAGACAGCTCTCTCTGGCTATGTGTATGTGTTGGCTTGTGCCATCCCTAGGGAAGTGTGTGTGTGTGTGTTTGTGTATGTGTGTGTGTGTGTGTGTGAGAGAGAGAGAGAGAGAGAGAGAGGCAACAGACAGGATTCAACCACAGTGACGATTACAGAGAACGTGTCACATCCTACATACACTTCTGCGAGGAGATGTAGCTGATCCTACATTAACTTCTGTGGCTATGATAAATCATGGTTTACCAAGGGACTACGGTCTAGGAGGTAGCCGGGAGGTAGACAGGAGTGGTGACAGAGATGAGTACATCAAGGCCAAGTACACACTCAACAAAGCCATTCACAATGCAAAGAGGAATTACAAAGACTCAATTAAACAAAAAGTTGGCAATATCAACACAAGAGCTGTCTGGCAGAGTTTACAGTCTATCACGGGTTACAGACAAAGCCCCACCCCCCCCAAGCCCTCATTGACTCCAGACTCCGAGGACAATTCAGTGTATTCTACATTACATTGCATTACAGTCATTTAGCAGACGCTTTTATCTAAAGTCACTTACAATAACAAAGGATCTGCCCTACCCCATCCACCCCAGCCATCACTACTCACCTTCCACCTGCTCACCTCCCCTTCCCGCAACCTTGCACGCTCAGTCTGCCTCTCTCCCCCCACGACCCCGCCCAACGTTCCATTTCTGAGCAAGGGGTCCAGTCCCTCTTCAAAAGACAAGAAAAAAAAACACAAAGCTTGTGGCCCTGACATGCTATCACCTGCTGCCTCAAACACTGTGGCTTCAGTGTTCACAGACATTTTCAACCAGTCTTTGAACCTATGCAGAGTCTGCTTCGTATCAGCCGCCATCGTCCTAGTTCGTGAAAAGTCAAAAATCTCCCACTCGCACTCACCTCTGTGGTCATGAAACCGTTTGGACGTCTGGTCCTGTCCTACCTCTAAGCCTCCACTTATGGACCCCTTTGCAATTTGCATACAGGTCCAATTGCTCAGTAGAGGATGCTGTGAGCATGGGGCTCCACTACATCCTGCAGCCCCGGGACAAACCGGGCACCTATGCCAGAATCCCATTTGTGGACTTCCGCTTAGCCTTCAATAGGCAAGGCAAGTTTATTTGTATAGCACATTTCAGCAACAAGACAATTCAAAGTGCTTTATATGAGGCATTAACAGCATCAAGACAAAGTGCAAGAAACATATAAAAGGTCATATACAACGGAATGCAAAAAAAGGACATTTAAAACAACTGCAGGATAAATAAAATACAGGAATAAAAGTTACATTTACCAAAAGTTACCATAATCCCAGACCTCCTCCAGCCTCGTGAGACTATCTTGATCTTGTGAGCTCACATTCAGTTGTACAAGACCTCCTTCTACAGTAAACTAACCCAGCTGAACATTGACTCCATCTGTCAGTGGATTACTGACCAACGGGAGGCAATACGTCAGACTGAACCCTCACCTGTCTGTGTACTGCCCCCGCTGCTCTTCTCCCTGTACACCACTGACTGCACCTCTGGCGACCAATCTGTCCAAATCCTCAAATTTGCGGGTGACACCACAGTGGTACAGTAGGCCTCATCACCAGCAAGGATGAATCCAACTATCGGAGGGAGGTAGACCGCCTTGAGTCATGGTGCGTTAGCAACAATCTGGACAGGTCTATCAAGACGAAAGCCACACGCCACCAGAACAGCTTCTATCCCAAAGCAGTGGCCCTTCTCAATACCTCCTGAAACCATTTGCATTGTATGTTGAATTTATGTGGTTCCACTGTGCCTTCAGTGTTAATTATCCATACCACATTACCTACTGTGAATTTTATACATTCATCATCATTTAGCATTTATTTATATTTATTTAATGCTACTCACATCCTGGGGATGTTTGTGTATTATTGTATACATAGTATTGTATATTGTATGTCTTGTGTACTGTATATCATGTGTTGTGTGTTCAGTTTAGCTCTTATGAGCCGCACAAAGAAAACCAAGTAAAGTTTGTTGTAAATGTAATGCACCTACTGTGTGTGTGCAAGAGAGAGAGAGAGAGAGAGAGAGAGAGAGATGGCGGGGGGGGGGGGGGGGGCAAGAGTGTATGTGTGAGTGAAAGAAAGAGAGACAGAGAAAGGTGGTCAGATTACCATGCTCTGTGCCCAGTCGTCCTCTCCCCTGGCAGGACATGTGGTATCTGTGTCCCAGCCAAAAGAAAACAAAGCCCCAGAAATAACCTTTTTTTCTGGGTAATCACAGCAGAATGGAGGGATGAAATGTTAAGTTCTGTTTACAATTTAGTCATTTTTGGTGTTAAGTAGGCTACCTTGCACAAAAAGCTCCTGATTCTGCCTATGTGAACAAAGGAACACAGATCTGTGTTTCTGTGTTATTATGGAGAGAGTGTTGTCTAAATATTTGTGGAGAGAGTTGTTTGACACTGACACAGGTGTTGTTACTGTAGATTCAGTGTTTATGATAAATCTGTCATCTCTAACACAATAAAATATGTTAATTCAAGGAATATTAATCCTGTTGAATAGCTGGTAGCTATGTATGAATAATCTCCTGCTTTAGGAATATAGGACACTTATCCCAGGGTGCCGAGCGTTCCTCTGCTCAATGGGACTCAAGGATTCCACTTTATCATCTTCAGAGATGCTTTGTTTTTCTTTGAAAGCATTGTGTGTGTGTGTGTGTGTGTGTGTGTGTGTGTGTGTGTGTGTGTGTGTGTGTGTGTGTGTGTGTGTGTGTGTGTGAGGAGAGAAGACACCCAAGAAATTTCCCCCTAATGTATGCATGCACATACTTCACTGATCTACTCACAATATTGAATCATTGCCCATACATGGCATGCTACAGTATACCTTCAGGGGTTTTCAACTTTTTCATACCCACGCCAATCCAGGGATCCAGGGAACTAGACTCAATCAATCAGGGACCCCCACCTACACTCACAGTCAATCAGGGACCCCCACCTACACTCACAGTCAATCAGGGACCCCCACCTACACTCACAGTCAATCAGGGACCCCCACCTACACTCACAGTCAATCAGGGACCCCCACCTACACTCACAGTCAATCAGGGACCCCCACCTACACTCACAGCCAGTCAGGGATCCCCACCTACACTCACAGTCAATCAAGGATCCCCCACTCACAGCCAATCCAGTTACCCCCACCATAAACTGTAAACATAAAATATAGATTAAGACAGTGCGAATCCTTTATTATGTTTGTGTAATAATGCCCTTAACATTTTAACTAATATCAGAGTCTGACCATAATGCTTTACAAATAAAAATAGTTGATTGGTTTCTCCTTCAAATGGCTGTGGTGTGTCTCCAAATGTCTCAGCAATGTTGGAGGCTTCACTCATTTGACAGATGTCTTGAGAAATATTATATTTTTGTTACACTAGTTTAATTTAGGAATAATATCGAAACTATATACTTTGTATTCATGGATTACATATGCTTGGCCACAGACCCCTGCAATTCCTTGCAAACCCCTAGGGGTCAGCAACACCTCCTCACTTCTCCTCTCCTCCCTTCTTCCCTCCCTCCCCTCCCCCTTCCACCTTAACCTGCTCTTTAACCCTAGGGCCACAGGCCTCATATTCCCAGAACTCCTCCAGTGACCGACTTGGCTAGAATGTCTTCCAAGGCTTCAGTCCTTCATGATGACACAGTGCATGAGCTGCCTGTCAGGTTTCCTTTCAATCATGGTGTGTGTGTGTGTGTGTGTGTGTGTGTGCGCGGGCGTGCATGTATGGCACGGTGATTGATGTGCAATCAAATTCACCTAGTATAGGGCTGAGAGGCCTTTCTGAACTTGACTTCTAATGACTTCGAGAAGTTTGTGTGTGTGTGTGTGTGTGCGCGTGTGTGTGTGTGCGTGCGTGCTCTTGGCTACACCTCATATCTCTGGCTCCCTAATGACAGACATTCAAGACAAGGCAGGAGAAAACAGAAGGGAGAAACAGAGTGCTGTCGCTGTAACACATCTTTTCCTGGATCATTAGCCATGGCATTGAATGTCTCACGACGCCCATGACTGATGCACAAAAATACAATTCATCACTTCCTTGCCCATATAAAACTAGAAATTATTCATAGAGACTCATGATTATGGAAATATGACATTTTTCTGTTCACTTCCCAAGAACAAAATCATCTCTTTCTCTCCCTCCCTCCCTCCCTCCCTCTCTCTCTCTCTCTCTCTCTCTCTCTCTCGATCTCTCTCACACACACAGTACTGAAGCATGTCTGTGACATTTGGCTTATAGACTACAAATTACCATTATCTGCATATTCAGTATTAAACGATCGTTTAGCTTTCTTTTGGTGTACTTGACTTGGAGGGGAAAAGTTTCATTTCTGAATTTGAATGACAATTTATGTACAAAACTCCTCAGGTGATAGAAGATATTTGTGTTACTGTAGTATATTTTTATACTGTACCATACAGTATTACAGCAATACATTTGTATTACTCTCATGTAGTAATCATTTTATTAAGAATAATTAATAAACTTCGCTTTAGTAGAAACTGTGTTAATTAAGTAGTTTAACAGGTCAGTTACAACAGATGTCCTGTCCTGAGTAAGCATTCCTTTGTCCCTGAGTCAATAAAGATAGCACCTTTGAAGTCAGTTAGCCTACAGTTGTAACGTGATCCTAGGAGGACACAGGAAGGACCCAGCAGCCCCCGTGTCCGAAGGGCATGGATGTATTAATAGAACTGGATACAGCCACTCCATTCACTGACCGCTATCAACAATGAAGCCCTACTGAACCGCGCCATCTTGGCAAATTTGTAGTCATTTGACTATTTCCGGTGACTTTTGTACTTGCGCAGTTGTGCTTTACTGGCCTTCCGGTGACTTTTGTACTTGCGCAGTTGTACTTCTGTCCTACGCGCGTCCACGTCCACGGTGGCACCGCTTCTAGCTATCGAATGGCCGACTGGTGTAAGATGGATAGCCTAACGTTAGAGAGATAAATGTAGTCTATGGTTATGTTAATAAAGCTAACAATGATGTTGTAACATGCATGCAGCACTGCCGATCTGAACGATTGATTCATTATTACCATGGATCGGTATTGGGATTGATCAAGGGCGAATGTGAAATAGCAGCCACGAACTCAGCGGGTTATCCGAGATGCGGTAGCAGCGGCCAAAGCTCCTGTTGGCGGGGAGTGAAGCTCTTCAACTCGCCTGTCACTGGCTCCCTGGAGGAATTTAGCCTGGCTGCAATAACGTTATCGCGAACGGAATGAATACCATCTACTAGCAAACAAAACATGTTCAGTTATATTTAACCTGTTAAAACTAAGATGCCTGGATGAAAAAATAATTTCTCCAATGGATATATTTGACAAAAACAGGTTAATATGCAAGCCGGTTTTCATTGCTAAATCAAAGCGGGGAGAGCCGGGAACGTGCAACGGATACAAAGGGAACCAGCTGACACCCTGACCATTCAGAACTTATATATATATATATATTAGTTGAACCGTTTGTGACCATGTTTATATCCCTTGTATGCAAATTTGTTTGTCATGTGATTCCTGGCCTGGAGCCAGATATATTCTCGCCGCCTCGTAAAAGAAAGTAGTATTTGCCTAAAGATTCGACCGTGTGTAGGCATGCTCAATAAATTGATGATTCGACGATTTTGGCATCCTTGAAGTTCTGTTCCACAAGAAGATGATGCATTCGAAATACACTGCATTACAATAAAAGGGGGCGTCGACACCTTGACGAATTCAAGATGAAGAAAAAAAACTTGGGTCTGCTTGGGTCGCAACTTTTTCTCTTGTTTGTGTTGGTATTGTGAAAGGTATTTTTGATTAAGTGCTATTATAGTTGTTTAATACAAGGCCTGTCTATTTAGGCCTAGTGAAGCTTCAATACTGCTGTACACTTTGTACTTTTTCAGAACACATCGTGCGCATGAAAAGTTATTATCTGTGTTCCAGTAGCAGATAAGTTGACTGCCAAGGACACCTCACAATGAAAAGCCTGTCTGTGTTGCAGTAAATGTAACTTAACAGAGAACCCCTTAATCACATCGGCTGAATGGAAAACGAAACTAGTGAGCTCATAGGACTAACATTAGATAAAAGTTTCAACCAATCAGGTACTCACACATGTAGTCATGCGCCAATGTATTGTGTGGAATAGTATATACAGAACATCCCGACACTAGTCGGCGCGCTTACCCAGATACCCCTTGTGTCTCTGTGTGACCGTCCCTTTGCTGCAATTGTAAGGTAATAAAGTATGTTTCTTTTATTCTATTCTGTTGTATTTCTCGTCCTCATTTGACAAGGTTGTGTGATTGTGTTGGTCCTTGGGAGGAGAACCCTGTGGTAGGCTACTGGTGAATTCAATCTGAAGTGTTATAATAGTACTTTGTGAGTGTCCAAATGTCATAGGTCAACCGAGTCCAGCCACCACAGTATAGAGTGCCTGACTCATCTGACAGAAAACCAAACAGGCAATCAGACAGATGTATCCTGGTTGATGTCCGCGGGTAGCTTCACAATCACACACTGTGCATTGTCCAGTAATCTGTCCGCCAGGCAGGCATGGATTTCTGTTTCACTACACCGGGGTTTTCCCAGCTCAATAAATAATGCTTTTGGCTGGGAACTGGGAGTAAAAGATAACAACCCCCGAGGTAACCGCATCATAGCTGTCAAGTCTCCCGTTTTTCCTGGGAAACTACCGTATTGTACCCTTCTTTCCCGCCATTCTCCCATGTAAATAGTTTCCCGTAAATCTCCCGTATTTTAACCTCAATTTAAACCAGGCCAGGTCAAGCCTGGCTTATGTGCGTGGCTGGCTTTTTTATGTTCAGGACTGGTAGGACAAAAGCTAGTCATGCCACTGAAATAGCTATTGATTTGACATGAAATAATGTCTGATAAATAAAGATGGGTCTTGTCACCTGCACATAAGCTCCAATGCTTCCAATGCTAATCCAGCACAATAAGAGCGGGATAGCCAGTTAGCTTATGAGCTCACAACAACTAGCAGCAGCTTCCATAACATTAATGGTAGCGGTCAGTGGCTAAAGCAGTTACACTGATGATTCCTGTAATGTTAGCTATTTTGCTGCAATTGGTTCAACTTCTGTTTCTGAATAAAAGTCATGACTTACTGTTTTGCACTTCTCTTTAGGTGGTGAATAAGTAGACCAACACACAGTGGGTTATTTGTATATCTATTTGATTGAGTCAGCAAACAAGTTTTGCTTTAACATTGAATATGCACATCACTTTCGCTTTTGGTGCGCATCAATGGTGTGCACTAACATATGTGAATACGCCCTCAGACACAAGTGTTGGTGCTCCATCTGCTCAGTAGAGAAGCTTGTAAAACCCTGAGTGTCCTACAGCCAGGCACACAGACAGACAGCCGGCAGACAGCCAGGCAGACAGGCAGGCAGACAGGCCGGCAGACAGGCCGGCAGGATTGAATGAACAGGAACAGAGCAAACACAGCGGCCGGATAGGTCAACACAGGTGTCTCTATCACAGTGAGACGTTACATAACGTAAAGCTTCTGTTTTCTGCCTTTCTTTTCGCCATTTTTAAGAAGGGGTAACACGGTTACAGTTGTAGTATGAGATTGCTATGACTACTGTCACAGAAGAGAGGGCGTTTCTGGGTCCTGTCTTGATTGACGCGCCAAAACAACAGCAGAGTATTATGGGATTTGTAGTATTAGCGGTGAATGCGCTGTATAATACTGGCGGGCCAGCTCTAGTAGTCATTTGGTATTGCCTCGCGGGCCCAATATAATTACACTGCGGGCCAAATTTGGCCCGCGGGCCAGAGTTTGACACCCCTGCTTTAGAGCATTCACACTATTGTTATCCAGTTCTTTATTATTATTATTCCGTACGTTTTTTGGCTCGCTGTAGCTCCTTCAAACTTTGAGCTATTTAAACCATTCAGGTATCAAAAATGTTCAGCTTGTTAAGGACACGATGGGACAGATTTTTAATAACTTTTATTCTTTTTAAAATATTCATCTTTTTTAACTTTTTTTTTTTAATGGAAGTCAATGGGGGAGTTTTGAAACCTTCTTCAGCCTTCAACTCCTTCATACTTTGAGCTACAGAAACCATTCAACTATCAAAATGTTCAGCTTGTTAAGGTCTTTAAGGGATTCCGATTTTTAATAACTTTCATACTTTTTTAAATATTCAGCTTTTTTCAACAATTTTTTACAATGGAAGTCTATGGGCAGACCTTGAAACCCCTCGTCAGCTTTGAAACCTATCTCCTCCTTCATTTTTTGTGCTAGAAACCTCCTTCAAAGTTTAAAATGTTCAGGACCTTTAGCTGAGTAAACGATCCATTCAGATCGGTCAGGATGTGTGGAATGTTCAGTTTTTAGAGTGTGGCAGCCTGTCTTTTGAAAACATCTACACGATTTGTAAACTGCTGTCGCTCCTACAGTTTTAACAGCTCATACACACATTATACATTAAAACGTTCACACAACTGTGCTGATTCGTACAATGTAAGTATCTAAGCCGTGTGACTTATAGTTTTCGCTGTTTGACGATTTGTTCGGCAACTGCACTCTCCATTGAAACATATGAGCCCACACTGACTTTTGAGCTGCTCATTTTGCATTTTTACCCTTTTTCTAACTCGTCGCCATACCTACAGTTTTTAAGCTACACGGACATATCATAGCCTAAAATGTTCAGCATTTTCTCAGGATTCCTACGGTGTCAATATCTAGGCTGTGACCTTTATACTTTTTGAGAGAGAGCTGTCTGAAGCCGGCATGCCTTTCCATTGAAGTGAATGAGAGGATGCTCACAGTGTCAGTTGGGATTTGAATTTGGGGACACACGCAGGCTCTCTGTACAGGCACCCTTTTATGACTACTGTGGTAGCATTCATATTCCTCCCTTCCATCCTTCCGTCCGTCCTTCCTTCCGTCCTTCCTTCCTTCCTTCCTTCCTTCCTTCCTTCCTACCTTCCTTATAATAAATATTCAGAATGACACTCTTTTTCAGGCTGTAAACTCATATTAATACATTTTCTCCTCTTTCAGCTATTGAACTCAATAAAACTATGAGTTATGATGAGTGGTCTAATCTATTTTTTAAGTGTAGTACTAGCAGTACTTATAACAAACACCTTTTGTTTCTCACTGCTACTGCTTCTCACCTCAACTTCCATTCAACACCTCCACAGTTACTGCTCGGCCCTGGAGTGGGCTATAGACACACGGTCTCCAATGAGGCGTGCATGGGGATGGCCTGGCAATCACTGACCTGCCCCCAACAACCTCTGACCTGATGGGGCGGAGTCTCGTCACCACGCCACTATCCACGCCACTGTCCGTACATCTCAGCCCCTGAGTGAGCTAAAGACACACAGTCTTCACTGGTGGGTGAATGGAGATTGCCCGGAGGTCACTGTACTGTCCGCGACCGGCTGTGACCCAAGACGGACTTACCACCAGCTCCACAAGAACTTCTTAAGATCATCAGATGCACCTGCAAGACAGACTGCAGCAGCGGCAGACTGAGGTGCACATGCAAGAAACATGGCCTTGGGTGTTCTGTTGCATGTAGCAGCTGTAAAGGATCAGGGTGTGCAAATTCACATCAGGCGGCATGTGATGATGAAGATGATGATGAATGCAAGTTATTATTATTATTATTAATAATAATAGTAATATTATTGTTATTATTATTATTATTATCATCCTGCTCATGTTCTTCTCTCCTGAAGTGTACCTTCTAATCGTTTAATTGTGTGTGTGTGTGCGCGCGCATGCGCGTGTGATTTTCTCCCACAGGTATCTGAAGTGGACCCTCTAGCACCTGGCTGCTCTGCTGTGGACGGTTCTACATCTCAGACTGTCCTCTCCAGGGTTCTACTGTTCTCTACAGGGCTGTAGACTGTTCTCCAGGGTTGTAGACTGTCAAACTTCAGGGTTCTACTGTTCTCTACAGGGCTGTAGACTGTTCTCCAGGGTTGTAGACTGTCCTCTCCAGGGTTCGACTGTTCTCTACAGGGCTGTAGACTGTTCTCCAGGGTTGTAGACTGTCCTCTCCAGAGTTCTACTGTTCTCTACAGGGCTGTAGACTGTTCTCCAGGGTTGTAGACTGTCCTCTCCAGAGTTCTACTGTTCTCTACAGGGCTGTAGACTGTTCTCCAGGGTTGTAGACTGTTCTCTCCAGGGTTCTACTGTTCTCCAGGGTTGTAGACTGTTCTCTCCAGGGTTCTTCTGATCTCTCCAGGGTTCTAGACTCTCCAGGGCTCTAAGCAGTTTGAGTTTGAGCTATTTGATTAATAAACGTCAGATTTTCTGTTGCAATATGTGTGAGATTCACCCCTTTTCTCTTTACCAAATGCCAATAGCATTAAAAAATATATTTCTGTATATGCACTGTGATGCATCCTATATCGTTTCTGGTTGATTGAGGACAGTGTTGTGTGGACATCAGACAAGAAAACATGCATAAACCTTTTTTTTTACATAGGCGAAAATTGGAAATTGTGATATTTGTCACATACCTTTATCTGCATTTGTCATTACTTTCCACCACTGGGATTTTGGGGGACTTTTGATATGTTATAAAGAACATATTTATGAGACAAAAACAGTTGAAACCATTTCTGTTGCAATTTGTTCAAGGTTATGTCATAAAATACCTGGACTAAAAGGGCAGCCCTGCCTCAGCCTACAGGGGTAGGCTATGTGTTGAACAATGATGTTCGCAGTCTTGTCGCACATTTTGAGAGAAGGGTATCTCTGCAGGCCCGGAGACTACGAGGGGGCGGGTCAAGTGTCAATCAATTTTTACTTTGGCCAATCAGAGGCTGACAATCGTCTTGTCAATCAAAAACTAATTACGCCTGAAATGGTTGTCAATCACTTTTTAATTGGGCGAATCGCCTTTCTCTTAGGAGAAGGGGCGTGAGACTCAAAGCTAATTTATCATTAATACGTGTCAGCTGCAGAGGAGAACGATCAGGCGAACAGTTTGGATGTATTTCGAGGTAAGGGAAATTGACACAAGTGCATAACAATACGCAGTTATTTAAGGTATTGTAATGTTCTGGGGTTGTTGTGTATCGCTCTAGTTATATGGTCTTAGGGGCACCACTGTTTAGCTGGGGGTGTTGTTTCCCCCGGGAATTATAAGAGTGAGGGACGAGATGAGAGACGTGGGTGATGCGAGTTGTGGATGCAGAGAACTTTACTGTGTGTTTAAACGTGGGCATCAGCCATATAGTTGCCGGTCAAATAAGAGAGAAAATAAATCACCATTCACAAGGGAAACTCTCCTCATCATTTCCGAAGACGGATCGTTACATTTGGTGTCAGAAGTGGGATAGCGTGGCACAATGTGGAGGTGCACACGGTGGTTGGAGAGCAGACCAGGCGCCGAAGTTTTCTGGTAAAGGCAGCTTGGAGGCGTTTTTTATGCAATTTGAGCTGGCAGCCGAACTGATTGGCTGGCCTATGGACGGTAGAAAGAAAGCTGCACGTCTGGTTTTGTCCCTCACGGATGACGCCCTGGCGTGCTTGACTGCGCTGGGCCCGGACGAGCGGGGAGACTATGGAGCTGTGGTGGGGGCGCTACAGAGACGCTTCGGTAGATGTGACAACAAGAGCATTGTGGTCACAGAGCTATGCAACTGGCACAGACAGCCCGGTGAGCCCCTTCGTGCACTGGCAACTGACATTGAGACACTTACAAGACGAGCATACAGCCATATGCCCCCCGCAGTGCTGAGTGAGTACGCCAGAGATCAGTTTGTCCGCGCCATCGAGCCGCGAGACCTGCGTGAACTGGTTCAGCTGAGGCACCCTAGCACGCTGCAGGAGGCCTTGGAGCTGGCGCTGGAGAGAGAGGACCTGAGGGGTGGGACCACACAGGAGGGCATGAGAGAGGCCTCCCCCACGGTGAGGGTTGCAGTGGAGAGCAGCCCAGCTCAAGAGGAGCCGGCGTGGGTGGGCGCGATGATGGAGCGGATGACGGAGCTGGTTCGTGCCGTGTCATTGCAACCCCAAGGAGGTGCGGCTCGTTCCCCGGGGCCCATGCGCTGCTGGGGGTGTGGCCGGCCCGGCCATCGCCTCAGGGACTGCCGCAATCGCCCGGAGAAGCAGGGAAACAGCAGGTGGTCCGTTTAGGCGGGGCGGACCCCTGGCGCCATGTCCCCTGCTGATCTGTCTCCAGCGGAGGGAGCCAAATGGCACAGCTGAGGGAGTGGGGCTCTACTCCCCTCAGAAACAGACGATGACACTGAGTCGGTCATGGTGGTGGGCTGGACGCATGCAGGCAACAACCCAATTCGGCCCTTATTCTGAGAAACACCCATATACAACAATGATCCTAGCCGTCACAATGTGGCTAGCTAAGTGTAGGCTATTCTTGACCCACGTTAACATTAGCAAAGCGGTGTACCTGCGCACATGCACAAACAGAGCAGTGCTTCTACAAAGAAATCTATCATATTTATTTTCTCATGTAAACACTGGGCGTTTGGTGTTGCCAAGCAATAGGCTCTTTGCACAAGCTCCACTACTTCCTGAAATTCTACAGGCATTTCCTGTCCTATACCATTGGATGGAAGTGATTAATCAGGTGTGCCGCAGATTAATCACACAGATAAATCTCCACACTCCTCTCTCAGCCATATGTTTCCCCTATGTGGATCTGAAAACAGTGATAGGGATTAAATTAGGTTGCTAAGAGAACTGCTAGTCACCAGAAGCATTCAAGAACATAACCCGTGCTGGAATACTATTGTATGAACAAATCAATACAAGTAGAGCACATCTACTGACAGGCTGGCTGAATGACTGGAAGACTGACTTGGGACCTCCACTGAGGGCATCGCAGTCCTGGCTATGGATCAGTAGGCTAGTGATGCTCCCCTGCCCCTGGGCTAGTGTAGACCATTGCTAGCCTCTACCAATACATCCATGGCCTCTACCCACAAGCCATTACATACCCGCCCCCTCGAAGTCTCCGCCCTGCAGAGATGCACACTTGGAGAGGTACAGCGCTGATCCTGAAGAAAAGTCGGTGCTTTTCAGAAGTATGTTTACATTCCTTTGTCTGACTCTGAACCTCTCTAAGCTCTCAGGTAAGATCTACCTTTTCACTTTGTCACGCGGCGAAGAAGAAGACTACCTAGGAAAAATAATTTCGCTCGGACAGAACGCGTCTAAATAAGTTATTTAATGGTTGCGCCGAGGCTTCAAAACCCAGCATTTGTTTAAATAGACCAGTTTGCTGAGGTAAGTGAAGTTTCATGTTTATCTGACACTTGTAAATATGAACGCCTCTCCTAAATAGGCCGACACCGATTTATTTTGACGGCGAAGTGAATGGAGCTGGAAAGGACTTTTGTCTGGCATGAGCGAGCGTAATGCGACAACAGGACTGAGAACGGCTATGTGGCAGGTAGCCTAACTCGAGAAGTAGCCTCTTCATCGGAGTGAATTGGCAACAGAAAATAAACGTTAAAACGTTACAAACATTAAACACAAATACCCTACAGAATAGTGAATGTGGAAAACTGGGACATTAAGTTGTCCCTGTCAAATCGGGACGTCTGGTCACCGTAGGTTCATACCACAGCAAATCTGATGATGAAGAATGAGCATTCTCAAGTTAAGTAGCCTATTTTTTGTCACCATTTCCCTATTCGGATTTACCTAATTTAGCTCCTTTCAGAGATTAGAGTAGGCGGTCTAGACTAACCAAAAGAATCAACTTTGCCCCAAACTAAAAGTCCACAACAATCAATTTCATTGATGGGAGATATGGGATATGGAAAAACACAGGATGCCAATATTTGGTTCTATTTTGAATCAGCAGCCTTCTATATAAGGCCTTATTATAGGCGGAAAGCAACAAGTTATTTTGTATGACGAATATTCACTTTAAATCCTGGTCCTACTCTTCTATCAGGGATAGAACAAAACCTGACCTATTTTTTCATAACTTTGACTTATCCCCTTCATAAAATGAATGATCAGACTTTTTACGTGTTTTGAAAAAGCCATGAAATTCTTCGATAAAGTGATTCACCACATTTGCAAAAAAGAGCCAAATACTCCAGGCCTGGCCTGAAAAAGGAGTTTCAAGGTAATCCTGCATCATTTCTCATCTACTGGTTGGATTTACTTTATATTTCCACAGATTGTCTACAGGTAGAACCCTAACACCCCAAACCAACCAAAGTGTCACAATATTATTGTATTGTGAATCAGCAGGCTTTTATAGACTACTAGGCCGTGTTACAGACAGATACGTCAAAGTTGTTTTTTTTTCTGAGTTACTTCTAATCCTGGTGTAATTCATTAGGTCGTCCTCAGACGAGCTTGACAGACGACCCAATCATCTCGGTCGTCCATACATCCAGCCAGTTCTGCAGAACTCTCCACTCCTGCGTCCCTCCTCAGTACATCCATGTATGTTGGTGTGGGACGTCCTCTTAATCGGTGCCCTTGTGTTGGCTACCAGAGCACCAGCTTGCACCAGCAAGTTTCATCCTCCTGGATGCCACTTTCTCACTCAGCTTTGGTAGCCCGCCATGGGAGAAATGTATCTAATCCAAAGAACATTGTTAAAAAGAAAAGCCACTCAACATTTCATAAATTAATTGTTATCAAAGTCAATGTATAGTGTGTCCCCCTGTAGCACCCCTGCTAGGATGTCGAAGTCCTCACTGTTGCCATCTGGGTTACCACTCTGGCTCTTGTGCCCCTGTACATGGCCTCTATGGCCCAGAGTAGGTTAGGAGGGACCCCGTAGGCCTTAAGGATCTTCAACATCACGCCTCTGTGTATTGAGTCAAATGCTTTTTTGAAAACAATAAAACACAGGACTGCTGTTAGGTTGTTTTTTTTCACCTCCTCGATGATCCTCCTTAAGGCCAGGATGTGGGCTATGGTGGTCCTTCCTTTTCTGAAGCCATCTTGGTTGTCCCTCAGGTGAAGGTCAATAGCATCTCGAATCCGGTTTAGTATCAGGCAGTTGTACATTTTCGCTATGACACATGTCAGGCTAATGCCACAATAGTTGTCTGGCTTAGACAGATCTCCAGATTTCGGCACCGGGATGATGTTGGAGAGGAACCATATATATATATATATCAGGCTTGATGTTTTTTATCAGAGCTTGGTGGCAGATCTCCAATATGATGTTGTCGAGATCACAGTTCTTAGGGACCTCTGGGGGATGCCATCCGGCCCAGCACTTTTCCTTGCTTCAGAGCAGACTTCGCTGTGGCAAACTCCTTAGCTGTAAAGAGGCCATCGTCAATCACAAGATTTGTGAAGACTGCAGGTATTTCTTCCTCAGCTCCTTTCACTGTCGGGTGTGTGCCTAGGAGATCCCGGAAGTGGGTGAACCAGGAGGCCACTTTCTCCTCTGGGCTGCAGCCTGCTAGTTGTCCCTCCCTCGACCTCTTGCGCCCACTCATCTCATTTATGACCTTCCATGACTCCTTGTACTGTCGTTCACCAAGCACCGTCTCCACCTTCATCACCTCCTCCATCAGCTCCTCCCCTTTGATCCTGTCATAGGTGTTGAACAGCTGCTGTTTGGCCTCGTTCAACACCTCCCGACTCTGGTCCACTCTTCCTCGAAGCTTCTACGCGCCTCTTCCATCCGTGCCCACGCCCTCATGACCTCTGGGTGTTTGGATCTGGGGAAGGCTCTGAGTCTCCCCTTTGTCGGCACCCACCTCCTTGTTGCCTCCTCGTTAGCAGCGAGAAACTGCCCATATGTTGTCTGAGGCTTTTCCTCATCGGCCTGCAGTTGTTAGCGGCTTCTCACCTCCGCCATGTAGCTGGCCTGGAGGTCAGGGCTTCTTGCGAAGGCCTCCCAGTCGGGCCGAGGCCTTGGGATGTTCTTGGGGACCCTCAGGCTCAGACGCAGCCTCACAGAGACCACACGGTGGTCGGAGCCTACAGAGTTGAATGTACTGTACAACTCTGCGTTGAGGATAGACGTCCTCCATTTCCTTCTAACCATCTAATGCTAGTTAAGGACTGTGGGGTGCAACTCCTCACAGCCTTACTCTGGACGTTTTGGGCTTAAAGCTCTCATCCGCCCTTGCTCCACACCTCCAGATGGTATACGGTGCGGAGCCAGGCGCGAGCAGCACCTGTGGTTTTTGTTCCGAGTTACCTTCTCCTAGATGGGTTGCCTACCAATGCTATGAGCCCCATCTGCCCATGCTATTTGCCCATAGCTGGGACAGTGGTTGGCAGGAGCCAGGGCGTGTCCACACACAGGTGGGCCTGCGCGCCTTGCCTCTGGGGCCCACTGTTGCTCCGAGATCCCCTACAGTGTAGCCTGGGACCGTGAGGTACCCAGTTACCATGTGTGGCCACGGGGAGGCACTGTAGGAGTCTTGGCGGTGGATTGGCTTTGTACCGGCAGAAGGAGACTTACGCACCTGACTCCTCTTTTCACCTGACTCCTCTTTTCACCCTCAGTGAGGAGGGCTAGCCGGCGGTGGTAGCTGAAAGCAGAGTAGCAAGCAGAAGCGGCATGCAGCATGCACTAACTACAAGCACTACTACCCCAGATCTACTGCACTACACATCACACAACCCTGCACAGTAATGCACACACAATCATACTGTAAAATGCCTTCATACAACTGGCGTGTCTGTGGTTGATGCAAGAATGCATCAGAGCTCATCAAGAGTGGTACTTTGCCTTCTTTTTTGGACCATAGAGATGAATAGCATGTTTTCTTGCAACCGGTAGAGCCTCTGGAAGGCAATCAGTCAAGCCAAAGGTTCTCAGATCCTGAAGCTCATTTATGTGCTTGTCAAGTTTATTGAAAGCTGTGGATTTGCCTATTTTTATGTAGTTCTATCTCGCATCAACCACAGACATGCCAGTCTCACATCTGCCTCCCACTGAAGATGCTTTTGAACAGCATGTCCTACGGGCGATGTACCAAACTGGCATATGGTGCCACAGTCGTGTCGCTAAACCCCTCCTTTGGAATACAGTTGGAAAAGGTTGGATACTAAAATATGATGTATCACTACAGCCAGTCCTTTTCAAAAAGGAGCCTGCACCGAAAGCTGTGAGAGATCTCAACCATCTCTATTGCAATGATACAGATTGCAATAAAACAAGAAAGTGCCAGTGTCTGTCTGTGGGATTGCACTGCACAGAATATTGCTCCTGCACTTCCATAGACTGTCATAATGCTAGTGACTGATTCACTCCCCTGGAAAACAATTTGACCAGTAATTATTCAGGTCCTCCCCCACTGCTCAAATAGTTGATTTCTAAATATCACAAAAAGTAACAAAAAAATGAAACTGAGAATAAGCACTTGATTCATGATTTTTCAAGAATGGCACAGAAAAAGTAGTGTATTCCACTGTGTGTACTTAACCCATACTGCACTTTAAGTCTGACTACAAGGCTGCCAATATAACAATATTTGTCATTCCTGCTGCATTAAGGTGTATGAACCTGATCATCTATAGATTCCATATGAATATGAAGTGGGTGAAAACATGGTATCAAATTGTAATCCCTGTTATTAAGCAGTCATTGTGTTGTATGAAGGCATTTTACAGTATTATTACACCAGGATTAGAAGTAACTCAGAAAAAAAAAACTTTGACGTATCTGTAACACGGCCTGCTGATTCACAATACAATAATATTGTGACACTTTGGTTGGTTTGGGGTGTTAGGCTTCTACCTGTAGACAATCGGTGGAAATATAAAGTAAATCCAACCAGTAGATGGGAAATGATGCAGGATTACCTTGAAACTCCTTTTTCAGGGCAGGCCTGGAGTATTTGGCTCTTTTTTGCAAATGTGGTGAATCAATTTATTGAAGAATTTCCTGGCTTTTTCAAAGCAAGTAAAAAGTCTGATCATTCATTTTATGAAGGGGATAAGTCAAAGTTATGAAAAAATGAGGTCAGGTTTTGTTCTATCCCTGATAGAAGAGTAGGACCAGGATTAAAAGTGAATATTACATTACAATACATACAAAATAACTTGTTGCTCTTTCTGCCTATAATAAGGCCTTATATAGAAGGCTGCTGATTCAAAATGGAACCAAATATTGGCATCCTGGTTGCTTTGGGATGTAGGGACACTACCTGTAGACCATATGTGCAAGTATGATGTAAAAACAACCATCTGGTAGAAAATGACAAAGGATTATCTTGGAATTCCGTCTTTCAGGTTAGGCGTTTTTTGCACTTTTTTGGCCTATGGGGTAAGTCAATCATGGATGAATTTCATGACTTTTGCAGTAAAAGTAAAACTTGGGACAATCCATTTCATGAAGGGGACATATTAAAGATATGAAAAAACAATGTCCGGGGAGGGGTATCTCAAAAACTAAGGCTCTTTTTGAGGGTTGGTTCCTCCACTATTAGCCCTTCTCAGTCCTGTTGTCGCATTCCGCTCGCTCATGCCAGACAACAGTCCTTTGCCGGTCCATTCACTTTGCCGTCAAAATAAATCGGTGTCGGCCTAGTTAGGAGAGGCGCTCATATTTACAAGTGTCAGATAAACATAAAACTTCATTTACCTAAGCAAAATGGTCTATTTTAACAAATGCTGTGTTTTGAAGCCTCAGCGCTACCATTAAATAACTTATTTAGACGCATTCTGTCCGAGTGAAATTATTTTTCCGAGGTAGTCTTCTTCTGTGGTGGTGGTGGTGGTGCCACTCGTCTAAATAAGTAGTATGAGCGCCTCTCCTAACTAGGCCGACACCGATTTATTTTGACGGAAAAGTGAATGGACCAGCAAAGGACTGTCTGGCATAAGCGAGCAGAATGCGACAACAGGACTGGAAAGGGCTAAAGGCCCCTTCTCCTAGACTGTAAAGGGATTCATTCATTTGGACAAAACCACAGGTTCATCAGGATAACAGACTAGTGCCAGGCTAGTTTGGACACCTGTTGCTATCGAAGCTACTGTTGGTTTATGGAAGCTATCACACAATAAACGAATGCATTTTCCGACCGACTCATGATCCGCCATCTTTAACATCATCATCATACAAAGCAGAAGTAAAAATTACGCCAGTTACATTTGGAATTTACTGTGGCCTATTATCTGTTTGTATGGCCAATCATTGAGGAAGACCGTGAGTATTCTGTGCAAGCTAGGGTCAAGTAATTTGATTGATTAATTAATTAATTGATTGTCTCATTTTCAATGGTGCCCTGATTACAAAACAAATATAAAAATAAAACTAGGGCTGCGAGCAGCATTGAGTGGGCCCTCGCACCCCACACGTGTCAGGGTGCGGCGCCGTTAAAGGCTGTGCTATTTCGGTGTCCAGTACTGAGTGAAACTTCCTGTCACCAGTAGGTGGCGCTCTAAGCATGACTCAATACCGACATATACAGTGTTTCCCACAGGATTTTGGGCAGCTATGGGGGGGGGGACCTCCGACCCTGTAGGGGGGTCCGGGGGCATGCACCCCCGGGAGAATTTTTAACATTGTTAATTTAAATGCACCAATTTGGCGCACTTTGAGAGCAAAATCAAGAAGCCATAGCAATTTAATCATCGGACCACATTTGGTTATGAAAGAGGATGGCAAAGAAGTAGTCATACACAAATCATGGTAAACGAGACAGGACTTTAATACATAATAATCAATATTAAATAACATGTTATATATCGTGCCCAGTCTTTTTTTTAATGAAAATACAGGTAACACCCTGACAAACAACACAATGTGCCAAAGACCACATTTCCATCTACTGTACAAAAGACTATTTAATGCAACATACTGCGGACATGAGCCCTTAAAAATGTCAGTTCTGAAAAAGAAAAATCTGGGAGAAAATGTGCCAGTGGAAGCTGAAATGACTGCAGTTGCTAAAAAGAGCCAGCTGACCATCATCTAATAGAGATCCCTCAGAGATGGCAATCGTGCAGTCTGAACGAGGCTTCCCCTCTAACACTAACAGCTGCCACACACCAGGGCAGAGGGCCTGGACATCTTACTGGTCTAATATATCTCCCACCCTCTCTCCCTCCTTCCTACCATCTAATGAGCCTCTGACACTAACAAAGTATGAGTGTGTGTGTGAGAGAGAGAGTGCATGTGTGAGAGAGAGAATGATGAGTGAGGGAGCTACCTGCCCTGCTGCCTCTACCTGCCCTCCTGCCACCTGAGAGTCAGAGTCAGTCCCTCTCTCTGTCCCTCTCTGAGAGACTGCTGGCTGCTAGATGGAGAGGAAGCTCTCCTGCCTGAGAGTCAGAGTCAGTCTCTCTCTGTCCCTCTGAGAGTCAGTCAGTCCCTCTCTCTCTCTGTCCCTCCGCCACTGGCGCTGCTGGCTGGAGAAGCCGTCTCTCCTGTTGTAAATAAACATTTCACTGTTAGTTATTTTTTTACAAAAGCGTATGAATAATAATTATTCATAGGCAATGTTTGGCTATTGACTTGGCATCTATTGCTACGTTATCCTAGCTAGCAAGCCAACGTTACCTCAGGCTCCGCAGCAGTTTCTTCATCTGCTTCTACTCTCACTTTCTTCTTGAAGAATGTATATATTGGTCTTGTACTCATGACCTGAAAGTCAAGAGTACAAACATATTAGCTAAGCTTAAGACAGTCCCGGTTTTCAATGACATTGGCCTGACTAACATTACATGCAAACCTATATAGCTAACTTTAGCTAGTGCTAGCCTAACTTTAGCTAGGTAACGTAGCTAATTAACAGTCTAGCTTGCTAGCTGGAAAATTCGCATTACATAGACTGGAAAATGAACGTTGCAGCATAGCCCAAATTATGTTTGGACAAGTAGACAACTACAGTGGATATTCAATATGTATTGTATTGTATATATTGTAAGTAGCTAACGTTAAATTAACTCACACAACCGTATCTCAACTCTGTGGAATTCCAGCGTGAATCAATGCAGCTGTGTGCAATTCACACTTCTAACAAGTGTGATCGGCACGCGACCTATTTCAATCCACACGATTTGCGGGGGATGGGGAGGGGGAGAAGACCAGCAGAGTACCATGAGCACAGCGTAAAACACAACAGTGTTTGAGTTTTATTTATTTAGAGAAGTAAACACCTTTGATAACTTTAATGTTGCAGCCAATGTTGTTAATTTAAATTGATGCATTTAAATTAACAATGTCAAAAATTCTCCCGGGGGGGCATGCCCCCGGACCCTCCTAGAGGGTCAGAGGTCCACCCCCCATAGCTGCCCAAAATCCTGTGGGAAACACTGGATATGGCAGAATACAAGACGTATTTAAGTCAAAAACAGTCAAAGTCTTCTTTCACTGAAAAAGGCGTAAAAATCTAGTTTTATTTGGATTTGTAGGGGTAAGCCAGGCTTACCCTGGCTTATAGGAGCAATCGCCACTGGTAGATTCCTAAATCTCCGGGACTACTTACCCCTCTGCCGAACCCCTCCGCGGGAGCGGTGAAGGCGAGGCTGCTCATATCCAAGCCTTGCCAAGCACGTAAACACAACCGGATTGTGATACATTTAACTTGCCCTGGCCACTTCCATTGTAAATAAATTAGAATCGGAGGGAAATCTCGATCTAGCTCAATACTTGAGCGTTCAGTGGCATTATGGTCTTTATGTTTCAGATTGATGTTAGACACAGGTGTTAGAAATGGGGCTTGTCCAAAATAGCACACTACGCCTTTAAGGCCGTTTCAGACGGGGAGCGATATTCCGCCTGCGTTCTCGCTTGGATCAGCGGGGGACGCACGCGTCCTGCGCCGAGCGGGGAAAGCTGACTACAATTCAGCTCTTGTCGTGGGCGGGCGTGTGCACGAAACGAGCATGCGCGCAACAATTTCACGGGGTCGCGCCCGCTTGCCGCTCCGCCCCAGATTGTCCGTGGCTCCCAAATTGTCCGCCCGCCTCTCTCATTGAAAATGAATTACAATGCGCGGATATCGCTCCTCGTCTGAAACGGCCTTTAAGTTTCCCAATGTAAAGAGTAGTAAAGCGCTATACAAATAAAATGGATTGTTGTTGTTATAATTGTTTATTGGGGGCCAAGCAGCGAAGCTGCGAAGGCCACCATTGTGTTTGTACCTTTTCTTATTATTGGGGGCCAAGCAGCGAAGCTGCGAAGGCCACCATTGTGTTTGTACCTTTTCTTCTTATTATTATTATTTATTGGGGGCCAAGCAGCGAAGCTGCAAAGGCCTCCATTGTTCTTGTACCTTTTCTTCTTCTTCTTCTTATTTATTCTTCTGCCATTGGAGTCTATGGCAGCCCATAGAACCGTATGGTAAAAAGTTGTGAAAATTGGCACACTCATTCAGGACAGTACCCTGAGTCTTTTGATTAAGACCCATGTCCACAGCTCGAACCCTCTAGTGCCACCAACGTGTCAAATTTGGAGGTGCGTTTGTGCATGCAACTTTTGACCTGTAAGTCTGATTTTCAAAAACAAGGTACCGTTGGATTCCTTGGCTCAAGCCGAGTTCAACGCACCCTATCATTTTCCGCCGTATTGGATTTCCAGCCATTTTGGATTTTATGAAAAACACTTAAAATGTATCTCCTCCTAGGAATTTCGACCAATCTGCACGAAACTCGGTATACACATTATCTAGACCTATGTGCACAAAAGTTGTACAGGGATTTTTGATTCTCGAAAGCGTTCGCCCGCTACAGCCAATCAAATTTGGCATCCAAGCCACCAAACAGGATATGGGGTCATATCTCAGCAAATTGTTAATGTATCAAAGCCACATTTGGCAAACTCATCGGGGACAGTCTCAATACCACTGTCAGCAAGTGTCATCGCGACAGCTCGAACCCTCTAGCGCCACCACCATGTCAAAGTTGAAAGTGCGTTTAGGCACAACTTTTGACCCGTGTGACCGATTTTTAAAAATGAGGTATCATTGGAATCCCTGGCTCGTGCCGAGTTCATCGCACCCTATGATGTCATTTTCCACCAATTGCATTTCCCACCATTTTGTATTTTGTGTAAAACACTTAAAATGTATCTCCTCCTAGGGATTTTCACCAATCTACATGAAACTGGCTGTACACATTCTCTAGACCAATGTCCACAAAATTATTACAGGGATTTTTGATTGTTGAAGGCGTTCGCTCGCTACAGCCAATCGAATTTGGCGTCCAAGCCGCCAAACAGGAAGTGTGGTCATATCTCAGTAACGTTTTGATGCATCATAACCACATTAGGCACACTCATCGGGGACAGTCCCGTTACCCCTGTCACCTAGTCTATGTCGACACCTCAAACTCTCTAGCGCCACCAACCTGTCAAAGTTGGAAGTGCATTCATTCTGAACCGTATGCCCAATTTTCAAAACTGCGGTAGGGATTCGAATGCGGCTATGGCGTGTTTCGCTTCTTGTCTTGTCTGATGTGCTGGTCGCGTGTCCTGCTTGGCCCCCACATTGCTGCTTGCAGCTATATTTATTATTATTATTATTATTATTGTAATTATGATGATGATGATGATTATTATTATATATCACCCCCCCCCCCCCCTTCTCTCTCTCTCTCTCCCCAGCTGCATTTCAGGTGCAGGCCCCCCAGTCCAGAGTGGTGGGTGTCTATGGTAGTCCAGTTGTACTGGGCTGTGTGTTCCCCCCTAGTTCTGACACACTAGACACGTCGCTGTTGGTCACCTGGCAGACAGTGGGGGACTCCAGGGTGGTTCACAGCTACTACCATGGGAGAGACCAACTGGATCTTCAGAGTACGGAGTACCACCACCGGACCGGGCTGTTCCATTCCAAGCTGCCTATGGGGGACGCTTCCCTCAGGCTGGACAGGATAGGTCCGGGAGATGAGGGAAGATACATATGTTCGGTCAATAATGCAATAGGGACAGGCAAGACCCAGGTTCAGCTCAAATACGCAGGTAAATATAGGAAGGAATACTCTCTTCTCCTCCCTTCTCCTCTTCTCTCTTCTCCACTCTCCTCCCATTGGAAGGGATTCTTGCCTTTCAGTTTTCTCATGACCTGTTAGCCTTTTTTTCAGCAGGGAATTAACTATAACAATATCCTCTTTCATACATCTTATTCAATAGCCAAATTGGTTCTTGGTTCACATTTTATTAAAGTGAATTACAAACTGAAACTTGAATGTAAGGACATGGTTGATAATTGTGAGGGTTTGTGACGGGCCAAGTTTTTATCTGTATTCCAGTTATATACCATGTGGCCTAGCCCCAATTTAATTTTCATTGGGTCCCAACTTGCGCACTAATTATGTGGTATGCTGAGAGACCATAACGAGTAGTCAGACTGGAACAAAAACCTTACCATTCTGAAATCGAATCCCCTTATCTTGTGGACATACAGTAGTGAGGTCACTGAGCAAAGTGCGATGAGATGACTTTTTTCAGACTAGGGCTGTGCAATAATATCGAAAACACAATACAACACTATTTTATTTACTTTTTTTTGCACAAGGAAAATATACAGAACACAACGGAATATATATATATAGCCCTTTATAAAACCTGTTTCGTACAGCAGGTTCAACTTGCCAACCTGCCAGAGGACCTGAGAATGTCTGAGACTGTAAAACTTTGTAATATTGCTTTTACCGCATAGCTTTAGTTGTGAATATATTAGTGTTCTTAAATCTTTTTTTTTTTTTTTTACATTGATTTGTATGAATGCTATATATATAAAATTATAAATAATATGCTATATAAATAAAAATTATACATATATAATTATATAGTATTGACACTGACTCAAGTTTAATGTGACGTTTAACTCCCGAGATGGTAAACTCAGCAGGGCACTGTTTATTCAGCTGCACCCTTAGCTGAATAGAATAAGAAAACATCTAGAATGTTTGTTCCTGTCCAGTCAAACATTTGGGTAGTGTGGTGGTACTTGTCTTTTTTTGCCCTCTCTCCATTTTCTCCTATCTTTCGCATTCCTTCCACATTTTATCTCTCTCTATGTCTCTCAAACACACACACACACACACACACACCGTCGTCGGGCCCAGTGTTGTCTCTTTCTGGGTCTTCAGATGGTATAGAAGCCGATCTAGGCAGGTCCAGTCTGTGGGTGAGCTGTGAACTGGGACCACTGTGGTTGGTTGACTTGACTTCAGTCTTCCTTGTGTTTGGGGCAAGGCCCAAGAGATGCCATGGCAAAACGTGCACTCCTCTCCCTACAGCTTTCTATACAGAGCCTCATCTGTCCATCCAGACCAATGCCTCCAGTGTCACTTTTCTGTACAAGAGTGAGGGCTACCCAGCGCCTGAGGTCGAGTGGACGGACGACTCAGGTCGTAACCTGACCTGCGTGACCACAGTGTCTAACTGCTCCAGCCACCAGGGCCTCCTCTCCATACGCTCCCAGATTGTGGTGCAGCTTGGTAAGGGAGCCAACTACACCTTCTCCCTGAAGAACCCCCTGTTGGACCAGGTCATCCACAGGCCTGTGACCTTCATCTATGGTGAGCTGATGTTTCAAGATGAACTGTCTAGTTGGAATCAATACAATATGTTATGGTATATGGTATTTCTTGGTAGTTTTAGCTGCGTGACCAGCAGCTCTATAGCCCGCTCTCTTGGTCAGTCTGTCCAAACAAAGCTTTTCCTGGAAGTGAATGCTGCTGATGACTCACTATGGCTCATTCACTACCATGTATTTCCAAACACGAAAACAATGGCAGTGAAAGACAATCGGAGTCTTTGTAATTCCGATTCTGCCTGTTATTTTGAATATTTCGGCAAGTGGTATTTTCAGAGCGATCTTTTAACATTGGAGTCAACAGGGATTTCCGCATTCTCTCAACCGACTTTACCGATATGGCGGCTGTGTGATTAAAGAGAATAAGGTGTTCAGCTGAGATCCAATCCAAGATGGCAGAGAAATTGTCATTTAAAAAAAAAAAAACGCATTTTATGCTAGTGGATACCATAATAGCTCCATGAGTGCATATCAGTGGGTGGCTACAACTGTAGCCACCTTGGAGAAAAGGCTTTCATCTTTTGAAAAATCTTCTCTTCGGTGAGTAATGAAATAATATTTTCTGTAGATGTGATAATGTAGGCCGAGTGAAAAAAGTATATAGTCCAAATTAATGGTTCCAGGTAGGGATGGGGGAAAAATGTATTCTTAGATGCATCGCGATTCACTCTTGAACGATATCGATCGATGTGGAAAACTCATGATCAGATTTTTTTTAAGGCCCGCTTAAGAGCAAATTCCTTGGGGCTTGATAGTGAAACATTTTTTTAAAGTTGGTGAATCTTAAGTTACATAACAGACGTAAAACAAATGTGCTTTGTGTTACGTTACGTTGTGAGTTTTGGTGAAGATTGCTGAGCATGAGAAAGACATCCGACCGGCAAAGCGAATGTATGGAAGCACTTTGGCTTTTTGTTGTATAATCGCTAATCATTGTATAATCACATCGCTGCCCTCTGAATCGGAACTGAATCGTGAGGCACCTAGAGATTCCCACACCTAGCTCCGGGCAGGGTGGTATACTGGGGTATAGCCCGGAATAGTATACCGACCTGGACCAGGGCTATCTCACCACAAGCTGTTCACACATCGCGTCACTTCCTCAAGTTCCTCAATAGTCTTTTTTGTTATTGTCTTCCAGTCTCCAGCGGGAGTGGAGTGGACCAGACCCGACACCAATTCACTCTGCTGCTGCCCACCCTCGCTTTAGTGCTCCTGATCATGTGACTAAGTGTACGCTTCATTTTAGTGTTGGCCTGAAATATTTTGAGAGGGAGACCAGGTAGCCTACTTAAGGTCAATGAAGCGATGTTAGCATGAAAGTGTGAGGACTGACTGAGGGGCTGGCACAACCTTCCAACGGATAGTTAGCATTATTTATGGTGTTTATTTTTTATACTAATGTAACTCTTATGAGGTTTTTGACTACTGGAAAGACTGAAGTATGAAGTAAAATACTGACCACAATGTTGTTAATGCGTTATGAATAATATATAAATCATTTGTAAATGTTATACAAATCTTGTTATAAATGATTTAATAATCATTTACGAATGTATACAAATGGTTTGTTAATGATTAGTTCATTATCTACTAATGCATTATGAATAATGTATAAATCATTCATACATGTTATACAAATCTTGTTATAAATAATTTAATCATTTACGAATGTATACAAATGGTTTGTTCATGATTAGTTCATTATCTACTAATGAATTATGAATAATAATGTATAAATCATTTGTAAATGTTATATAAATAGTTATAAATAATTTATTAATCATTTACAAATGTATATAAATGGTTTATTCATGATTAGTTCATTATCTACTAATAGCTTATAAAGGCGTTATAGCTGGGTGTTATTATAAAGTGTTACCCAGTAAGGTAGTCTATTCTCCAGAGAACTGGAGGATCAACACGCAAAGATAGATTAGGGACCGGCCCCCTTATATACAGGTATTGGCAATCATCAACTCTTTGGGGTGTGGCCACGTGCATCACTTTATCTTGGTGCCTGGAAGTCAGCGTTCCTCGCAAAAAATCCAGGCTAGTTCATAATAACCCTATGGTATTATCTGTTTGGAAATCTCTATGACCCACAGGGACCCTTGCATGAGCAACTCGTAGTTTTATCGTAACAGTGTCTGAGGCACATAGGCCAAATCTATGCAGCAAAAACATACATTTTACAGATACATTTAGCCCTATTGTCACGGCCAGATACCACCCGAGAATCATTAATGCGAACTCTGTAGTCTAGGGGTTACCTCGGGCTAGAAACTGAGCCGTGCACTCTAAGCTCCGGTCTGTCATCGGCGTGGAATATGTTGTACCTGAACAGGTTGGCTTAGGCGGGTCCTACCTGGACGCAGTAGGCTACTGACGGTCGCTCCAGTAGTTGATCCAAACCTTCTTGGGAGGGCAGCCTGGCTTCCATGAGCGGCCAGCCCAATCCTTGGGTTGCTACTCTCAGTGTAGCGCGAAGAGCCACCGAAGCGGCTAACGAGACAATGGACACAGGATCTCTACAGGGTTCAGTCACGGTCTTAATCAATGTCCTCAGTGAAAAGTTTGGCTTCCCGGCAAGACGCTGGATCCACGGGGCCTTCTCTTCTGTCTCCTCCCGGGTTAAGTTCAAACCCCCCCCGAGTCAGGCCCGCCCCTAAGCCTCTTCAGACCAATCACCATCCCACACAATGACAGACACAGAGACTAGACGGATCCGACCGTGACACTATCTTCTTCACACACTAATATGGTACAGTAGTAGCGTTCCTGGGTATGTTAACTAAAAAGCTATAATCACACACTTCTAGCCAAACAACTATCTACCCACATGTGTAATCTGTCATTTCTGTGACTATTTCTGAGTCATGTCTGGTGGGTATGTCTAATCCTGTCTAAGTGGGAACACACCGTCAGCTACAGGGAGGGCATAGTTGCACAGTGAGTGAACTAGATTAATCTGATTAGAGACTACCTGAAAACCTCAAAGTCTTCGCCTTTACTTTAATAACATTTCTGAGGTTATCTTCCTCCCGCCCCTGAGAAAAATCCTACTAAGGGCTACTTTCCAAATCACATAATTCTACTTTTTACAACCAGTACGTACTGCAGCTGCCTCTAGACTGTATATACTTTGCACGCAGTACGCATCCAGTTGGGACATACTACCCTGTCATAACATTGCACCTTGAAATTTGAGCACATCCATCGCAGTCCATAAAGCGACATTTGTCCACAGCTGGGATTTGATAACACCTCCGGTGTACTCGCACGTGACCTAATTTCCGCTGAGCACAGGATTGTGGGTCAGAATACCCAGAAGTGTGCTGGCTTGCATACTGCGAAATACGACTGGAAGTAGTAGGACATCCTGGTATTTTTGTTATACTGCATGTGGAATACTATGTATTAGGACATACTACAGCATACACTACACACCTGTACATCCTTTTTTGGCATACAGTATGGAAGTATGTGATTCAGAACAGCCAAGATCTCTATGATTTAGTTCAAACACTTGTACAGATCTTCATCTTTAAATTATTTCAGCTGAGGCCAGTTGTTTCAACTCAAATAGTGATTTAGTGCCACATTGTGGCATAACCCAGGCATAGGCTTGGGTATCCAGTGATAATACTGGCTGCCTTCCGAATCCCCTACTTGTGGTTCAAAGACACGCCCAGAGTTGGATACAAATGCTATGGAGGACCAAACCTGTCAAAATTAAAAAATAAATAAATAAATGACAACAAATGACCAATAAATAAATGAATGAATAAATATGCACAAAAATGAATAAATGCATGCAGTAATGTGTAAATAAATAGGCCTACATTAAATTTGATATAAATGTATAAACTTATATATGTATTTATTGTTTGATTCATTATTTCTTGCATTTATTTCCATATTCATTTATTTGTTCATTACATATTTATTTTTCACACATTCTTTTTCACATTCTTTTTCCACATTTATTTCCACATTTATTTATTCTTTGTTTGCTCGCTCCTTATATGCTAATTAGGGGGCTGTCCATCATGGTGATCCATTACTCCCATTGGTTAATCAGTATCAGAGTGCATAGATCGGCTGAATCCCAAATCGCGCACTTAGGCGAAAGTGCAGAGCACTCGCGGCCTTGTGGCCTTACATGCACGTTCCCGCTAAGTCCACAAGGGCTCAGGGTAGTCCCAAAACGGAATTGCTAGGTCCACAAGTGCGCCACTGCCGCCATTTTGCGCACTTTAACCGCACTTACCGAAAGTCCGCAATTTCGCGGACTTAGGAGCAGAAAATACCCACAGTCCACCGCGTCTCATGTGACACAGTCCAGTGCATCCGAGTCATGATCCGAGTGCATCACACATAAATTGACATTTGCAGATAACACAACATTTATTTGAAATCCACATGCTGCAAACATATCCCACCCAACATACATTTTAAATTATGATTAAATTAAAACAGACGTCAGTCGGTCAATTTGCACGAAGTGGGAGGGGCATTGAGCTAAACTGGCTTGGGAATCGTTGGCACGCCGCTGGAAGTGCTGTCCCATTTAATTCACGGCCCTGCACCAAGCCCCCAGGATTCGAAATCTAAAGTGAAGGCCTATTGAACCGCGCCATCTTGGCTAGATTTGTAGTAATTTTGCTGTTTCCGGTGACTTTTGTACTTGCACAGTTGTGCTTTTCTGTCCTACGCGCGTCCACGCACGTTCCCGGCTCTCCCCGCTTTGATTTAGCAATGAAAACCGGCTTGCATATTAACCTGTTTTTGTAAAATATATCCATTGGAGAAATTATTTTTTCATCCAGGCATCTTAGTTTTAACAGGTTAATTATAGCTGAAGATGTTTTGTTTGCTAGTAGATGGTATTCATTCCGTTCGCGATAACGTTATTGCAGCCAGGCTAAATTCCTCCAGGGAGCCAGTGATAGGCGAGTTGAAAAGCTTCACTCCCCGCCAGCAGGAGCTTTGGCCGCTGCTACCGCATCTCGGATAACCCGCTGAGTTCGTGGCTGCTATTTCACATTCGCCCTTGATCAATCCCAATACCGATCCATGGTAATAATGAATCAATCGTTCAGATCGGCAGTGCTGCATGCATGTTACAACATCATTGTTAGCTTTATTAACATAACCATAGACTACATTTATCTCTCTAACGTTAGGCTATCCATCTTACACCAGTCGGCCATTCGATAGCTAGAAGCGGTCAACGCCAACGTTGACCGTGGACGCGCGTAGGACAGAAAAGCACAACTGCGCAAGTACAAAAGTCACCGGAAGGCCAGAAAAGCACAACTGCGCAAGTACAAAAGTCACCGGAAATGGTCAAATGACTACAAATTTGCCAAGATGGCGCGGTTCAATAGGGCTTCATTGTTGATAGCGGTCAGTGAATGGAGTGGCTGTATCCAGTTCTATTAATATATCCATGCCCTGCACCCTCTTGCCCTTCCAACTGACGTAAATTAAGTGCTCAGGCCTCAAGTGCGAGGGGCCGCAATTAAGCAATAAACCACTCGAGGCCGTGTGTTATAGAGATTTTATAACAGCTAGGGGGCGTTGTTAGGCACGACGCGAAGCAGAGTGGTGAATTGGTCAGCGGACAGTGCTTCATACGTTTTGATCCATAATCTGGAATTTAACCTGCCACGGAGCAGGTTAGCTCGGCAGCATAAATTACCATGGTGATATAGCAAATAGCATATAGCAAAAAAAGTGAACCACCTTCGTAGTACGGATAAACCAGGCTTGAACCTGAAGTTATCATGTTAACCCCGTAATCCTGTTTCGTAGTACAGGGCCCAGGTTAGGCAAGGATCTTAACTCTGGTCGGGTAGGAATGACTTAATCTACCATGCCTGGGCTCGGCTACTAATGCCTGGATATGAAAACCACGCCCCCCTAATTAGCATATAAGGAGCGAGCAAACAAAGAATAAATAAATGTGGAAATAAATGTGGAAAAGAATGGAAATAAATACATAAATAAATAAATGAATAAATAAATAAAAGTAAATAAATGCAAGAAAAAATGAATCAAACAATAAATAAATATATAATTGTATACATTTATATCAAATTTAATGTATTTATTTACACATTACTGCATGCATTCATTCATTTATTTATTTTTGTGCATATTTATTCATTCATTTATTTATTGGTTATTTGTTGAGTCATTTATTTATCTATGTATTTATTTTTTAATTTTGACAGGTTTGGTCCTCCATAAAATGCCCTCCTAACCTCCCCCCAAAAAACATTAATTCCTAGACCACATCACCAATGGAAACACATTTATACACCCCCTCCCTGTGGAGGGGGGCGGGGGGTACTTACATCAAGGGTATTACTTGTGCTACTACTGTAGTATACCTGCTCAAATGACCTGACGAAGAGCAGAGGCTCGAAACGTTGTCTAGTACAATTGGAGCAAAAAATAGGCCTAAAATGGAGCATGAGTGTGTGGGTTCTATTCTTTGAATTTACCTGGAAAAAGTTGTAAACCCTCTCATTGGTCATGTTTACAATTGTAATGTTTCATACAGAGGAGTGAAGAGACACTCATATTATCAATATTATAACTCAATTTATACACATGTATGTTTTTATTCTATTATTTCCAGATTCCTTTAATGTATCCTGATATTTGTTAGTGTTTTCCAGTCATGGGGAAATGCATTTCTGTTGAATCTGCTGATGGACCATAACCAATTAATTGATCTGTGTTCACTATTCACTATTGTATTTTTGGTCTACTATTCTTCACTGTGCCTTCACCACTAGATTATGCTCACAGTCACTTGTTTTACAAAGGAGATGCACTTGTGAGTTCCGGCAAGTAGAAGTACACTGACTTTTCCTACGTTAAATGCAATTATTGTAAGTTAGTTTGGATAAAAGTTTAAGCTAAATTACTAATGTAAAATAATATTTTCACTTTTGTTTATCTGATACTTTAATTGATGTTTGTTATCACCCATTTGATTATAATCAACCCTTACTTTTGGCACCCTATTCATTGCCTCCTTGGTTATTCTTCACAGTAACATTAAAGTAATGCCAGTTGGTTTTTAGAATCACTTAACATGTGCAATATAATTTTATTTTCCTGTCTATGAGCTCGCAAACATGTCATTGTACACGGTATCAGTATCATGCAGCCTACATATGACAAATAAGCAACCGTGAACCCATCAGTGATTAAGATCAAACAAAATTAATTAGACGCATCACACAATCTCTTGTTTACATGTTTTATATATTTTTTGTCCATCGTCAGGTAAAAGCAGACAGAGAAGAGGAGCTTAATCTGTGACACAAGCAGCTTTTGGAGTCCCATCTGTGCTGAGACAGAAGGACTTGTCTGTAGTTATCACAACACAGGGTAAGACCTTCCAGAAGGGCTACATGACGCTGTCATAAACAGCTGTGGTCAGTTTAAGACAACTGACTGACACAGTCATGACACAAGCGCTGTTGTGAGGTGAGGTAAGCCAGTCCGCCGGTGTTACCAGCTAGACCATTAACAGATCTGAACAGCCACACTTGTGTCATGACGGAGTAGAGTCAGGTGACGTAAGCGGACGTAACCTACCCTATACTGATAACTAGGAGCTACTTTACCTCCGTGTTCGTCTCTACCATGGCATAGCTTTGGCATAAAGAGGTAAGATGGTGGCAGCACCCTGGGGTATGTTGCGAGAAAGTGGCTTGGTTCATTTCATGACCGTTTAGAGCCGTATTTCAACCCAGAAGGCCTTGGGCCAGTGGGTCGATATTGGGAGGGAAGGGCAGAATACAGTAACATTTTACTGCTGATTTTTCCAAATTGAAAAGTTTCCTAAATACTGCAAATATAACAAAGAAGAGGAAGCGCTCACATTGAACTGTGTATACATTCACCTGGACGTGCGTCACGTCACTTGTGAGCATTTTGTCTTATATGGTTCTGTCATTTTGGTTCCCTTCTTTGAATTATAGTTCATTGAAACTTGGGAGTGCATCTTTGCAGTCATACAAACATACATACATACCATAAGCTTTAGCTTATTCCACAATGAGGACATTACAATAGTCATGATATCGTTGAAGTAACGTTTTTAGAACCCAAGTCTTGACTGTAGACTCATACAGTCTAGCTTCACTTGCTGGGTTCAGATTATATAACACTTGAGAGGTGTGTCAACAACAGAGCAAGACAGATAAAATAAAGTACACTCGATCAAACAAAAGAAACATTAAAATGAAAC
Source organism: Borostomias antarcticus (assembly GCF_949987555.1). NCBI lineage: Eukaryota > Metazoa > Chordata > Actinopteri > Stomiiformes > Stomiidae > Borostomias > Borostomias antarcticus. The sequence continues at coordinate 13,254,939 of NC_140254.1, forward strand.
ATATATAAGCTTATTCAACCCTGGGCGAGCTTTGCTATAAAAGGAAAACATACAGTACATGATACATACTGTAGTACACAAGGTTTTGGCAGAACATACTCAACATGATAGGAAAACGTTCCTTTGATCGACATGAAGAGAAAAATGGTAGGATTTTTCTTCACTATCTTAATCCACTGTCTTTGGGTTTACCTGAGATTCCAGACGTCCCTCAGGGCTGCACTCTCACAACACAGGCTTACAGACTGATTGATTGATCGATTGATTTTATCGATCGATTGATTGATTGATTGAGCTTACAGTCTTACATTACGAGCTGGGGTCAAAGACATTCAAGCGGGCTGAAGGCATCCCCATATCACAAGCTCGGTCCATTATCCGGTTGGATGACAATAGCATCGCTACCACCCAACCAAGCATCAACCAAGCTCTGGTCTCACCCAGGACACACCTGACCTGCAGGATCTAACACTTGCACTCCACCCCAGTCCACCACGCAACCACTCCTCCAAACAACTTAAAGGAATTTGCACAGAGAAAAAAAAAAGAGAGAAGATAGACTTTAGCTTAGAGAGGGAGAGCTATCTGTATACAGTCCCTCTGGGGAGATTGTGTTAAGACTGTCTTGGAATGCACTATATATATATATATAGAGAGATGGGGATAAATATTGCCTTTACTATAAGCATGATTACTGTTAATACATAGTGGCCTCCTCACCACCAGAGGCACAAGAGCGAGCTTTAGCACCCTTCTACCTATAGCTTCTCCATGGCTCTCTCAGTGTCACTACCTCCGAAGGCCACTAGGGGGTGGAAGACGCTCACAAAAGCCGTTTTCTTTATTTTCTTTTTTTTTACCGTTTTAAATTCATATCTTAGTTTCTCCTCGAGCTCCCCCAGCTTTGGTCACTCCTCATCCACAGTCTCCCTTTTGGACTCATCAGCTTTCTGCTCCTGGACCTGAGGGACGGGGCTTGGAAGGGGCACGGCCTCGACAGCAACCAATGAGGAGGAGTCTTGTTGATCAATATCCTTCCTGGAGGACATCTCTTCCTGTAAAAGAAGAATGTAAAAAAATAAACTGAATATAACATTCTATTTTTTGCATTATGTTGCTTATGTTCACAGGGAAACTTTGTAAAAGACACTTGGGTCTCAACAGACTGAACCCTGTGTAATAGGATCTACAAAAAAAATGTGAGGACTCACTTGTTCTGCAAATCGTTGGTTCACCTGTTCTCCAAACTCCTGAGACTCCACCTCCTCCCCATTTGAGTGACAACTGGGGCTGGGCACCTCAATGCCATGGCTTTCCAAGATGGCCGCCTCTGACAGTGACAGGTGCAGAGAGAAGAGGGGAAGCAGAGAGACAGATAGAGGGGGATGAACAAAAGTTGATCAGTCTTTTCTCTAGTGATGACAGCCCTTCGATAGCGGAACTACTGTCGCTCACGGGTGGGGGTCTCACCTATGTTGGCCCTCCTCTTCATCTCCTTCCGCCGGTTGGCAAACCAGTTGTACACCTTCAACGCTGTCACCCGCTCAAACTCGGACAGCTTGCATCCTGTGTGTGACAAAACAAGGGCGATGGACATTGCCCTATTCATCAACATGTCAGGGGCTTTCAGTAACTCAGTTGATACTTGAGGATGTTTGACAGGCAAGCAGGTACCCTGTTTGAGGTATAATATAATGCACAGCCAACTACCTGGTTTTTGGATGACTGAGTTGCAGGCGTTGGCGATCTCCTCTCTCTTGGCCTCGTCGGGATACTGGTTCTCTATAAAGAAGCTGCAACATGCAACATCCAGCCAATCACAACGCTGCTACCTGATCATAAACCAATAAGAGGCTGCACTATTGGTGGGTCAAAACATCTGCCCTACGTGGCCCCTGTTTCGACAGAAATCAATTAATTGACCCTTGTTAAGAGTCAGGACACAACATCTAGCCAATGAAAACACAGCTACACAAGCCCTCCTTGACCATAACCCAAGCTCTCCCCTGGCAGTAAACGGCTAGATTCATGGATACATTAGGTGAATTGCATTCAGTTATTTTATCACTCCGCGTTCCCTTCTCGTCTTCTGGGACCGTAAATAAAAACCTCTCCAGTCAGACAGATCCAGGGGAAAAGACTGCACTCTCTCTCTCTCTCTCTCTGTCTCTCTCTCTCTCTGTCTGTCTGTCTATCCCTTCACCTCCCTGCACCCTGCTGAGTAAAGCCTGATTCACATACAACAAGGTGTCCAGATTGTTTTAACACAGTTTAAGAACAACATCCAATCGTTTCGTGACTGGACAATTTGGGAAGGTGAAAGTTCTAAGGCTGACGTTTTCAAGATTCAAACGTGTCAGATCTCACGGAAAGACGGCGTTCTGAAACTAGCGCGCCGCTGCGGCTGTTGTACTGTATGTGAACCCGCAAGAACAGTGGTTATCAAAGCACCAATTACCCCTCCACCCCCCTCCTTCTGTTCACTCCTCTCTCTCGTTAACTTCCTCTCCCCCATCCACTCCGTTCATCTCTCCGTCTCTTCCCACTGTATGTCTGGACAAGAATAACAACTTAAGGATCCCTCCCTCTCCCTCCCTCCTGCTCTCTCTACTCCTCCCTTCATATCCCTCTGTCTCTCTGTCGGAGAGGGAAGCATCTTTCTCTCTTTCCCTCTCCACCACCCTAACCTCTGCTGCTCTGTCCTTCAGCGGGAGTGTGACTCTGAACCGGCCCATAAAGATTAGCACTGCAGCAGTATTGCGTAACATGGAAGGCCGGCCTGTGTGAGAGGCTGTGTGGTCTGAGTGAGTGCTCTACTCTCCTCTTACACCACACACACACACACACACACACACACACACACACACACACACACACACACACACACACACACACACACACACACACACACACACACACACACACACACACACACACACACACACACACACACACACACACACACACACACACACACACACACACACGAGTCCGATGGTCCGCTGTAGGACGGAGACATTGCAGTAGCCTCGTCTGGAACATCAGACAGATCTCAGAACATTCTGTAGATCTCAGAACATTCAACAGATCTCGGAATAGTCTACAGATCTCTGAACATTCTTTCTTTCTTTATTGGTTTAGTTTTAACAGGGACAGTGCACAATAAAGGAGTAGTAAAGGGAAAAGGCATGTTTAGTCTGATAATTGCTCTACCACCGTTTAGGTCATACAGTGGGTGGGCACCTTAAAAAATCATTCAAAAACATGTTATATTTCTCGATTTCAAAGACAAGAAGCTCACTGAGGGGGTAATTGGTGTCAATTGGTGTTCTGACATCAAATTCGCCGCAAAGTATGAATCCTGTAGGGTTTTATTGATCATTTTATGAAATCCATTGACTTGTATTGAAGCGACCGTTGTAGATGTGTAGATCAATCCGCAGAGGGGATTCAGGAAGCGGAACTACTTACGGTAGCTATTGTTATTGTTTATGTTGCTAGGCTACCTAGTTTGCGGAAGTTTACACACGTATGTGCTGCGACTAAATAGTTCTATGCTAAATATTTTAAAAAGCCTTTCCAGATCAACTAGAATCTTACTTTATGGCAAATTATATGTCAGAACGCCAACTAACACCTCGGTGAGTTTCTTGTCTTTGAAATTGACAGTTTAACATGTTGTTTGAATGATTTTTCAAGGTGCCCACCCACATCCATTGTCTGACCAAAACGGTGGTAGAGCAATTATCAGACTTTCTCAAAAGTGCTAGTTTTGTCAATGTTTTGATCTGAACCATTGTATATGATCATAAGTAACCTTAAACAGGACTAAACATGCATTTTCCCTTTACTACTCCTTTAATGAACAATAATAACATTGTAAATGGGTCGGGATTAACCAAGAAGGCCAATTTTCACCCGTAGTCCCTGGATTCAACAGATCTCTGAATATTTTACAGATCTCAGAACAGTCTACAGATCTCAGAACAGTCTACAGATCTCAAAACAGTCTACAGATCTCAAAACAGTCTACAGATCTCAAAACAGTCTACAGATCTCAAAACAGTCTACAGATCTCAAAACAGTCTACAGATCTCAGAATATTCTACAGATCTCAGAATATTCTACAGATCTCAGAACAGTCTGCAGATCTCAGATCAGTCTGCAGATCTCAGATCAGTCTACAGATCTCAGATCAGTCTACAGATCTTTACAAACTGCAACTTAGAGGATGGAGAACTTCTCCGACTAAGTTCCATGATAGTCTGACCTCTCCATGATTGACTGGCACTCTTTCCTCCACGTGAACCTGCTGCCTCTGCGCAGTCTCAAAGGGCCGCCCACAACCCCACCTCTCTCCCCAGGAAGGATGGCTGTCCGCCAATCAGGCTCCTCCTTCACCAGAGAGCGCATCGACAGGGTGGCACCTATGGGAGGGGAGAGAAAGAGAGATAAATAAATAAATAAATAAATAAATAAAAGAAAAAAAGGGGGGGGTAGTTGTAGAATCCATTCACCTAATAGTGACAATAAGTAAAATGTTCAATTTTAGCGCTGCCACAACAACAATGTTGTGATACATGAAATGACTAACAAACAGCGTGTTCAGGACGTGTCTCAGTAGTCTATAGTGGTTCCACCTCCTCTCCCTCCCTCTCATCCATCTTTCCATTACATGGCTCCACCTACAAGTGAAATCAATAGGGCTATTGTCCAATTTCAATTTCAACAGAAAAATGGAAAGAGGACGAGAAGCCAGTCTGGACCATTGAGAGGCATCCCTAGACAGCCGACAGGGTGGACAGTGGACACAGACAGACATGCAAGGCTATGTGATGATCAGGTATCAGGGGCAAGGCTGCTACGCTGGTCCCAGAACTAAAGTGTCTGGTTCTGGGCTTTACCTGGCTGGGCCTGGGTCTGGTTCTGGGTCTGGGCCTGGGTCTGCGCCTGGGCCTGCGCCTGGGCTTGGACCTGGGCGGCTGCGGCCGCAGCAGTGTACCACGGGAGCAGGTGCATCAGCAGCTCTCTCTGTCTGCCCCAGGGTGTGCCGGCGACGCCCGCGGCGATGGCCCCCGCGCCACTGCCCGCGCCCGTCCCGTCTCTGTCCCCTCCCCTGGCCCTGGCCACCGCCCCTGGGCCGTGCTGGCTTTCACTCCACCTCAGCCCTTAGGACAGAACCAGGGGTCAGGCAGGCAGGCCTCAGCCACGGGGAGATATGACACAAGAGGTCGGACGTTTCAAAAGTCTCAACGGGTGCCAAGTTGGGTTAACCAAAAAAAATAAAAAAATAAAAAGGTCTCGAGAACAGACAGCACTCCTGTAAACCTGTGTGTCCGTCCAGATCCAAATGCAATCAAACGTGAGTATAGCTTTGTACATTTCTTGCTCAGATCAATACGATCAAATGGTTGTGCCGAATACGTGTATAAATTGTTGTCTTTCTTGACAGGTGTACCGGAGAGAGAGGTCCAAAAGAGCTAATATGGTTTGCAAAACCAAGTGACCTTGTATTGTATTACACACTTGCAGAGAAACTATACAGCTATAAGCCAAACAATTTGCAATATTGTTAGTATTGGCGTTATTGTTAGCCTGTTAGCCTTGGAATGAAAACCAGCACCAGAGTAGCTCCGGGATCAGGACTGAGAACTACACTTGTAGCCATAGCAGGGCTGGGGGAGGAGGAGGAGATGATGGGGGGGGGGGGTGGCGGCGGGTCTGTTACACTCGAATGTGAGTTTTTATTTTATTTTTTATAGCTATTTCTCTGCCACAGCCAGTTCCAGACACTTAGCTGTTGATCTCTGATCTATATCATACATACAGTAAGACGTGGTTGATCTAGATCATACGTACAGTAAGACGCGGTTGACCTAGGGTTCAGCTCGGTGCCTCTCCGTGCAGCACTTCTACAGCACAATCTTTCCTGAGGACACCGCGAGGTCAGCCAGGCCTGCTGGCCCAGCCCGCACCACCACAGCCATCCGCTGGAATTTCATCTCGGACCAGATGACTTAACATTATCGATTAGTATCTAGTGACGCTTCTCCTGTTTTTATCCTTAGGCGTTCCTCTGAAAGTGATCAGACCCGCCTCCTAGGACCAGGCAGAGAGAGGTGGGAGGGTACTAGGGTGGTGGGAACATGGTGCCAGACAGGGACAGAGGGGATGGGTGAGTGAGGTGGGCAGGGAAAAGGGGAGGCGGCAAGCAGCACAGAAAAGCCTTTCGTCACAGAAAGCACCAGCTAGCATTCGATAACCCCCATCGCTAATGCCCTTAGTCCATAGCCTCCTACTACCTCCTTAATTTCTCCTACTCTCTATCCCTACCTAGACAACCCCCCCCGCCCCGCCCCCCCCCCCCCCCCCCCCACACACACACACACGCAACCCTGTACGCCCTCCCTACTCCCTCTCCTGTCCTCCTCCTCACCCTGGTTCTTACCAGGGCTACACCCCTCCCTACACCCTCCTCTTCTCCCTCGCCCTGGCTCTTAGCTACCTCCCCGGCGCCCCGGCTCTCACCTGGGCTGTTCCTCTCCAGCAGGTACCAGCGGTAGAAAGCCCTGCGTTTGGAGTCGCTCATCTCCAGACCCTGCTGGAGCAGCCACTGGGAGATGTAGCTCTGACTGATCCCTGCAGAGGGAGGGGGAGAGAGTGTGTGTGTGTGGGGGGGGGTCACCAGACAGGCATATAACGATGGAAAGAGCAAGAAGAGAGATATTTCTGAGATTCTGTGATTTAATAAAATGATATGAATAATAAACCATACTAGAACCACATATTGCACAACCACAATATATCAACTGAGGGTTCTGCAATATGTTGCCATTGCTATTTATTTATTTATTGTCTACTTAAATTCATGTGTTGAGGATGATTGTGATGTCTGTCTTGTGACCTGCAGGACCAGCGGAGTCCACAACAAATTTCCACACGGGGACAATAAAGTATATGAAATGAAATGAAAGTACTGCAGGGTCCGTTTGGTTCGTCTGTCCACTCGGGCGGTGGTACCTGTGACTTGTCCCACGATGGCCTGGGAGATCCTGCGGTTGTTGAGGAACGTCTTGATCTCTTCCTTCACCAGGTTACTGTCCCTCCTGCAAAAAACAACAGCAGGTACCCAGAGATGTCTCTCTTTCTGACCCGAAAAGGGTTCCCCTGCGTATAGAGCCAACCCTGAGAAGGGTTCTGTATGGAACCTTTTTTTCAGAGGCTTCTAATGTTTACAAACCGTTCTTATTTAGAACAACTTTTAGAATGTAGGTGTCTGATGTGGATGAAACCATGTCCACCCTGGTCTAAGACTGTTCTCTTCTAGCTCAGCAGCACTATCCCTCCATCCCAACACACCTGGCCCACATTCATACTCGCTGAGAATAAGCCAACATCACTGGGGACACTGTCATTATCTGAGTTTATAATGGTCTCCCTTTCTCTGTACTCTCTCCTGTCCTGTTCCTCTTCTTAACCTGAATACCCCTCTATCCAGTCGTCCTCACGATATCTCCTTATTCCATTCCAGTCATTTAGCTGATGCTTTTATCCAATGCCACTAATAATAATAATTGCATTTAACGTAGTAAAAGCCAATGTACAGTACTACTACTTGCTAGAACTCACAAGTACATCTCCTTTCTAAAACAAGTGACTAAGAGCATAATCTAGTGCAAGGCAAAGTGCAAGAATAGCAATCTAAAATACAATATGTGCTTAAGAGGGAGGATCGTTGTAGTACTTCTTGAAGAGATTCCCTCCCACTTTCTCTTTACAATGTACATGTAATGGGCCTACACTTCTGGTCCTCTCCCTCAAAGCTGCCAGTTCTACTCATCTTCATCTCTCTTTCCTTTTCTCTCTCTCTCTCCTCACCTCATGTACTCCTCCACCTTCTCCTCCAGGTCCCAGTCCTCCTCCCCCATGATGTCATAGCTGAACGACCTCTGAACCCCAACCCCCGGCGGGTACAGGGGCGGGGGCGAGGCCTCGTAGCTGTTGCTAGGCGACAGCGAGGCACCGTCCAGGCCCGGGGTCTGCGTGGTGGCGGAGGCCAGGGAGAGGGAGGAAGAGGAGGAGGAGGAGGAAGAGGCAGAGGAGGGGGCCGGGGCCAAGGCGGCGGTGGGGGTGGGGGTGGCGGTGTCGGACGGGGGGGCAGTGGCGCGCGGCGTGGGGTCGCAGTAGGTGGGGCGGTGGTCCGGCTCTAGCCTCTCCAGGGACTCCAGGGCGTGGATGATCTGGGGCTTGGTCATGCCCGACAGACGCAGCCTCTGCAGCAGGTCGATCTGCTCTATGGTGTAGCGTGGCTCCACCTCACAGCACTCCATCCTGGCATCTAAAAGGGTTTCCACACGGAGACGGAGGTCACTGGAAACGGAGAGTCGGTGTCGTAATGCAGGGGTTCGCCAGGTTTGACCGACCCGGCTGCCAGGCGCTGAAGATTCTGCTTTTGAAATGCACATGTACAATACGTTTCTATGGCCTAGTATCTAAAAGAGCCAGAATGAGGCCAAATGTTACTGGAACTCCGTTCAGAAACAAAACAAGCTTCATCATCCCTTATTCCCCTGCAAACACTTAAAGAGTTAGTAGCTGATACCTTCGGGACTGTAGTTAATAAAGGCCATTGACGCCAGTCATTTTCTTACTGTACTTTACATTGACACTACTTTTGTATTTTTCGTACTCTGCTACTGTATTGGTTGATTGTAAGTCTTGATTGTCCTTTTGTCTGCACATGCCACTTTTATGGTATTTTTCTGTACTCTGCTACTGTATTACTCTACCTGTATGTTGTTTGTAAACACAACTGCAGACCTGGTGTATGTTCTTCCCTGTCTAAATAAAGGTTTCGATCTATATATATCTACTATTTGAGCTAGGCAGAAGTGTGGGTATCAAATTTAAATTAGCTAGACTGGTAATTAATTAATTCAGCTTGCAATGGAGCACATATAGTAATTCAGTAATAACAAGATCGAGCAGTAATTGTCCAGCAGGAAAATGTGGCTGTAGTCTATACCAACGATATACTTTGTTACCAGTTCGACTGAATGCAACAGGCAATGGACTGCAGTGTCCTTTGCAAAGAACTTTTGGGTCATTCAACGGCTGGCACAATTCTTTGGCGTTCACGTCACCCTACTCCAGCGGCTAGTGCCAAATATATTCGGCCTAAATATGAAGCCTATATCTGACACTGTTTCGAAACATATCGAGTCAACTGGTAGATACAAAAATAACAAAGATACGGTGAATGATAGAATATGCCCCGTTGTTTCAGTACCTGAAAATGATAAAGAGGGGGACAGGCGACCCGAGGGGAGCGGTTCAGTGCGTGGGGTCGCTGCCGCTTGGCACCACTGTCGCATGGCTTGGTGGAGCGGGGAGTAGCTGGGGGAGACACGGAACGTGCTGCAGTACGGTGCGGTTGATCTGGCTAGCTTCAACTAGCTAGTGCTAGCTATTAAAAGTAGCTCTGGCTAGCTAAGTTGGTTAGCTAAGTCACTGCACATTACATCATTATTAGCCAACGTTAGCTGGACAGTAAACAAAGGCAAGGAATGAAGCACAAAAAAACTAACAATTGTAGCTAAGTTAGCTGGATGAGGATACACTCAGCTAGTTGCTAGCTAGTGAGCTACTTATGCTAACGTTAGCTAGCTAAAGAACCGGGATGCTATCCCGGAGTGCCTCTTACCTCCCGCTGCTGTGGTGACGGGCTGCAGCGGGCAAAGCAGTCAGTGCACTGTCGGTGAAATACTGATCTGTCCGGCCGTGCAACACCCCTCGGCGCCTAGCAACTGGAGCTAATGGTTGTCAATTAGCTAATGAAGGTGATCCGTGCAGGGTCACACCGTCCATGGATGCAGCAGAGGGAGAAACCGATTCGGTATGGCCTCTCACCCGCCACTGTACCGGTGATGATTCAGGAAGTAGTTGAATATGGGAGGGAGAATCAAACATTTTAGGGAAGCGCTTCTAGAACAACTAGGCTACTGGTCGCTAGTTAATAAAGTAGTTGTAACATTACACAATAAAGGATTGGCATTGGCAACAATGAAAACGTTTTAAATAACATGTTTGGAGAATTGCAAAATCAGGGGTGTGTCAAGTTCAGTGTGTGTGCACTGTGCACCATCCCCGAATTAGGCTATAGTCTACATCTCTAAACAGCCAAATGATGCACTCCTTGCCTAATGCTGAGTCTTCTTCTGATAAAAAAAAAACCAAAAAAAACATCACATTTGGTAGCTGATAGACTTTATAAATCATGCCTCAGTCAAAATAATGATCACTATATTCAACAGTACTATTTGTATATGTTTTTCATAAGTGTGAACGACAGTGTGCAATAAAACTACACTAGGCCTACACTACACACGCACGCACGCCCACACACACACACCACTCTTCTGTATTGAAGAATCCCTCTATAGGCCCAGTCCCAATGTCCACCCGGACTCACAGACTTTGGGGCGCGTTCACGCTAAGTGCGTGAGGGCTTAGGGCTGTCCCATTGTCAAAACGTCTGCCAGAGAGCCCAAATACATGTTGAGCCCTTTATGCCCCCTTACCGTATGTCTGCACTTCTGCAGATTTTGCCTAAGGGAATTACTCACAGTTCATATCGTTGTAACGTGAAATACGGGTTTACCAACAAGCACGGACAGTTCAACCAACCCTAACGTTCACGTTACAAAACAAAAATCTTTATGTTTTCAGCTGGACTTGCTTATAGCCATATCATTATTTTGTTTTCAACATTTTATGTTATCAACACCATGGGTTTGTATAATTTGATTTGTTTGAAAATAGGCTGTTTATAAATTACATCGATTTCTGTTGCCCTAAATCTTATGATTTCCCAGTTAAAAGCTGCATGACATTAATCATCCATCTCGATACAATGTCTTTGAATTTAGATTTCCTACATGAATATGGAAAGAGTTGTGCAGAAATGTGTGTTGTCATTTTTGAGTAGGCCTAAATAGGTCTACTTTTGGATTCATCACAAACAAGAATCACCGGCAGTAAGAGTTCGCTTACGACGGCAAAATGAAATTATTTCAAGAAGTTGAACAGAATGTTTTGAGGAACACAGAGGATTGATGATGTAAAGGGGATTTGACTCATCCCAAAATTAATTTACACGTAGGCCTACAAGAAAAACATGACAAAAAAATGAAAAAATAAAATAAAGAGTCCCACACCCACAATAGTAAGAAATATGTTTTGACGTCAACGTAACGTGATGTCGTGCTGTCCATCCTTTTTCTACCATTTCGAGCCCTTGCAGCCTCTCGCACTCAACCACTTTACCAGGTGACGTCAGTAAGTCTGTGGCTCAGGGCTTGAGGGTTTAGGGTGGACACTGAGACTGGGCCATTAATAGGCCTATATCTTTAGTATACCACTCCATTACCTGTGCTCAACTGAGGGAGTCGCTTGTGTAAAGAGGAGGTTAAAATAGAGTAGTAGCAACGCAGAGTGAAATGAAGTCTGTCACATTGGTCCCACCTACAGACCATTGTGCCACTCTGCCTATCCCTCCCCTCTATGCCAAGGTGGCACTGATAAGTATTTAAGAGACGCCTTCCCTGACTCAGGCAAGTGTGTAGAGTTGAGTAGTAGCAAGCAGGCTACAAGGAACGAGAGACCTGTCTGATATCAGAGAATATACCACAGACTTGACGCACTGTATAAATAGTAAGTAGACTTGCTGAGTTTCTGGATTCTAGTTGGTCAATTGACTTAGGTGTTTAGGTGTTGGTTAGGTTGTGTTGTGGACAGAGCAGAGTTTGAGTCTAAGTCACTGTGGAGGAACTTGAAGACACCACCACAGCTACTACAATATGAACTGGGCTTTCCTGCATGGCCTCCTGAGTGGGGTCAACAAATACTCCACCGCCTTCGGCCGCATATGGCTCTCCGTGGTCTTCATCTTCAGGCTCATGGTCTTCGTGGTGGCCGCAGAGAAAGTGTGGGGCGACGACCAAAAAGACTTTGACTGCAACACCCGCCAGCCCGGGTGCCACAACGTCTGCTACGATAACTTCTTCCCTATCTCCCACACGCGCCTCTGGGCCCTCCAGCTGATCTTTGTCACCTGCCCGTCCCTCCTGGTGGTCCTGCACGTGGCCTACCGCACGGAGCGGGAGCGCAAACACCGGCTGAAGCATGGCGAGGACTGCGCCCCACTCTACAGAGACAAGGGGAAGAAGCGCGGCGGCCTGTGGTGGACCTACTTCATGAGTCTGGCGTTCAAGATGGCGGTGGAGGCGGTGTTCATTTTCCTGGTGTTCTACATCTACGAGGCTCCTTTCTTTCCCATGATGGTCAAGTGCTCGGACGACCCGTGCCCCAACGTGGTGGACTGCTGGATTGCAAGGTATTATACAAGCACATACTGTAACTGACCCAGCCTAGTGACTTTAGTACAACGTACTAAAGACAAAGTAATTGGCAGCTTGATTATTGCATCTGGTTACAATTAAGGATGTCTTCTCTCTTGTCTTCTCTCCCCCCCAACCCCACAGGCCCACGGAGAAGCGTGTGTTCACTGTGTTCCTGGTGGTGACCAGCTTTGTGTGCATCATCCTCACCTTGGTAGAGATGCTGTACCTGCTAGGGAAGAGGTGTGGGGAGTGTGTCGGACGGAGGTCACCAGCCAACCGGGAGAGATCGTCCATCGTGGCCACCATTCCCCTGACAGGGAAGGAGAACTCGGTGTACAATGAGCCGGAGAAGAATAATGGTGCTATGGCCATGACAGACAACCCAGCCCCAGCCTATAGCCGATGAACTAGCCTCTGAGATGAGGACGACTGCATGGGCGCTTTAATTACATTAGGCTACATTACATTACAGCCATTTACAGTAGCTGACACTTTTATCCAAAGCGACTTACAATGAAAAATGTTTTCTCGAAAGTCACTGCCAATGTTTTTGTGCAACTAGCCTATCAGTTAATTACTATACACAAACCTGTTTGTTGTATGTATGATATGTTTATTTTATAATCTGTTGAAATACATATTTAGAGCCACACTAAAACATCATTGTAAACATCAAAAGCAAGTTGGTGCTTTTTTTGTGTAATTTTAAATAAAACAATTTATTTCTCTATACTTGTATGCTCAGTGAATTATCTCTCATCGTTATTCATTTTTTACAGTCCATGTCACCTACTAGGCTACATCCTGTACGTTATGGGCAGTGCAATATGCCTCTGAATAAGAAGGTGATGTGAAGGACTCACAAAGTCTACATGTTTACATGCTATTTATTATGGGCTGTATTCTAAAAAGAATCCAATGCTTTTGCTCAATGAAACATTCTGGGTGTGGAGAAATCAGCAACACTGACCTGTTGCTGGGGAAAAAACAGGTCAGGGGAAAAAACAAAGTTTCAGTGCTTAGACCTTCATCAGGTTTTTAAAAAAAAAGTTTTTTTTTTTTTTTAACCTGATGAAGGTCTAAGCACCGAAACGTTTTATTTTTCTGTCTTCTAATAGAGTTTGCCAGTAAGGTCAGTGTTGCTGGATTTTCTCCACTCCCAGATTGTCTATACTAACCTACGCACCTGAAAAAGTTTTTTGGTGTGCACAGCCTTTTCACAGACACTCAATGAAACATTGACAGTCAGCAATGACCATGTATAAAACACAGAGACAAGCTTCTGCCATTTAAATGGACCTTAGTAGAAGAAAGTTCATTCAGCTGACACACCTGGCATGCAAGTGTAGAGTAATGTGTTTCATAATTAGAAATCACTGGAAACCACGGATACGAGAACAATAGTGTCTTAATCTATTGTACAGGTGGTGCGTACAGGAATGGGAGCGGTAATTAAGATTCATTACTGATCGTACAGATTGTTACAAAGTGACCACTCCGAATGATCTGACTAATCACTCACAACCACACCCTGCATCTCGACAAACCCAGGTGAGAGTATAGGCCTGTTACGGTGAGCTCCAACATTATCAGTGTGTGTACTTTACGGAATGAGGACACCCCCGTGACAGGCTAAGTGTACTAGCCAGGTGGGTGAGCTGGCAAGTACACCGCTACGCATACTGCTAATCACCATATCTGCTGTCTGTGGGATTGCGGTCCCATATCTCGGCACAATGGCGCTGGCGTTCCAAGGGCAAACAAAGGTTGAGTTGGCGGCACTCCCCGTCTGGAGTTCTGTCTGATGTCAGAGTCTGGGGTGGTACCGAGACTGGGCTCACCATGGGTGGACCTGCGGGGTTCTATTTCAACATTTGTTCAAATGTTTCACTATGGGATGACGCTGATGTGACATCCTGCTGGAAGCCATTGACAAGGACTGGTCACGTGTGACAGGGGGCCACGAGCAAAAGACAGTTTTCCAGAGCCCACTATTTGTGAAGCCGGCTAGCCCTCACAGGCTAGCAAGCAAAGTCATAAGCATAACTAAGCTCTCCTCCCACTGGAGGAATGCCTGGAGTCTCCCTCCTGTTACAAGGTTGGTCACTCCCTTCACCCACCTAGCAGTGTCTGCTAGTGGCAGTGTAGCTATTGTGTGTCCTCCTTCGTCACAGTACGGGGGTCCCACGATACTGCAGACTGGTTCTCAGCTATCTAGCTCTACGGCGTTATAACCATCCACCTAGTCTAGTCTGTCACCTTAAGCTGCTAATGTCCTCGGCATCACAACCGAGGTCCTGGCATCGCATAATGGCGAACGTAGTTTGCTTCCCTGTCACTGGATACACCAAACTTCGTTTGCTGATAGCCCTAGCAAAGCCCCTGCTAGCTAATGTGTACGTCACTGTCCCCGGTTAGCTACAGTTGCCACAGCTAATTAGCTGTCACAAGCTAATTAGCCTAGCCTGACCACAGGCTTCTGACCACGGTCCCCGGGACTTGTGTGTCAGTGCTTACCGTTTATTTATCTAGTTTGTCACTGTCCTAGTTACTATAAACTAGATGTGTTAACCAGCCATTATAAGCTAGTTAGAAACACCCGCCTGGACTACTGCAACTCCCTCCTCACTGGGGCCCCAGCGTCAGCCATTAAACCTCTGGAACTTGTCCAGAAAGCTGCTGCTCGCCTGGTGTTCAACCCCCCCAAGTTCTCCCACACAACTTCCCTCCTCCGTTCCCTACACTGGCTCCCTGTAGCGGCTCGCATCCAGTTTAAAACTCTGGCGCTAACCTACAGGGCAATGAAAGGAACAGCCCCCTCCTACCTCCAGGCCATGGTCAAACCCTACACCCCCTCCCGACTGCTACACTCTGCTACCTCGGGGCGACTGGTTGCCCCGTCACTCCGAGGCCCCTGCGGTCGATCGACACGGTCATGGCTCTTCTCTGTCCTGGCCCCGCAGTGGTGGAATGAACTGTCCACTGATGTCAGGACAGCAGAGTCGCTGCCCATCTTTCGTCGCAGGCTCAAAACTCATCTCTTCAAGAAGTACTACAACAATCCTCCCTCCTAAGCACTTATTGTATTGTATTGTATTGTATTGTATTGCACTGTACTTTAGATTGCTATTCTTGCACTTTGCCTTTAGCACTAGATTATGCTCTTAGTCACTTGTTTTAGAAAGAAGATGCACTTGTGAGTTCTGGCAAGTAGTAGTACATTGGCTTTTCCTACGTTAAATGCAATTATTGTTAGTTGCTTTGGATAAAATCGTCTGCTAAATGAATGTAATGAAATGTAATGTAATGTAAACATTACTACGGGTCGCTGCTTATTAGCTAATGTCAGGTCGTCACTGTCCTGCACTCCTTTTAAGACAGCAGTACTACCTAACTCTTCCCATTTAGCTCCAACTCCAGAGAATGTGACGAAGATTGCGGTCGTATGATACCCAGGAAGGACCCCCACAACCTCTGCATTATGTGTTTGGGACCCTTCAACGCTGCGGCTGCACTGGCGGATAAATCCTTGTGTCCGGTGTGCAGTGTTCTGTCGGACGGGGCCCTCGTGAGGCGGGAGAGGATCGTCCCAGCAGACGAGGAGGAAGAGGAGGACGGTGGTCCTCAACTTCAACAGCTCTTGGCCCTCCTAGCATCTGTAGCGTCCGCTGACTCTGACCTTTCCTTTGTGGAACTATGTAAGAGAGCAGCAATTCACCTGGGCCTTACCTGGCCCACTCCCATGGGTCCCCAGGTGGGGCTTAAGTCCATATACGACGGTTAAGTGCTGTCGTCGGACGCTCCTCCTCCCCGTCAGCTCCTTCCCCTGCACCCCGACTGCATCGAGGGGCTTAAGAGCTACTGTGAGCAGAGACAGAAGGAAGGTGAGATGTACACTTCCGTTCTGTCTCGCAGAAGACCCAGGCCAAACCCGCCCCTCCCAAGGGCGCGGTTTAAGACAGACTCCTACAACTGACCCCCACCTCCTTCAGGGAACCCCAGGGCTGCTCCACCTGAGGCACAGGTACGGTTCCGCTCACAGACCCCGTCTGCAAAAGGGAAAGCGTGGGCTGAGCAGAATCCCAAGCGCCCCCCCGTTAAGAAGGAAGGACAGCCCGGCGTGTCCAACAAGAATCAGGCATCATAGCAATCCCCCAGTCTTGTGAGGGGGACACTCGTTTGCTGTTCCGGTGATCCCCCGGACCAAGTGCATTCACCCCCCAAGAAACAGAGGGAAGAAGCCTTAGTTCTTCAGGTTCCTGGCCCAGGGTTCTGGGCTCGTTCGACAGACATGCTGCCTCGGAGACCCGGGTGCGACGTCTCCCACAAGTGTTTACCAAATGTGTGGAGGCAGCTCTAAATCCATTGCAACTCCAGGGCATGAGAATCCTAGCTTACATAGTCGATTACCTGCTCTGCGCCCTGTCACAGGAGCAGGCAGTACGGGACACGGGCACTCTTCTAACTCACCTAGCCGCTCTGGGCTTCAGGGTGAATTTAGCCAAGAGTGCTTTGATCCCAGTTCAGTCAATAGAATGCATGACTTTTAGGCCATGTTCCGCTCAGGACACTGGGTCAAGTTCAGACTGTGCCTTCATCTATTGGGACTCATGGCATCAACCATATCAGTAGTTCCTCTGGGACTACTGTTAATGAAGGATTTTCAACGGTGGGTAGCAAGCTTACACTTGTGCCCCCATCGAGAATGGTGCTCTCAACAGACGCCTCCCTCTGGGGCTGGGGGGCTGTTCTCCAGGGAAGAGCCGTGAATGGAGTGTGGTCTCCACAGCTCCACCACGCACACATCAATAACCTTGAACTGCTCTCAGTGTACTTCTCAAAGAACATCTCTCTGCCTTTAATAAAGCAATAAGAAATGCAAGGAAAGACCACTTCTCAAAATTGATATCTATCAACCGAAATTGACATTTGTACCCAAGGTACAGTAATTTCCGCTCCCAACAGTACAGTTGTGGAGCTCTTAGCTTTCCACCCTCCTCCATTCTCCTCTGACGAGGAAAAGAGGCTTCATATTTTGTGTCCTGCGCACACTTTACACACTTATGTAGACAGGACTGGTGCCATCAGACAGCGACCAGCTCTTTGTCTCATGGGCTCCTCTCCGTGAGGGGAAACCCATTTCTAGCCAACGGCTATCACACTGGATTGTGGATGCCATCACCGTGGCGTATGGGTGTAAGGGTCTGCCACGCCCTGTGGGTCTCAGGGCTCATTCTACCAGGGGCATATGGCCACCTCTTGGGCACTGTTCAGGGGCGTGTCAGTGCAAGAAGGCCTAGACGTGACTGCGCCTTCACTGGTTCATGCAGTCCTTAGCGTCGTTTCGGGTTAGGGTGGAGCTGTTTTGGCTTCCAGCCATCTGTCCTGAGTCCGGTTCTTAAACTTATCTGCAATTCGGGAGTGGTCTTGCCTAACCCCGGTTCTATGAGACATGAGTGAAAATGTTTCACCTCATCACCCTGCTTGCACTGTGTTCAGGTTCGAGAATGATGGTCTCACTGCCGGTCAGAGTGTAAGTACAGGGGGCGTGGCCCCTGCTTCCAGCATGATGTCACGTGAGCGCCATTCCATAGTGAAACATTTTCACTCATGTCTCATAGAACCGGGGTTGCGTAACGTAACCAAGAGTTCTGCCCATCCTGCCTGGTTACCAGAGCAACTCTATCAGTGACTCAGCTAGGGGTAGGTGCATCCGGCAAGGTCATGTCTGAGACAGTGATGAGTGATGATGATGAGTGATGATGATGAGAGGCGATGAAGATGATGATGGGGAAGAGCTAAGAATGAAGGGAATAGGCTGATGATGGTGTGGGTAGCGGAAGAGAAGGTGGTCATATAGAACAATGCGAGATGTGTTAGCGTTTGTGCAACTGTGGACTGAACATCAACAGCTACTTCACCTGCTACAATCATATCAGTGCATTCCATGAACAAGTGCAATGCATTAGCAAGCTGATAAGACCCTAATGGTAGCCTATACCCACATTACCCATGAGCAGATCTGAATGGATGCCAACATAGACCGCACCTCCAGATATGAGCCAGTTGTCCAGTGTTAGCCCACTTATAACTCAGAGGGTGGAGGAGAGGTTAGGACGCATTGCCTCGTTGTTGGATTCACAAAGCAGATTTGTGTTCCGTCTGGTAGACAGACAGGTGAATATGGACTGACCATCAGCACAGTTATCTGAGACTAACTGTAAGTATTCAATCAAGTTGGATTTATATTATTTATTATATTAAACTCATTAGAGAACCAATCGCTGTTACATTGTATTACATTAGAGTTAAGCCTTTATGTTTCACTGTAGATCTATTTCAACCTCCATTGGAAAATTGTTTGATCTTGAAGGTAATTGAAGAAAATGTGCTACAATGTCTAGACATCACACCATGAGGGCTCTGAGAGCAAAGGTGTATATATATATATATATATATATAGACTTTCTTCAAAGCACCCACTCCTTTGAACTTCAGAAGTTAATGAATGAGTCAAGACTGAGGAGAAGTACAGAGGGTTAGGGGGGAATGCATTTATCAAAGTAGAAAACATCAAAAGAAAACAAAATATAACTCTACTAATGAAACCTTGAAAAAGATTTTATAAAAAAAAAACTTCAGTAGAACCCTGATTTCCTTTGACAACAAATAATCCTCTGTAAATTTAGCTTTTTTGCTGCATTCTTTTATCCATTTATAAACCGTTGCCTTCAGCCTTAAAGCAATAGAATTTAATAATCTGTAAATAAACTACACAGCATCTGGCCATAAACCTGAACCGTCATGGCACAGACTCAATCTGGACCTTACTCTGGACTCTTCTCTTCTTCCTATAGTGTCCTGCAAAAACAAAGACTACAGTCTCACTGTTGAAACAGACCAGAGAGAGAGGATCCGAAGCAGCTGACCTCATGGACTGGCCAAAGTTCGAGGGTCTTCTGAGCGGGGTCAACAAGTACTCCACCGCCTTCGGCCGCATCTGGCTCACCGTGGTGTTCGTCTTCCGCGTCATGGTCTTCGTGGTGGCGGCGGAGAAAGTTTGGAGTGGCGACCAGGCCGGCTTCGACTGCAACACTCGGCAGCCCGGCTGCACCAACGTCTGCTATGACCACTACTTCCCCATCTCCCACGCGCGCCTCTGGGCGCTGCAGCTCATCTTCGTCACCTGCCCCTCATTCCTGGTCGTCCTCCACGTGGCGTACCGGGAGGAGCGCGAGCGCAAGTACCGCGTCGAGCACGGCGAGGGCGCCCGTCTCTACGGCAACACGGGGCAGAAGCACGGCGGGCTGTGGTGGACGTACCTGCTCAGTCTCTTCTTCAAGACGGCCATCGAGGTGGGCTTCCTCTACCTCCTCCATCACCTCTACAGCAGCTTCGGGCTGCCGCGCAGGCTCAAGTGTGAACAGCTGCCCTGTCCAAACCAGGTGGACTGCTACGTCGCCCGGCCCACCGAAAAGACCATCTTCGTCTACTTCATGGTGGTGGCCTCGGCTGTCTGCATTGTGCTCAATGTGGTTGAGATCTTCTACCTGGTGGCCATGCGGGTCCTGAGGATCTCACACAGAGGCAGCCTACACACCATCCCCAGGAAGTGTGCTGAGCCGGGACTGTGATTGACCACAATCTCCCCCTCTTTAACATACGAATATGGGGGTCCATACAGGAGAAAGACTGAGATTGAGCTGTGCGTGTGAAAAAACTGCAGTCAAGCCATTTGAAATCTCTATTGTAATGCCATTGTGACCATTGAATCTAAATTATAGCCTACTGTAGAACAGATTGAAGAAGTTTGGACTATTTGATTTGTAGCCTAAAGTAGATTATAACTGCTGATGTATATGCCCATGTTACACCTTCCTTATTCACATCCAATAAGCACATAGTGGAAGACTGTATTTTTATATATCACTCCTTTATCCAAACTCAACATAAATGTACCTTAAAATGATTATGCCAATTTGTATTAAATGTTCAAATAAGACAGTGACTCACAAGAGTTTTGTTCTTTATGGTGCGTGGCTGTAAGCCAGCGGGGTTGTCAGTCCCTCCCTCCCTCCCTCCCTCATTCCCTCTTTCCCTCTGTCCCGTTATTGACCTGCATTTCTATGTTGCCACCACAAGAGGCAGTGGTCCCAGAACACCAAAATACATACTGACGTCGCACAGTATCAAGTTGCTCGGTAGTATAGTGGATATAGTGGATAACACGTCTGACTCCTGTGCAGACTCTCTGGATGTCATAGAAGCTATGTATAAATGTGGTTACCTGGTGGTGCTGTCAGTTATTGATTTCATGTGCAGTAATTGAACATTTGAAATACTCCTGTTTTGAAATTATACCTACAGTATAGCCTAGGTGTCTCAGTAATTACCCATTATATATTAGGCTATACTTTTGTATTTACCAGGTACATTTTTAGTAATTGGGGGACTATGAAAGGAAGGGTTACCCAAACAAATTTCAGAGTAGGCTAAGTTAATTTAGCAATAGAAATCCATAAGCCTAGGGCCAATGGGCCTAGGATATAGACAATAAACTACCGGTGGAATGGTGGTGGAGCAATAGCGGGAGCATTTCAGATTACTAGCGGACCGCTGTCCCTGACGCTAATAATCTGCCAGAGGTCCACTTGCCATTCGATGTGCAAATGGCTAGGAACCCGCCAGCGGATTTGGCCGGAGGTCCGCCAGCTCGTCCATCGTGGACCCGCTGGAGGTCAGCTAGCCTTGTGTTATATTCCGCCGGAGGTCCGCCAACTCGTCCATTGGGGATCCGCTGTAGGTCCGCTAGCCTTGTGTTACCTGGGTTTATCCCTTACCTTTGTCCAGAAACAGAAGTTGAACCAATTGCAGCAAAATAGCTAACGTTACAGGAATCATCAGTGTAACTGCTTTAGCCACTGACCGCTATATGATCTGGTACACAGGTTCACGGGTGGGAAGTTACGGGTTTGACTGCCATTCCAGTGCATTTTCACGTGTAGAAGGTTGGAAAAACACGGGTTACGGGTTGCCTGGAACGTGCCATTATTGTACTGGATTCGCATTGGAAGCATTGGAACTGCTGTGTCCAGGCGACAAGACCTATCTTCATTTATCGGACATTATTTCATGCAATTTTAATTCACAGCTATTTCAGTGGCATGACTAGCTTCCGTCCTACCAGCCCTGAACAGAAACAAGCCAGCCACGCACATAAACCAGGCTGGATTTGGTTACATGACGATTAAATCATTGCCGTCCAGAGACCTTGGCGACTCCTGCAGTGCTCTATTTCCCCACCGGATGGCACCAAAGCTCCAAAACGAAAGTGCTCTCATGCCATACTACTCTACTCTACTATAGGCTACCATGCATTTGATATGAGTATATTAACTTGATAAGAGCGCTTTTGAAAAGTTGATCATCTTATTACAAGTTCAAGTAGGCTACTTGTGTATCGTTATGGTATGATAACACCTGTTAGGCTACATGTTTTTGAGGGAGATAAGGGAACCTCGATTGTGCGCTAAATACCAGTGGCCTACTCAGATTTGTAAATGGGTGCACCTGTGTGCGCCCCCGGGGGCGGCCTGACTGCCGACGGCAGGGTGATTGGACAACTTGACAGTCATCCAGGAACAGAACAGGCCATCTGCGAGCCGCACCGCCCAGCGGACCATCACGATTACCTGGCTGTACAGTGACTTAACCTGGGGACCAAACCACCATGGCCAAAAGAGGTAAACAGCAAAGCTACACTTTCACAATGATATGATGCGGCGTTTGTCAAACAGCGGGCATGTTATACAGGTAGGCTATGTGTAGTATTGTGCACAAATATGTAGATTTCTGGGTGTGGTTGAGTTGCCTTAGCCGTGCGTCTCATCGACTTCAGATCCATATTTAGAAAGGCAATAGACTTTAGAAATTACACATCAGTGTAATATAGCTAGACGTAGCCTACACAACCGTCATTAGAGAAGAATTGAGTACAGTAGTGTTTCCCGAAAGGTTGTGTATCATTGCAAGGGGGTGGCTGTGGTAGTCTGTGTTAAACCTTAACCTGATTGGTAGGCTGTAGGCTACCAGCAATGAGGATGAATGAGGAGAATGTGGACATGTGTTGTGAAACCTCCTAACCTACTGAGAAGGGGACACTTAAGGCATAAGGAGGTGATTAACACACACACACACACACACACACACACACACACACACACACACACACACACACACACACACACACACACACGTGCGTTACCTATACATTGGGTTTTAAAGTGTAATCTCGACCCAAAACCAGTTTGGTGTCACATCACACCACACCCTATGTTCTCAGTGTCCAGTGTCTTATTTTTCCTCTCTCTCTGAAGCAATATAGCTATCAAAAATGCAATATCTTCACTTCACTTTTTAGGCTAATGCCATGAACATTGATAGTCATCCTCTATGTGGCCCGTATCGTGCATATTAAACAGGCTCTCCATTGTCACACTCCATTCTGTCTCTCTCTCTCTCTCTCTCTCTCTCTCTCTCTCTCTCTCTGGATGTGGCCAGCTGTAACATGTATTTAGCAAGTAATGATTAATGGCTTTCACATCTCCGCTGTGGTTTCAACCCCGGGTCTGTGTGTGTAACCGGTCAATATGACAGACAGTGACAGCTGGGGGACTCTGAACCCGGAGAAAGGACAATTTGCGGTCAGAGCTACTTTTTATTGTAGCCAAATAACTCTTGTGAAAAGTAGTTTCTCTGTCTACGGTACTTTGACTGTCTGAGTCTCTGCCTCTTGTCAGAGCACAGTACCACCAGGATCCTTCTCTTATCCACCTATTGTATTTATATTTTGCTACTCTTACACTTTGGCTTTAGCACTAACTCTTAGTCACTTGTTTAGAAAGAAGATGCACTTGTGAGTTCTGGCGAGTAGTAGTACACTGACCACCTACGTTAAATGCAAGTATTGTAAGTCGCTTCGGATAAAGGCATCTGCTAAATTACTTTAATATAGGGGTGCTGTATTGTAACGTAATGTCCATCTCTCTCTATCTCTGTCCATCCCTCTGTCACTTTTAAAATCTCTCACTCCGCCACCCCCCCTCCCCCCTCAGGCGTATGCTGTGCCAGCGTGGAGGAGCCCAAGGCGCTGATGAAGATGGGGCTGAGCCTGGTGCTGGTGGGGCACGTCAACTTCCTGCTGGGGGCGCTGGTGCACGGGGTGGTGCTGCGCCACATCAACCTGCACCAGCAGGCCCGCGCCCGGGAGTACGCCATCTCCAACGTGGTGGCCCTCACGGCGGGCCTGGCGGTGAGGCCGTGGGGGGGCTCGTTCAGACGACGCGAACGCCATGCCGTTATGGGGCGCCGCCGCGTCTGTAAAAGTTTTGACAGTTGAACGTTTGGGAGGTCAGATTGAAGCGTGTTGGGGTCGGTGGATTCACGAGGAGCACGGTGTCTTGTATTGCATGAACAGTCATTTGTGATCCTACCTGCTGCTGTTTCTACAGGGCGTGGTCGTCGGGATCCTGGCGATTATCTTGTCTAAAAACACGAAAAGCAGAGGACTGGTTAGTGCATCTCTCTCTCTCTCTCTCTCTCCCGCCTCTCTCTCTCTCTTCTCTCTCTCTCTCTCTCTCTCTCTCTCATTACCTATCTGTCACCTTGCTCTCCTCTCTTCCTGTGTTTATTCAAGCAGCTGTCAGGCTGTCCAGACCGGACCAGACCAGATCTCTGAGCACAGGTTTGTGAGTTAGCTGAATAGAATGAAACCACTTCCATGACGGTGAAGTAAGGTCAAGTTGAAATGGAAATTCATATTTAGCCTGTTTTACAAGAAATTTTGATAATTAGGTTTGTGTGTGTGCTGCAATGTAGAATCTGAATCAGATTTTATTGTAGGTTTTTACACATACTAGGAATTAGTTCTGGTCAGTTGGTGCATAACACTGATGGATAGACAACAATAGACCGGGTGCAGGACTAGACAGGGCAGAACCTCTTTCTATCTTTAGGCATGGATGAAGTCTGTTTATTTAAGTGTGTGTGTGTTTGTGTTTGTGCCTCTCTCGTCATAGACATGCTCATTGTTTATGGTCAGCCTGTTGGCTGGACTCCTGGCTGCGGCTTCTGCCATTGGCCTGACTGTTTCCGTGGTGAGGGCCATAGTTCACGGTGGGCGAAGTCTGCTGACTCTCTGCCGGTTTCCTGACGCCATTGGCTACTCCAGCATCACCAACGAGTGCCCCTTCGACCCCACACGCATCTATGTAAGTCACGTGTGTGTGTGTGTGTGTAACAGCCTGTCATCTGCAACTGTGTATTCGTCACAACCATCAACACGACTTGACACCCACTCGGTTGTCAGCGCCACCTGTTACACACACTGTGAAGCTCTCTCTCTCTCCCCCACCCCCTCCCTCCCTCCTTCTTCTGCAGCAGTCTTAAGCTGTGTTTCCTCTGTTCTGTTCTGTTCTGTTCTGTCCTGGTCTGGTCTGGTCTGGTCTGGTCTGGTCTGGTCTGGTCTGGTCTGTCCTGGTCCGGTCCGGTCCGGTCCGGTCCGGTCCGGTCCTGCCCTGCCCTGCCCTGCCCTGCCCTGCCCTGCCCTGCCCTGCCCTGCCAGAGACAGTCAGTGACCTGGCATCCTCACGCTCTGTAACCGTGGACGACAGGACAGGCAGTCAGCTGTGCTCGGACGCAGTAGCAATCACCGACTGAACCCCTGGGCTTCAAGCTGTCTGCTCTGACAGTCTGACTAAAGATGGGAGTTGAGCAGCACTGTCGCTTGTATCAACATTGATGCTGTTAGTTGACACTGTAGTGCTGTGCAAGAGTTGCGTAGTCTGACCATTGTGGTACAAAATCGACAAGTCTTAAATGAATGCAGACTGAGAATTGAATGCAGAGGCAGACGCTGGTGTTGAAGTGGAGCGTTGGCAGTGTGTGCAAGATTTCACTCATGGATTTAATCATGGGAGCCAGTGAATGTTCCAGAGCTAAAAGCCCAAACTTTTTCCCCTTCCAGATGGCATTAATCCCCCACCTCCCCTCCCCAACTGTTTATTTGAAGTTTCTCGAGAAACTTTGTGTCTTTGTGACTAGTTCCTCTGAGCTACCGCTGTTCTCCCGTGTGAATAAATAGTGTAACGCCGCGCTCTTCAAAGCAGTATTCCCCATTCCTCTGCATCGTTCCTTTACAAGCTACACAAACAAAAACAAACAAACAAACCCAAACCCACTCACCTCCTCCACCCCGTCCCTCCCCCCTGTCTGTGTCTCCCTCCCCAGAGTACCACTCTGATCCTGTGGGTCCCTCTCATCGCCACCTGCCTGGTCCAGCTGGTGTTCTCGGCGCAGGTCCTGACCGCGTGCGTGTCCTTCCTGGGGCTGCCCTGCTGCTGCCCGTGCCAGAGGAGCTCCCAAGGACCGACGGTGGGCTTCGGACCCCTTGTCGGCTGCACGCCGCCTTGTCAGACGCACATCAGTAGCGTGGAATGGATCTCACTCTTTGTGTGTGTGTGTGTGTGTGTTACAGATCAACAAAGTGCTGCCTACGGAGGTAGCCACTCTCCCTCACACCATACCCCAGCAACAGCATCATCGTCATCATCATCCTCCTCATCCTCGGTCCGGGCGGCAACCTCTTCGGCCCCAGCAGCAGCGGCCCCCAGACCAGCGGGGGGCCCCGGGGGAGGCGGGGCCCCGGGAGCAGCACGAGCTCCTGTCCAGAGGGAACCTCAACAGATCCAGCTTCTGGATATGACCATGACCCAGAAGGGCTGCTAGCTGGTCACGAGCTACATCCCTGGCTGCCTCTACAACACTCTACTGCACAAAGGGGGGCCATACAGAACCGTTTGTAAGAATAGAAAAGGAAAAAACATAAATCCACATTAAACTCTTTGCAAAGGGTTCTATATCAAACCTTTTTTTCAGGTAAGAAATAACTTTTCAAACAGTAACCCCTCCCCCCTCGCCGGTGAACTATGTCCTCATGCCTGCCTGTGAGAATGAGCTAGGCCAGCCCATAGGTCTTTGTGATTTTAACACGACTGAATAGATCCATGGGTAAACAAGTTGTGTGTGTGTGTGTGTTTGCATGTCTAAAGATCTAGCAAAGCCTGTGAAACTGCTATAACTTTGGCACAGGGGTGGTAGTACTTTGTATTTATTTTTCCTAAATAAACATTTATATTTTTCTTAAATAAACATTGATATTATGTCAAGTCTTCTATGCTAGTCTTGTCTGTGCGGAGGAGGGGCACAGTTCTGAGGCCGGACAGGACTGACTGGTTACCACACACCGCACACCTCTTCCTAGTGGCCTCTTCAGCGAGGCTTTACACACAGTAACAGAGAACTGTGCATGCATTTCATGCACCCCATGCATTTCAGTCAGCACAATTCTGCAAAAATGTATGTAAAGATGTAAAGACCACCACAGACAGTTTGAAACACAGAAGGTATATTTTGTCATCGAATTCAGGTCCAACAGAACAAACATGACATCCTTGCTTGAGGTTTTCATGCAACAGAAAAAGGAAGAAAAGGAGTATTTATTTATCCAACTAAGGTCAACCAGTATCAGAGGCAGTACGAATAGAAGCCGTGGGTCAGTGACAGTTCCTTATACAACCACCAGAGGGCAGTGAAAGCACATGTGCAGTACAGCTGCAGAAAGCTCCTGGTAGAAGTTACCCTGTGAGGTCCACAGATCTCAGATCATGTTTCGTCCCCTAATGGTGGGAGTGCAGATTGAGGCTCGGCTAATCTGACCTCAGGTCTGTGGTTTCAGGAGCAACTTCTACCTTGTGGAAGGGAGTAGTAAGCTGCAGTTAGCCTTTATTTTACCATCCAAGCCCTGATTTAAATCAGTGGAGGAACAACACAATAAGTCTGGAGGCAGCTTCTACTGACAAAGGGACTCTACTCTACTGGTCATAAACTACACCAAATGAGAGTTAGAAAAGCATTCAAATAGGGAATAGAGACGAATAAGCCCTTAAGTGTGTTCTCTGTCAGATGAGAGAGGGGACAGGGTTCTGTCCCAAAGTGTGTGCGCGTGTGTGACATGCACGCACACACAGACAGACTACTTCTGGTGGCGTCTTTTCTGGTATAGTTAAGTGTTGATCGGAGCAAAAGGGTTACACAGAGGTGTTTTTTGTTGTTTTGTTTAGTTGTCTGTGGTTGTTTACCATGCAGTGTGACGTGACGGTCTGTGACTGGCTCTGCTGCTCCGGGATGTATTCAGAATAAAATGAAGAACTTTAAAACATACATATTAAGAAAACAGCATGGATCAATGAAATTATAATACTGAAAAGTTAGTCTGGACTCACAGCTACAGTACAGTGCACTCACTCATGCGCACACACACACATACAGTACACACACCCATGCACACGCACACACACGGTACACACTCATGCAGAAACACACAGTACACACACTCATCCACACACACATAGACATGGCGGCTCAAATGATATGTCTTACTGTATTACGGATTAAGAAAACAACATTTCTCTCCAACACTTCATTCCCTGCACATGTGGAATCTTGGAATTCTTCCATCTAAGACGATTGGATAAATCTTTCACTCGCGTACACACACCCCTCCAAAACCTGGGATATGGGCTCCTTCATACACACACCCCTCCATAACCTGGGATATGGTCTCCTTCATACACACACCCCTCCAAAACCTGGGATATGGGCTCCTTCATACACACACCCCTCCATAACCTGGGATATGGGCTCCTTCATACACACACCCCTCCATAACCTGGGATATGGGCTCCTTCATACACACACCCCTCCAAAACCTGGGATATGGTCTCCTTCAGTGATGCAGTACATAAAATCAAAACCACATGAATGACAAAAAAATAAATAAAGCAAAACATGAGGGAAAAAAAAGTACATAAAAACCAATCAATAAAATATCAATCGACGTAGATCCACCCACTGGGATGTCCGCCAGCCATCGTTTGGTCAGGTGAAAGATCATGCGGCCTGGTCTGCGTCCCCCCCGGCAGGCTACACACCCACACAGTGACTGGAAAGAGCTAAGCTACGCTACATAATACTGCCTTCCAACGCAGGAGGGAGCGAACGGTTGGGACTGTCTATAAAGACTTAATACGCTTGCCTATTCATCTTATGGTATCATACACATATATATATATATATATGCATTGTATATACACATAGACACGGATATAAAAGGGGGCAGAGAGAGAACGGAGAAGACAGGAATATACAGAACACCTATGGGGCCATGCATGGTTCTCAGGGTGGAATGTTCCTTTGCTCTCCTCACGAAAAAACCCTCCAGACTTCCCTCAGAACGGGGGGGGACGGCGGCGGGCGTGGCGGGCGCGGTCGGGTGGAATCCCTCGTTCCCGAGAGCGATGCGTGGAAACGGTAGTGGACGGCGGAACACCCCGCGGTTTGTTTGTTGTTCTCAGCTTTAGTAATAGGCATGTCCTTTCGTTGTTTTTTGTTGTTGTTGTTTCTTTAAAAATGTTCAGTAAAATGATAACGCTTTTTTTTCCGTTTGTTTGTTTTTTGCTTTCTTTTCTCCTAAGCGTTCGTCTTTTCCGACTCATCTTGTAGACCAAAAAAAAAAAGATATGAGAGACCAGAACCATCATGCATTGATTTGAGTGGCTGTTTCCATAGCAACAAGGGACTGGTGTGTGTGTATGTGTGTGTGTGGGGGGGAGGGGGGGGGGTTGGGGGTTCAGAACTGGGAGGCGGAGCTTGGGTCGCACTGGAGTAGCCGCACGATGGAGGGGTCACTTTTGGCACCTTTGATGAATTCCTCCAGAGACAGTTTGCCTGAGGGATGGAGAGAGAGAGAGAGGGATGGAGGGAGGGATGGAGAGAGAGAGAAAGAGAGAGAGAGAGAGAGAGAGAGAGAGGGGTGACAGAAGAGATGACAGTAAGTAAACGACAAAGAGGGGTATGATATACGTTTTATCTCAGTAGTGCTCTTCTTATGCCTTTCCCTCCTCTCCCTCCCTCCCCCCTCTCCCTCCCTCCTCCCTCTCCTCCTCCCCCCTCTCCTCTCCTCCCCCTCTCATCTCCTCCCTCTCTCCTCCTCCCCCCTCTCCTCCCTCTCTCCTCCTCCCCCTCTCCTCTCCTCCCTCTCTCCTCCTCCCCCTCTCCTCCCTCTCTCCTCCTCCCCCTCTCCTCTCCTCCCTCTCCTCTCCTCCCCCTCTCCTCTCCTCCCTCTCTCCTCTTCCCTCTCTCCTCCCTCTGTTTCCATTTCCTCTCTTCCTGCAGCCTCTCACCGTCGTTGTTGAGGTCCATCTGCCTGAAGATCTTATCTGTCCTCTTCTCCGGTGTGGACTCGTCCTCGGGCATCTTCATCACTGACGACACCATCTTGTAGATGGCCTGCGTAGGGGGGGAGGGAGAGACGGATGGAGAGAGGGAGAGAGGGAGGGAGGGAGGGAGTAGGGGTAGGGAAGAGGAGAAAGAAAAGATTGACCAAAACAAGATTGAACAAATTGGTCATTGGGAAACGGCTAAGAAAACACATTGAGAGGCAGGGAGCTCGATCAATGTGCGCACAGGGCTTACAGTATTGATCTGCTTCATCTTTCTATCTGGGCATGATAAGACCACCCCCACTTCCTCCTAGTCTCAGGAGGAGGCCTCACCTCTGGCCATCTGACACAGGAGGAACGTGGGGACCAGGGGCCTTCCAGCAATAGTGGTACCCCCCTACCCCCCTCTCTCTGTCTCTCTCTCCCCCTCTACTCTCGCTCTGATCAGAAATCTCATCCAATGGCTTGTAACCCTGTTGAGTCTGTGGATAATCCAGGTATTGTGCACCCTCAAGAGATAAACTCTGGTTAAATTTAACTCTCTAATCCGCGACGGCACACTGCAGACAGGCTGTCTGACTGACGGACGGACACACAGCCTCCAGCCTCCCTCCCCAGCACCAGCCTCTCTCTCTCCCCAGCACCAGCCTCTCTCCCCAGCACCAGCCTCTCTACCCAGCACCAACCTCTCTCTCTCCCCAGCACCAGCCTCTCTCTCTCCCCAGCACCAGCCTCTCTCTCTCCCCAGCACCAGCCTCTCTCTCTCCCCAGCACCAGCCTCTCTCTCTCCCCAGCACCAGCCTCTCTCTCTCCCCAGCACCAGCCTCTCTCCCTCCCCAGCACCAGCCTCTCTCTCTCCCCAGCACCAGCCTCTCTCCCCATGGCCGTATCTGGCGTCTCTCACACGTCTGTAGCTCTCCAGTTTGTCCCGCAGCAGACGTTGCTCAGTTCTTCATACTCAGTTCTTCATACTCAGTTCTTCATACTCAGTTCTTCATACTCAGTTCTTCATACTCAGTTCTTCATACTCAGTTCTTCATACTCAGTTCTTCATACTCCCCTTAGTCTTTTTTTAAGCGGTTCCCCGTTGTTCACATTCTGTTGGTCTCTCTGAATCTTTGTAGTTATCTTTACCCCTCTCTCCGTATGGACCACCTATGATCCTATCCTAAAGTGTTGTCTGCCAGCCTGCTAAAAGGAAAACATTCTAGCAGTTTGCCAAAAAAGGCTTTTAGTCAACTAGAAAATATTCCAGCAGCATACTAGACATTATTCAATCAAGCAACGTCCGTCCGTCCGTCCTCCATCAGACTGAGTTTGACTTTTTCCCACCTGGGAGCAGCTTTCTCACTTTGTTTTCTCTAATCTCTCATTTAATCTGAGGATTGGCTGCACCCCCCAGTCCAGACCAACCCCCCCCCCAGTCCAGACCAACCCCCCCCCCCCAGGCTCCCCCCACACCGACACTGCTGCCAATAGGAACAGACATGGCGGTGAGTGGTAGAAGTGGTTTAGCATCATAGCACTAACCAATCTCCTAGTGGTGACTTTGCACCATCGTCACCTCCACCCACAGTACACAAGCCTCATAAATAGTCAATAATGTGTACATTCTTCCTCTGTCCTCACAGAGAATTGGTTGACCGCTTGTTGAACCAGTGAGAACTAGTGAGTTTTTGCTTCCTGATTGCAAGACACCGCCCGTGTAATTGGCTGACCTTGTCGTGTCCAGCTATGATTCATGTGGGCTTTGGCGGAATTAAATTGGCCCTTTCATTTTAGCCATTCACCCACATGACAACAAGCTATTTGCATCATTAACCTTGCGGTCACAGGATATTTTGATTTCTAAAATGAAACCTCTCCAACCAAGGAATGTGTACATTTGGTTTTGTAATAGCAGGAAAAAAAGGTCAAACGGAAGTGGAGCTTTGGAAAATGCTAAAAATAAATATATTCTTCCATCTACCACTAGCTGTATCTGTAATAACAAATGAAACATTTCTGACATTCTGAAAATAGGGCCTTTAAACTGTGAGTTCTTTTTGGATGCCGTTTTAAAAATGCAATCTGTCGATCTTTCAGAAAAAAACACTGAAGTGTTGGGTACAGCAGGCCTGTATAATACTCACAGATAAGAATGTGATATCAACTGTGGGAGATGGCACTTAAGATGGACCATCTGTCCCTGTGGGAGACAGCCCTGCTACTCTATTATCTAATCAGCGCATTTTGCTCATTGCCACCATACTATACCACACCCTCCCAAGAAGTGAAGTGCTACTACCACACTCCTCCGATCCTGCGACAGCCGGCGATTCCTCTCACCTCACGGCAAACACCTTCTCACCATCTTCAGCAACACCAGAACTCAACCCATTACCATGGAGACTCACCTGTCGTCCCCCACCCATGATGCATGTCGTCAGCATGTACAGTTGTTGAACGCGTTCATTTATTCTACAGCAAGTAGCGAATTAAAATATCCGTGATTAAAATAGTTCATTCCATTCAGTTGATTCCATTCCGAATCACATACTTCCATACTACTGTATATAGTATGCCAAAAAATATTTTGTGTGTCGCAAAACAGTATGTCAAATGCAATATGCCAAAAATACCAGAATAACCTACTACATCCGGTTGCTTTTTGCAGTACATTACATTACATTACATTACAGTCATTTAGCAGACGCTTTTATCCAAAGCGACTAACAATAATTGCATTTAACGTAGGAAGAGCCAATGTACTACTACTTGCCAGAACTCACAAGTGCATTTTCTTTCTAAAACAAACAAGTGACTAAGAGCATAATCTAGTGCTGAAGGCAAAGTGCAAGAATCACAATCTAAAGTACAGTGCAATATAATATAATAAGTGCTTAGGTGGGAGGATTGTTGTAGTACTTCTTGAAGAGATGAGTTTTGAGCCTGCGACGAAAGATGGGCAGCGACTCTGCTGTCCTGACATCAGTGGGCAGCTCATTCCACCACTGCGGGGCCAGGACAGAGAAGAGCCGTGACCGTGTCGATCGACCGCAGGAGCCTCGGAGTGACGGGGCAACCAGTCGCCCTGAGGTAGCAGAGCGTAGTGGTCGGGAGGGGATGTAGGGTTTGACCATGGCCTGGAGGTAGGAGGGGGCTGTTCCTTTCATTGCCCTGTAGGTTAGCGCCAGAGTTTTAAACTGGATGCGAGCCGCTACAGGGAGCCAGTGTAGGGAACGGAGGAGGGAAGTTGTGTGGGAGAATTTGGGGTGGTTGAACACCAGGCGAGCAGCAGCTTTCTGGACAAGTTCCAGAGGTTTAATGGCTGACGCCGGTGCCCCCGCGAGGAGGGAGTTGCAGTAGTCCAGGCGGGAGATGACCAGGGCCTGGATGAGTACCTGCGCCGTTTCATTAGTGAGGAAAGGGCGAATCCTCCTGATGTTGTAGAGCATGAATCTGCAGGAACGTGTGACGGATGTGATGTATGGCAGTATGCATGCCAGCATGCTTTTCTGGCTATTCTGACCCACAATCCTCTGCGCAACGGAAGATTTGTCACAGCTGCCAGATGAGATGGCACAGAGACATGACAGCGCACTGACAGAGGAATGATGATGTACTAGCATAACATAACATGAGTGTTTCTATCTGTATCCATTGCCATCATTGTCAATTTATCAGTTGTCAAAACGAAAGGCCAACATGCTGGTTATGCCAGCCAGCTACTGTACTGTAATGTGTTTCCAAAATAAATGTTGAGCTTCAAAAAGAAAAGAGTAGGAGTGCTCAGAGGTTCAGACAGGTGTAATGAAGGTGCTCTATGGTCAGGAACACAATGGTTCAGTATTACGGCTCGCCCTCTTCGCCTCCACGTCCGTTTCTCTCCTCTCCCGCTACGCGCTCATCTGCTCGCCGCCTACGGCGTTCCCGTTCCCCGGAGTTCCCCCCCGGCTACGGGCCGCTCCCGTTCTCCATCTCCTGCCGTCTCCGCCCTCTTGGCGAAGCCCCTCCCTCTCTGGCCTGGAGTCGGACCCCGATGTTCCCAGCACGTCAGCGCGAGCCCAACGGCAGGAGCGGCGCCTCCGTGGCACGGCTCCACTCAGCTGTTCCTAGTCCCTCATCACCACACCTGATCCCCGTCTGCAATCGCCTGCCGCCCCTACAAGGTCCTGGTCTGCACTTCGTTCCTCGCCAGATCTTACCAGCCTATACGTATGGTAAAGTAAAGCCCTAGCCTAACTTCTGCCATTCGTAATTTGTAGTGCTTTTCTATCGCCTGCAAACTTTACACAGTTGCAGCGCCAGACTTTTTGCTCGTTACCTTTTCGCCTGTGATCATTATCCCTCCTCCTGGTCTCTCCAGCAGTCTGGACCTCCTCTGCTGAGTGGTGCTGGCCTGCAGAGCCCTCATCCTGCTCCCCCTCCAACCCTCTCCACCTCCCACCAGCACATATTTAGTGGCTTTTTTGTGGCACCAATTTTTTCATCCCTTATTATTTTGTGGCAAACCTTTTTGTGGCTCCCCTTTGTCGTTCTATTAAAATGCCCCTCTGTGCTTGAACCTGTTCATCCGCCTCCTCCATCGCTGTGTGCCTGGGTCTAACAGTTCAACTTGTTAAATGTTATTTGCCTGCCTGTCACCATTCAGACACGTAAATGACAGTCCCAGTTTATACAGTAGCTTCAGATGAGCACACAAGTCCGGTTTTCTTCTTATGCAACTGGAAATCTACATGGTTACTTTCTCGAATGAAAGACGAAAAAAAACTTGGAATAGTAAAAAGTAGAAGTATGCGATTCGGAACGCACCCAGCAACGCCGAAGTGAGCAATGAGCAAAATCAGGTTCCTGTCTCTTGTGAATTAGATGGACAATACGGTTTCCCAATACAAATCTGCTTCCATATGTTTCTTTCAATTAAATATGTAATGCATATTTGTATACTGTACATTCAGATGAGTCCACTGCCTACAGCAACCTCCACCTCTACTACACCATAGACTACACTACCCATAACCCCCCTCTCACCTGTACGATCTCCAGCATCTCATCTCGGCTGATGTAGCCGTTGCCATCCAGGTCGTACATGCTGAAGGCCCATTTGAGCTTCTGCTCCAGCTTGCCCCGCGACGTCACGCTCAGCGCGATGATGAACTCCCGGAAGTCGATGGTGCCGTCGTTGTTGGTGTCGAAGGTGCGGAAGACGTGCTCAGCAAACTTGGAGGCGTCGCCGTAGGGGAAGAAGTTGGCGTAGATCTTCTTGAACTCCTCCACGTTGAGGTTGCCGCTGGGACAGTCCTTCAGGAAGCCCTGCCAGAGAGGAAAAGAGTGGGGGGTTATGGGTAGTGTAGTGTTGGCATGGATCTTCTTGAACTCATCTGAATGTCTTCTTTTCTCCTCTCTATTTTAGCAGCCTCCCTCTGGCCATGTTAATAACTCAACGTTACTTCCGTAAGCCAGATCAGATCCCCGGGGCTTAACCCAGGGTTTTTACCCACGGTCCGGCTGCCACTGGCTGGGACAGTCCTCCAGGAAGCCCTGCCAGAGAGGCCAGGAGAGGGGGAGCGTTTCCAGCCTGGCTTTACTGGTCTCCCCCAGACTGGGGACCAAGTCCAATATGTCCAGATTGAAAAGGTTTGGGATTTATTTTTCTCTTGAGATACAGAAGTGGAGTGAGAGGAGAAAGTCAAGTTACATGGAGCGTCTCCAAATTTCAATAGTTTCTTTCCTAAAAGCCTTTGATAGCGGAGGAGAGGTGAGAAGGTCAGCGTGACTGTGTCATGATTTGAAGCTTGACTTCCCTCACCTCCTCTGTGTAGGGAGGCACTTTGATAGAGAATAAACGGCCATTAGAGCTCTGTTTCTGTCTGGTATCTGATGAGAAAACGATTGATATTTCAGACATAATTGAAACTATTCAACCCTGAAGAAATGTCGTTTTCGGGATATTAAAAAGAACATTCCAATTGATACATTTTGGAGCATAAAATCATAAATGATAAGCTATCTTGAATACATTTCATTGGTCCCAGGACCTGAGGCATTGGGAGGCTGTAAATCGTAGTCCAACTTTCACTTCATGTGAAAAAAATAAATACATAAAAAATTATCTATATTAAAAATTTTCACCTGACAGTGTTGATGCTAGGAGATGTGTGGTGTGGTTAAGTGCCTTTTCAGAGACATCTGACCAGAGAAATAGGTCAGTCTGATTATACACATCTGTCTGTTTACTATTCATTCAGTGACATCATGTCTATGACATCAACCTTCACCTCCTCCCAGTGTAAGCCTGGCAGAGTGGGTGCCATCACCACCACTCTCACTGTGTAAAGCCTTGACTCCAAAACGCAGGGGTCAGGGGTTAAAATCCAAGTCAGGGAGAGGTTCACACACACACACACACAATAATTCATTGCACAGCTGAGCTCACGGGTTGACACAATGGCCCTGCATCGCAGTGAGATCTGCTCTAGAAATCCTCTTATGAAGAAGAAACACCTCCCAGCTGCTGGGTAACAGATGGCACACAGCGGTGTGGCAGCGGCAGGCCGGCATCGAGCCAGCAGTGGGCCGACATCGAGCCAGTGGCGGGCCGGCATCGAGCCAGCAGTGGGCCGACATCGAGCCAGTGGCGGGCCAGCATCGAGCCAGCAGTGGGCCGGCATCGAGCCAGCGGCGGGCCAGCATCGAGCCAGCAGCGGGCTGGCATCGATCCAGCGGCGGGCCAGCATCGAGCCAGCGGCAGGCCAGCATCGAGCCATCCAGCCTTCTCCGCACTACAGACTGGGAGTGGTAACGCTCCTGCTACCTCTAGGGCAGTCCCAAAAAAGTGTGAAGTTTGAAAAATATTCTAATATCTTTTTTATAGAAAAATAACCTACATCTGAGCATTCAAATATTAGATTAGGGTTCCCTGTTTTTGATTGAGTGTTTTTGTCATTAACATAAATATACCGTTACAAGCCTTAATTTCATGGGGATCATATTCATGCATGCAAAGTTCAATTCAAGTGCGCTAACTTACTCAGTCATAACAAACATTGAAAATGTGAAATAAATGTGAACCCTAACAAATTAGTTCAAATATATTGAAATTCAATTTCACGGCACTTTTGACAGCTCTGACGACCTCACACAGAAATCAGCTCTCTGATAACTCTGCCAGATATTAGTGTTAACGTACAGTAAACTCCTCCTATAAACTTAGGGGCGAATTCACTAAAGGATTGCGCAGCTTTTCCTGACGCAAAGCCTGTGCAAATAAGTCAAAAATTATGTTTGCTATTCACAAAGCCCTCGCAAAGGGTGAAATACGGTGTTAACTGCGTTGCGTTCGTCATTGCGTTTCTCTGCGCCGGTGTTATTAGCTGATATTTAAATTAGGTAATATGGGAGGAGAATGTTCCCCTTTCTATGCAAATGAACATTATTGCAAAACCCGCCCAATTCACAAAGATCGGCGCAAATTGCCTCACGCAGTTAAAGTGAAATTAATTCCGTTTTCAGAGACGTGGTGGTATTTAAGCGCAAGGGGTGTCATGGCCAGCCTTTCCGCTGATCATGGCAGCAGTGATTGTTGCGAGGCGAATTCGGCATCGCAATGCCAGGCATGTTGTTCGTGAGAGAATATTTAGAAGAAGGTCACTTTTTGATTTAACACTAGAACCACCGTGGTAGCTGTTTGGACACCAGAGCGCGCAGCTCTTCAGCCAACTGGAGGATGAAGTCGCGTCTGGGGAGGCTCAGTTGACTATGCGTCTCTCCACCCGTCCCCAGCGAGTCCAAGCTCCCCCAATGAATAATACTTATAATAGCCTACATAGCACGAAACTGTGCGTATAATAGTCTATACGCGAAACTGCGCATTCCCTATAGCTGTTCATTGAACGGCTGGGGGCCGATATAGGTATAAATAAATAAAAACATAGCCTACACAATATTTTTTTTATTTGAATGGTCTTGAAAATATTTTGCTTTTGTATCATAGGTGCCGGCAGGTATCATCTTCAGCCATGGATGATGACTCCCGTGCGTAATCCTTCCAACGTTGGAGAGGCGGCGTACAACTGGGCTCACATCAGGACGCGCGGTGTGATTGAGTGCACATTTAGAATCCTGAAAAGCCGTTTAGATGCCTAGATCGTACCGGTGGGGCAATGTTATACACTCCCCCAAAAGTATGCCAGATCATCGTGCTGCAACTTGCATAACAGAAAATGACAATTTTTCCTTTGTTCGTCTTTTCAAATCATTCCACCTCCGTTTGCAGTCTTCCGCGTTTACACACACAAATGGCACTGACTGATTGGGAAATTAAACCCCAAATATGATTTTTTGCTGTAGTCGTGATATTTTTTGCGGAAAGCTGTGAGGCATGTTTTTGAACCTCGTCCGTGAGGCCTTCAAGTTCGCTGTCTGAAAATCGTATCTTTCTTTTTCTGTCTGCCATCGTCCAATGATATGCATACGAGTTGTATGCGCTGTATGCGCTGTATTTATAGTCATTTCCTATATCAGCAGCAAATTGCACTCAGCCGCAAACACCGAATGGGCGTGTTTGCGCTGGGATATTATTAGCGCAATGTCTTTAGTGAATAGGTTTTTAAAACGGAGCACATAGCTGGCGCAACTGACGCGCAATGTAATGGTGCAATTAGCGGGCGCAATTTGCTTTAGTGAATTCGCCCCAGAGTGTTTGTATGTATGCTTGTGTGTGTGTGTGTGCACATGTATTTGTATAAGTGTGAGTGTACCTGTGTGCATGTGTGTGTGTGTGTGTGTGTGTGTGTGTGTGTGTGTGTGTGTGCGTGCGTGCGTGCGTGCGTGGGAGTCTGTTGAGGTCAGTGAGAGTACAGACAGAGATACAGTATAAACAAGAAATGACTCAACAGCACAGTTCTGTTCTGACAGCTCACCAATCCTCTGTTACTTCAACTGGTTTTCTAGCTCATTCTATTATTATTCCCATTCTAACTACTTTCTATTATTATTCCCAGTTTTAAGTATTGATTATAACATATAATAATTCAGTCGAGATCACTTTAGTCAAAATTGACCCATTTATTAGCATGCAATAATATATACAGCATATTAATTTTTTACGCATATGAATTTTGGCGGTGTGATCTGTTCGGGGGGCCCCCTGCCTTCCACGCATGTGGAAAGCGGCAATCTAGATGTTCCTCCCCTCTGGGCCGCTTGGCCCAGAGTGCCGGGCCGGAAGAGGGAACGGCATCTAGCCCCCTGCCTCTATGACGAGTGGGCCGCGATCGGGAAGACGCTCAGAGGTAACTCAGCCCACTAACACCGTCAAAGAGCGCCACAGGAGGACTGCTGTACATTATAGTCCCTGGCCTCCACGGGCCGACGCTTCGTGGAGTCCGAAGGAGATACAGCCTAGTGTCTCTGCCTCCATGGTGACCGGAGGGACCGCTGGATGGCCCTTCGGAGATGTTTCGGTCCACGATCACCACGGAGCGCCACAGAGACTAAGCTAGTGTAATTCCCCGACTTCCACTAGACGACGCATAGTGGAATACCAAAAGAAGCAGCAATACCCCCGGAACAGAGAGCACGACGACAACAGAGACGACATCGACAGAACACAGGCGGAGCAGGGGAGGAGGTGGGGCGAGCGCGCAGATACGAGCGATCAGCAGTAATGGCAGAGCGGACACAGAGCAGAGAACGCGGAAGCAGCGAACGCGCAGATACGAGCGATCAGCAGTAATGGCAGGAGCGAGCAATGACGCGTTTTGACAGCTTAAATACATGCGCTCTAGCGAGCTGAACCAATGCTATGACAGCTGACAGTCAGCTGGTGGGTTGCGTCATACGGGGTGTGACTGATTGGCCTCTGCCGATTAGCCCGGCGTTGACATCCGTGCCTCGCCTGAAATACGTCGGAGACTTCATCTATAATAGTTTATAGTATTGATCATGAAAAGTTTTTATTTATTGATTATTCCTACTGATGTGTTGCCCAGCAAGACTAGTTGGATTCAGCCCTTACTCTGGAATGAAACTGAGGCGAGTGTGTGTGTGTGTGTGTGTGTGTGTGTATACAGTATACTGTATGTGTAAGTGTGTGTGTGTGTGTACTGTATGTGTGTACGCGTGCGTGTATACAGTATACTGTATGTGTGTGTGATATATATATATATATATGTATATACACACACACACACATGCATAGTGTGTGTGTGTGTGTGTGTGTACCTTGTACCACTCCTGCAGTTCGTGGTCAGAGAACTCTGTATTCTCTCTCAGGTCCTGCAGCATCTCCGGACGCAGCTTGCTGTTCTGTTTCCCCATGGCAACGCGACAAGACTCCCAGTCTCCTCGACAACGGCAGTGACTACAGCAGGAGCTACGACAGCCAGGCCGCTTCTCAAACCTGGCAACCAGGCAAGAGACAGAGTGTCAGTGACCAATCGCAGATGAGAGAGGTGAGAAAGATGAAGCTTTATTTGCATAGCAAAATTTCAAGCATGAATTACACAAGGCGCCTCATAACAATAATCTTAACCATGAACAAAATCCATGTTACAACAAGGATAACAAGATATAACAACAAGATATAACATGTAGTATATACAAATAAAATATAATAAGGAATATAGAATTAATAATAGTAACAACACTACACAACATAAAAGAAAATCAAACAAACATTTTAGGTTTTAGGTGAGTTTTAGGAAATAGGTATTCAGCAGAGATTTGAAAGAAGAGACTGTTTTATCTGTTCTAATTTCTAAAGGAAGCTTCTTCCAGAGTCTTGGGGCCTTTACTGAAAAGGCTCGGTCTCCTTTGGATTCCAGTGTCTTTATTGCTGGATCTAATATCAGGAGTTATAAGATCACTAATATACTTGGGAGCAAGACCCTGCATTGCCTTAAATGTAAATGGCAGCATCTTGAAGTCCATTCTAAAAGTAATTGGAAGCCAGTGCAAAGAGCTACTAGCTGGCAGCTGAATCTTGTACTATTTGTGGCACTACTTGTGCCTATTTGAAGGCGAGAACCAGCGTGGTGGCTTAAACAGGAAAATAGCAACAGTTCAGTCAAGTCATTAAACCAATGATAGATCAGAGAAGGGTCAGTGACCAATCATAGATCAGAGAAGGCGTGACCAATGACAGACCAGTGTGTGTATGAGCATCAGTAACAGTAACGGTTACATCAGGAAGAGTTGAGGAAAAGGAGAAAACGCACACCGTAGTCCTGGAGAGGCGCCGGTAACGGGTGAAATATACTAGAAAAAGAAAAGAAAGCGCACTCTGAAGCTCTCGGTGCTAGGGGATTTATTCACACATTTCAGCCTAGCGGCCTTTTTCAAAGTCTTGGGTATCAGTCGCAGTTATCAGCAGGCCAGTAACCAATACCAGACCATCTACTCTTACTGTAGTCTCACCAAGGGGAGCTGATACAAGGTACCCCCCCCCCCCCACACACACACAATACCTTTCAAAAATTCAATTTTCCAGAGTCCAGCTTCACAGCCTACAGTCGGCTAGGCTTGGCTAGTGTCCCTATTATTACGATCATCAAATATCTGCTTCTCTGCTGTGTTGAGAGCATTACAGCACTCCGAGCGGTATGATCTTTGACTTTTTTACGGTCTTTGCGTACTCGTGAAGAACATTGAGTCTACGCCTGTAGTATGAAATGTGCTATATAAAAATAAACTTGACCATTACCAAGGCCATTCCAAATCAGTCAATCATCCTGAATGCAGACGTATGACGTCAGGCGGCCATCAGCTGATCACATTTAGATGGCTTATCTCCCAGCTGTGTTTGTGTGTGTCAGGGCTGGAGACGACCACTAATCTCCTCATCATCCCAACTGACCTGATCTCAAAACACGTCATAGGTGTGGCAGTGACACAGTCTCCGGTCTGGAGGTCGTGATGGCCGAGAACAAAAGACCAGTCGCCAAGATCAAGTTCAACGAGGGGGGAGGGTCATTTAAGAGCGTGTAGGCCGTGTGTTTGCCACATCGTACTATGCATCTACTCATCCAATGTTTTAAATGTACCTACGCATGGGTTTGTGTGTGCGTGTGTGTGCGTGTGTGTCCCTGTCGAGTCCAGTTGCTCAAAACATTCCCAGCTGAGTGACTCATCGGTCATCATAACTGTAGAACAGGGGACTGATGCACTCAAAAAGCCTGACAGTAAGTGACTAAGCTCTGATAACCATGTTATCTCTCTATTCAGTCCCCTGGGCAGAGACGACCCGGAGAATAAGCGCTTAGAGGACAACGGTGGGAGGCTTACAGGCGCGGGAGAAAGGAGAACCGTACGCAGAACCCAACGCTGCTCTTTAAAAACTAGCTCCAACAATGATTGTTCTTCATGACAATGCACCACATTCACATCCAAAGGTATTCATATTCACGCCTTTTTCTGTTAGCAGGAAAAGTGATTTTCAACTTGTAAATCCCTCTAAGCTGGCATGGGTCTGGGAACCGTCTGGGTGAATAATCACACAAATCGCTCTGGGTCTCGGCACAAAGGAAACGTACCATAGCTGTGCTGAGTTGCCTCATCTGAGCTTTGCACAGATTTCAGAAATGCTAACAAGAAGCAACGAGCATCAAAAGCTCTCTGTACAAACCTCTAATTTATTTGTTTCAGGTGAAAGAGTTATTTCTAAGCAAAGCCACCATAGACTGCTTGGGGAGCACACACACACACACACACACACACGCACACACACGCGCACAAACACACACACACACACACACACACAGGCTCAGTACAGTACCTGCACTAATTAATAACTCCCGCCCACGCTGTCTGACTGTTGGCAAGCAAGCTCAGCCACAAAACAAACACTGTGTGTGTGTGTGTGTGTGTGTGTGTGTGTGTGTGTGTGTGCTGTAAGTAAACACACCCCTCCTGGACTAAGAAGCATAATTCTCTCTCTCTCTCTCACACACACACACACACACACACACATACACACACACACACACACACACACACACATACACACACACACACACACACACACACACACACACACGCGCAGAGCGATCACTGAAGCAAATCTCCTGAAACCTCCAATTTGTCAACATCATGGGAACTGACCTTTCCAGTCCGGTCCCCTGTTCCCTGCGTCTGCGCCCAGAGCCCCGGAGAGAGAGCTGCTCCCCACAGGACGGAGAGCTGCTCCCTACAGGACAG
Source organism: Borostomias antarcticus (assembly GCF_949987555.1). Lineage (NCBI taxonomy): Eukaryota > Metazoa > Chordata > Actinopteri > Stomiiformes > Stomiidae > Borostomias > Borostomias antarcticus. Next base: position 13,297,858 of record NC_140254.1, read on the forward strand.
AGAGCTGCTCCCTACAGGACAGAGAGCTGCTCCCCACAGGACAGAGAGCTGCTCCCCACAGGACAGAGAGCTGCTCCCCACAGGACAGAGAGCTGCTCCCCACAGGGCAGAGAGCTGCTCCCCACAGGACGGAGAGCTGCTCCCCACAGGACAGAGAGCTGCTCCCCACAGGACAGAGAGCTGCTCCCCACAGGACAGAGAGCTGCTCCCCACAGGACAGAGAGCTGCTCCCCACAGGACAGAGAGCTGCTCCCCACAGGACAGAGAGCTGCTCACCACACCCCCCTGGACAGAGAGCTGCTCACCACACCCCCCTGGACAGAGAGCTGCTCCCCACAACGCCTGGACAGAGAGAGCTGCTCACCACACCGCCCTGACAGAGAGAGCTGCTCACCACACCGCCCCGGCAGAATTGGAAACGCCACTCAGCTGTCCCCTACAGCCACCCGCTGTCCCCTACAGACACCCGCTGTCCCCTACAGACACCCGCTGTCCCCTACAGACACCCACTGTCCCCTACAGACACCCGCTGTCCCCTACAGACACCCGCTGTCCCCTACAGACACCCGCTGTCCCCTACAGACACCCGCTGTCCCCTACAGACACCCGCTGTCCCCTACAGACACCCGCTGTCCCCTACAGACACCCACTGGCTTTAATTCCCCCAGACTCCAGCTCCAATCCCTCCACCCCTACAAGCCCTTCATCCGTCCATCCCTCCACCCCTCCGTCTCTCCCAGCCCCTCATCTGTCCATTCCTCCACCCCTCCGTCTCTCCCAGACCCTCATCCGTCCATCCCTCCACCCCTCCGTCTCTCCCAGCCCCTCATCCGTCCATCCCTCCACCCCTCCGTCTCTCCCAGCCACTCATCCGTCCATCGTGGGGCTGCTGAGCAGTAATCTCTCCGCCCTGATTGGTTTATTCCTCCCAGCCTTGTCAGAGGGCAATATAAGAACACACACCAGCGCACACACACACATAAACACACACACACACACACACACACATAAACACACACACACACACACACACACACACACTGTATAAAGTTGAAGTATACATACAAACACACTCTGCCCTCTGAACAGCTGTTCCAGACCCCCTAACTGGGTCACCAACATCTGGCCTTATGATCCTCACACTGGAGGGGGGAGGGAGGGAGGGAGAGAGAGAGAGAGAGTTTAAGAGAGAGTGATTGAGAGAGAGGGGGAGCGAGAGAGAGGAGAGAGAGAGTGGAACCCTTAAGACATTCCAATTAGGGAGAGAACCCTCTCATCTAGTACTCGTCATTATAAGAGACAGAGAGACAGAGACTGAGAGATGGGGAGAGAGAGAGAGATGGAGAGAGAGAGAGAGATGGAGAGAGAGGGAGAGAGAGAGAATAGGGAAGGGAGTGGGATGGAGTTGGAACAGAAGACGAGGTGAGAGCTGCGTCAATGCGCATGGAGGTACAGATGAGAAAGACGACTCCGTCATCATCCCTCCATCTCCTCCCTCCTTCATCCCTCCATCTCCTCCCTCCTTCAAGTCTGTTCATCCCTCCATCAAGTCTGTTCATCCCTCCATCTCCTCCCTCCATCATGGAGCACCAGACATCTGAGAAGCCGCCAGACGTTGTATTTCTCTCTTTCTTCTACCGTTTCACTTTCTTCTTACTTTTTTCCTAGTAGTATTCTGTCTCTCTCACTCTATCTGTCTCTCTATCTCTCTGTCTCTCTCTCTTTCTCTCTCTCTCTGTCTCTCTTTCTCTCTCAAGCACATGTTTATACTTCCTATACATTTAATATTCAGAAATTGTGCATTCTAAAGGAACATACAATCCATTACAATATCATTTAACAAAATATATGTGTATAAATTAAAGCAATAAAAACAATAAACTAATTATTCCGGTTGGTATATTATTAGTTGTTCTCAAGTTGAGACATTTTTGTACTTATTTAGCACCAATTCTCTAACTTTCTGTCCCTCTATCTTTCTCTCTATATCTCTCTCCCTCTCTCTCGTTCTCTCTTTTTCTCTCCTCTCTCTTTCCTTCTCTCTCTTTATCTCCTCCCTCTCTTCCTTGTTATTTCCTTCTACCTCTCTTTTCTCCGTCTCTCATCCCTCCATCTCTTTCTCCGGTGACCCGAAACGGAGAGAGGGAGGAGAGGCGGGAGAGAGAGCGAAGGATGAGCGTAGCGAAGGAACGGGAGAGAAAAAAGAGGAGAGGAGAAGCGAGGAGGAGTTAATAGAGCTGTTTAAAATCAGAATGGGGTCTGGTCCTGGTGTGACTCCTGTCTCCGGCTGTCTTCAGAATAGAAAGCAGCACACACACGCACACACGCGCACACACACGCGCACACACACACACACACGCCCACGCACACACACGCGGGACCACACACACACAAATGATCTTGCACTAGAGCAAGGCCCAGGTCTGGTCTGACCCCGTCTCTCTCTGGCTCGCCCTCTCAGACAGGCTTGACCAGGTCTGTGGACTCAGAGGTTTAATCTGAGTGGTAATGAGAGAGAGAGAGAGAGAGAGAGAGAGAGAGAGAGAGAGGGGGTGATAATATGAATGAACACAGCAGCAATGTTCAACAGATTATCAAGAATGAGATTATTCAGAGTGAGATTATTCAGAGTGAGATTATTCATACGGTGCATTCGTGTGCTGGTACCTGCGTGGCCTTGGTTCTTGACAGGAAAACAACATCATTATTTGCACCAACACTCGTACAACGCAAACACACACACACACACACGCACACACACACACACACGATAGTCACGAAGCCAGGTGTTTGGGGGCGTCCTACTGTAGAGCAAAGACTTCATTCGAGGAACAAAGCCATTGTAAAGAGTCCATGCTATTTCAATCTGGGTCACAGAGACGGGGAATACGATGTCGTCTCCAGACAGAAGTGACTGTTCCCTGAACCTCACACAATGGCAACTGAAAAGAAATCTTCTCCACAGGAAATCTTCTCTACTGACTGGATGTCAGACCGAAAAATGCCTGGATTCACCCTACAGAAGCATGCTGTACGCAAGCGTGCATGCGCACACTCACACACACACACACACACACTCTCTCTCTTCCTTTCATACAGTATGAGGCTGACTCAAGGGGTGTCGATGAGAGTCTCACCTTTTCTCCACAGAAACCAGACGTTCAGAAAAGTGCGAGATGAGAGACACTGGGAAAAAGGTCTCTTCAAAAGAGCGCCATGAAATATTCATCCTCTCAATCAACCTGGCAGCCAGAGAACAGAACTCACCAGCTGCCATTCGGTTCTTCGTCGTGCCTGTGCTGCGTTTTATGCACACATATTTTCATAGAATGACTAGCATGGCTGTGTTAATTGAGAATGGACACACAGTGTGCACGGAGTGAACACAGAACACACAGGCACACTCCATTTCCATGACTGCACGCTGCTAATTCATCAGTGGTTGAGGCAGACATAAAGGAGAAGGACAGCTGCAACAATATCATCCCCCTTTCTCTCTCTTTCTCTCTCTCCTCTCTCTCTCTCTCTCTGTTTCTGTCTCTCCATCTCTCTCTGTTTCTCTGTCTGTTTCTCTCTCTCTGGCTGTGTATCAAACCACAGAAATGCTGCCTATTTAGGCAGCATTCGGAGACAGGGAGGCATCAAGTCATGTCTCAATTGAATATTTACAAATATGCTGCCTGTCTCCGACTGGGCAGATTTTGAAGGCAGCACAGATGTATCCTTCGTTGGTTAAGATATCCCACAATCCCATGCGCCTGCTCCACTGCTCCGACCAAAAGAGCAATTTTGTCTCCATGACTGTTAATATGGCACTTTCTGAAGTTTGAGTATGTTTTCAGTCGAGAAAGTAACCGTGTAGATTCCCAAAATGTGGCCAGTTTATCAAAATATCTCGTTTATATGTCTGATCTGACATTTATTTTCCTGTTCTGTTAGCTAGGCTACGTTAGTTAGCTAGGCTACGTTAGTTACATAACGTTAGCTAGATACCTGCAGGGTTTGACAGAAACGTTGAAACACGGCTAAACAAGTTGTAAAATGATTTGGGGAACAAACAGTTTTTAGCTAGCTAAGTTACGTAGCTAAAGTAACTAGCTTATTATATTGTTGTCTTAGCAGTTGTTAGAAGAACAGGATACAAACAACGGGCTTGTTCCTTCATCTGAAGCTAAGACCATTCGTGACTGGATGGCTACAGGTAGTCAAATACTAGGCTAACGTATTAGACAAGCATTTATTTGGGAGCACGTTAGTTGGCCAGCATAAGGACCAGTTTGTTGGCTTTTCGTTTTGACAATTGATACGTTCTGTTACACAGGAAACCCTTTTTCCAGAATGATATTTTAGTGATGATTGACCGACCTCGCTAGACAGCAAGGCAGCAGACAGCTGCCTACCGTTTGGGATACAGCCTCTGTCTCTGCCTCTCTTTGTGTGTGTGTCTCTCTCTCTCGCTCTCTCTCTCTCTGTCTCTCTCTCTGTCTCTCTTTCTGTCTCTCTCTCTCTCTCTTTCTCTCTCTGTCTCTCTCTCTCTGTCATTTGGCTGACACTTCAAAAACAAGCAGGGTTTGAGATGGTGGGAACTGATCTGGGAACACGCCGGGTATTTGGGGCGCCTGTCTCAACGTTCCCTCAGTGCGTGGGAGCTGCCGGCCGTCTGGTCCGGTCCATACCGCCCGGGTCAGCACTGCATTCTGTCCATACCGCCCGGGTCAGCACTGCATTCTGTCCATACCGCCCGGGTCAGCACTGCATTCTGTCCATACCGTTCTTTACTGTGTGTGTGTGTGTATTCACTGGTCCATCTCAAGTTTGAGAACGCGGAGAGAACGACAGAGAAAAAGGCACCACTGGAGATCGGGAGAGAGAAGGCGAGATGGAGAAAGAGAGGATAGAGAGAGAGAGAGAGAGAAAGAAAAAGGAGACCAGAGAAAGAGAGGAAGAAAGAAAATAATGCCCCTCTACTCTTCCCTCTCCTCCTCCCTCCCTCCCTCCCTCCCTCCCTCCCTCCCCCTCTGTGTCTGCTCTCTGCAGAACGCTGACCTTTACAGGCCGGTGTAATTCTAGCCCAGGCCTGGGCGTACAGTAATAATATAGATTAAAAATCCATAACGTCTGGCTGCCGTACGGGCGCACGGGACCGACCGCTCATATCCGCCGGCCCCCCCAGCGCCTCCGCTTCGCCCACGCCGCCCGGACGGAGGGGCACGCCCCGGTCGGAGTGCAGTTGTCCTCCTCCTCCGTGCGGCGTTTCTTCCAAATCGTCGACCCTTTCGCACAGGATGCCAGAGGCCCCCCGGAGATCTTTTTTGTCCTGGCGGACGTAGACCAACCGCTGCGCTCGCTTTCATCTTTACAGGCGCCTGTCTTCAGGGACGAAACCGCCGCGTTCGCTCCTCTGACAGCTCAACCTTAAACACCATAAGCTGACATTTAGTGAAATGTTCAGCGAATGGCTCTGACAAAGCGAAGAATGGAACGAATAAAGAACGCCCTGAAAAGCATTTTCTGCACCGCCGAGGTCAAGGGTCGTGCCGCGGTGACGTGGGGAGGCGGTTGGGCGTTTGTGTCTGGCTAACGTGAAGCGGGTTTGGAGCAGGGTTGCTCTCCGACCCGGTAAGGCTGACCTTAACGCCAGGGGTCATTTAATGAGTTCGTACCGCGTTGCATCCTAATCCCTGGAATGAGCAAGGATTAAACACAGATTATTAGACCACTTCTCACTAAAAACATGACAGCCTTGCACATAGTGAACACAAGGCTGGGGAGGAAAAAAAATTGCAACGATCCCATTTTCATTACCATCTGACTATTATCGGCTTCGTGGTAAACATCCAGATAATTGCACATAATGGCTCTGCTATGAGGGAGTACAGTGGTTCCATCTTTAGCTGTAATCCATCTGCAGTAATACAAAACCACTCTTCCTCGTCATGTCCTGTAGACTCCCCTCTTCCTCCCTCCCTCCCTCCCTCCCTCCCTCCCTCCCTCCCTCCTCCCTCTCCTCCTGTCCTCCTGTCTCAAGTGTCTGCTTGTCGTTTCAACCGCTGCTGGATCTCTGTGCTCTGGTCCTCCTTGGCTAGTACACAGTACCCTGCTCTGCCCCCCTCTCTACACGCCTCTTTAGTCCCCCAGAACTCGCTGGCAAGGCTGGCTGCCCCCCCCCCCCCTCCACACCATGGCACTGCTCCTCCTACTGCAGTCACCTCCTGCTCTCTCCTGAGCTCCGCTCCGCCCACCCACAGCGTGGGATTTGGGATTTTTTCGACCGGTATCCACGCGTCCTGGCTCGGCCTCGGACGGAACCAAATAACAACCCTCCCTCCATCCCTCTCTCTCTCTCCCTCGCTCCATCCCTCTCTCTCTCCCTCCCTCTCTCCCTCCCTCCCTCTCTCCCTCCCTCCCTCTCTCTCTCTCTCCCTCCCTCCCTCCCTCTCTCTCTCTCTCCCTCCATCCCTCATACTCTCCCTCCCTCTCCCTCCATCCACCCCTATCCCTCTACCTCCCTCCCCTTTCTCTCTCTCTACCTCCCTCTATCCCTATCTCTCTCTCCCTCCATCCCTCTACCTCCCTCCCTCACTCCATCCCTCTCCCTCCCTCCATCCCTCTCTCTCTCTCACTCCCTCTATCCCTCTCTCTCTACCTCCAGCCTCAACATCTACTCTGACCTGCTGAGAGGGGAGAGAGAGGGAGGGAGAGAGAGAGAGAGGGAGAGGGAGAGAGAGAGAGAAAGGGAGAGAGAGAGAGGGGGAGAGAGAGGGAGAGAGGGAGAGAGGGAGAGAGAAAGGGAGAGAGAGAGGGAGAGAGAGAGAGGGAGAGAGAGAGAGAGGGAAAGAGGGAGAGAGATAGAGAGAGAGAGAGATAGAGAGAGAGAGAGAAAGAGAGAGTGGGAACAGACGGTCATCATGACGTCCCGTGCGGCGTGGTCCTGCCCCTGTGGGCCGCCAGCGTGGGAGGGAGCGGACGTCCCATCAAGCTCCGTCACTCTGTAGCTCATCGCTCGCTAGCGCACGTGTCAACCAACCCTTAGCCCAACGCTCAGCCCAACCCTCAACCCAACCCTCATCCCAACCCTCAACCCAACCCTCAACCCAACCCTCATCCCAACCCTCAGCCCAACCCTCCACCCAACCCTCCACCCAACCCTCAGCCCAACCCTCATCCCAACCCTCATCCCAACCCTCAGCCCAACCCTCCCGCGGTCGCGGCGTGCCGCACGTCTGCCGTTTGGTCACACGGAGGTTTGTAAAGACGCCGTTAGTATGGTGGACATATTGAGCACAGAGGGAATGGAAAGAAAGGGTTCGAGCTTCTAACTGTTTATCAATCAACGCGCCACGCGGTCTGTTTCGGGGGCTGAGCGTGGAACTGGGCGGAGTCTAAAAAGAGAACATCCCGTACTGTGAGAGGTCTGTGGGGCAAGCTGGCTTTCGAAGCACACTGGTGTATTTTGGATCCTGCCCCATGGCGTCAGACCACAGCGACGCAGTGGTAACACACACACACACACACACATTCACACTCACAGTCGCACACGTCCCCAGATGAAGATGGTAATTATTCTCCCAGCATCAACTTCCATCCTTCGTTGCTGGGGGCAATGGGAGTTATTCAGGTCAAGGAGAATGTACAGTAGCTACTGCCTCCTGACAGTGTGAAGAGAGATAAGAAAAAGAAAGAAAGAAAGAAAGAAAGAAAGAAAGAAAGAAAGAAAGAAAGAAAGAAAGAAAGAAAGAAAGAAAGAAAGGTTTAGGCAGGAACTGAAAAATTTGGTAGAGGCCAAATTGGTAGAGGCCAAAGAGAGAGGATAGTAGAGAGGAAGAGAGAGAGAGGATAGTAGAGAGGAAGAGAGAGAGAGGGTAGTAGAGAGGAAGAGAGAGAGAGGGTAGTAGAGAGGAAGAGAGAGAGAGTAGTAGAGAGGAAGAGAGAGAGAGGGTAGTAGAGAGGAAGAGAGAGAGAGGGTAGTAGAGAGGAAGAGAGAGAGAGGGTAGTAGAGAGGAAGAGAGAGAGAGGGTAGTAGAGAGGAAGAGAGAGAGAGGGTAGTAGAGAGGAAGAGAGAGAGAGGGTAGTAGAGAGGAAAAGAGAGAGAGACGGAGGGCGATAGCTGCAGAGGGCTGTCAGGCTGCTACTGTGCTGGTGGAGGACAGAGGCGATGGGGGGGGTGAAGGGCAGAGCAGGCTGTTCCTGCCTCCCCCCACCCTCCCCCCGCATGTGCTCTCTGGCACAGGAAACAATTACAAGGTTACCCCCCTCCCTGGCCCTCCCCTCATCTCTCCTCCGACCTCAGAACCTCGCCCGTGACTCTCTCTTCCTCCGTTGTGTCATCCCTCTAATTCTAATGTCCCCCCCCCCCAAAAAAATCTCTCAATCCAAAAAGTTCTCACCCCCCCCCCCGAATTCCCCCTTGTCACACGTGCACGTATCTTAGGCATACATGTGCAAACATGCAAACACACACACACACGTCACACAAACACACACACACGCGTCACACACACACATACACACGCGTCACACCTTGGATGGCTCTCAAATTGAGAGGGTCCTCCTACATGTACACGTTAAGTTGTGGTCTAAAGTGCACATTGACGGGCTAACAACGTTAAGAGTGAAACCTTTTCCGCTTGATGACAGGAAGCTTTTAGGGCCATCTACGTTCCTGTCAGTACTTTATTAAAGTGACAATATTTATAAGCACCTCTACCACCTTGACACTGTTTATACTCCAGCACTTCGTTTTATTACTGGTGATCATTTTAGAATGCATCACTGTAATCTGCATCAGTCAGGGCCGGCCATCCCTGGCCGCTAAGCGAACGCAACACTTGCTCCTGTATGTTTATAAACTTATCCTACAAAAGCTACCCATTTACTGTGCCTGACATCCTTTATCAACTGGCGTTCTAGTCATTAGCAGACTGGATTGGTTGGTTCTTGAGGGGAGTTGAGTCATCACCAAGTTGAGAAAAAACTTTAGCTATTGTGCTCCTGGAAGATGGAATGAGAAGCCTTTTAAATTGGATGCCTTAGTCTCGCTGAGGAAATTCTAAAATGTGATGAATGAATTTGAAGTCGAGATCTGTGCAAGTTTTAAATAGTGTTGCCAACACTCATGCACTTTGCCTTTAGCACTAGATGATGCTCTTAGTCTCTGATGAAATGAGATGCACTTGTGAGTTCTAGCGAGTAGTAGTACACCGACTACCTATGTTAAATCCAATTATTGTAAGACGCTTTGGTTACGACCACCCGCTACCCAAGCTTGCCTGGCTCGTCTTGCCTGGCGGAGCGTGATGACCGTATACCCACAGGTAGCCTCAGACCCTACCTCAGTGTGTGCGTTCGGCGTGGCCGTAGGCCTAACGTGTCCCTCGGTGAGTGTCCCTCTCCCTGACCTAGGGGCATGGAAGGAGAGGGCTCACCTGGGGGCCTTGCAGTGGGGTGTGGTCGCCGTCGAGCAGCTCGCTCTCCGCCCGTCCTTGACGCGGCGTGGTGGATCTCTCGGCCAGCCCAGCCCGGCGTCGGAGCAGTTTTGTTCAAATTTAGGTTACTTCCCAAAAGAGCGCGTTCCGTCTCGTTGGCCGCTGGTAGCCACGTCTATCTTTGTCCCAAAAGATGGCTGCCCCCAGACACTGATGCCACACAGGTTCACTGGCCCAGTTAAAGAGGACCCGAGCCACGCCCCCCTTCAGCCCCTGTGTCCCAATCAGGCCTGGCTATCCCTGGCCTACATCACACTCCACTAATACACAATCACTATAACTAGAATAACATTAATAACAACATTTCCTAATCCTCCTGTTACATATCGTAACACGTTGGATAAAAGCGCCTGCTAAATTACTGTAATGTAATGTATGATGATTTTGTATTGTTTATGATTATGAATGAAATATGAAGGCTTTGTTACCAGGCCACCACAGAGAAATGAGGCCTTGGTCTCAATGGGTTTTAAATAGAGGTACAAATACATTTTGAATTTGCATCCCATTAGATGACTCCACGTGTGACTCAACTAAAACAGTGTCACGCTATTGTGAGGAAATCAGCGTTGTCATGCGACATGTTGTCATGCGTGTGTGTGTGTGTGTGTGTGTGAAAGGGAGGGGCGCCCAAAAGTCATCAAATTAATGTTGGAGAGGAGAGGATATTTCTGTCTGATATACTATAATTATACAAAGAGGATTTGGCCAGCGCTGCATGTCCTCACGGCCATAATCTGGCCCTGACTCAGACTCACTATTTCACACTGGACAGTGACTAAGCTTCAGACCTTAGTCACAACACTGAAATCATTTTAATTACTTATCTCTGCTTGACTGTTCTTGTCTGGCACAGTGGAACCAATAAGCTGTTCCCGAAAAACCGCAAGCCCCGCCCACATCACACTCCGGGCAGACTCGAGCAAACAATAACAGAATTGACAGTATTTCGCCCCAGGTTTGGTAGGGCATCCAACATCATTCTTCAGAACCAACCCATGAAAATTACTCAACTATACATTTTGTTTACGGTACTGTACGTATCAGTGGCGGCTGGTGACTCAAAAAACTGAGGAGGACAGGAGGAAGAGAGGAGAACCGCCCATGGGCGCTGGGGGGCACTTTCCCTCAGTCAGTTATTATTTGAAATATCAGCTTTAAAGTGGATTTACAGTCAATTTATGCATATGAAAAACTGAATAACACTTTCTTTAACTACATGCAGCATTTATTTATCATATTCATGATAAAATATTACAAAACAACAATAAAACATTGTAAGCAATAGTTGTTGTAATGGATTGTACTCTTCTCTAAAGAGAGAAAAGAATGGATATTGGTGAGGTGCTGGAGAGGTTATGTGATATATGAAAAATGTTTTTGATTAGGGGACACTGAGGTGTGCTGGCTCTCAAACAGTTTGTTGGCAAATAGATTTGACAAATGGACAATGGAATACGTTGCACAGCAAATGCAGTATCCAACAGTTCGCTCATGGCTAGCTAGCAATGGTACAGCTATGGGATTAGCTCATTTGGGTTGCTGTCAAAGCTGTCACTCTTATGTTGCTATAGCCTACAATTATCAGAACAATATGAACATTCAGTTGAAAGTTTTCCATCCACCCATCCATTACTGGATGAGGAATAAGCACCGCAAAGCGATCGATTCTCACGCAAGCAGGAGCCAGGCTGTGGATTTCTCCGATCCGGTGTTGCGACCCAGTCTCTAGAAATGTTTTGGACGAGTTGCCGACAGTTTGCGCCTCCAGCCAATCTGCGCGCCTGCCTATGCCGTAGCCTGACGTGCACCTCGTAGCCCCCGTAGCTAACGTTACCGGCTATAGCCAGCCAGTGGAACTGTTGTGTTTAGATGGCTCTAGCTCAAAAAGTATTTGTCAGCTTAGATATTTAGATGGCCAGAATCAAGACAAATAGACGAACAGTTTGATGTATAATATGTCCCATAATACTTTCGGATGTATTATATTATGGAGCTACGAACACACAAAAAGTCTCCAATGGCACAGGGAAGAGAAACACAGACATGAACGCCGACTCAATCGGCCTTCACTGTGGTAAATCTGGAATCTGGAATGTGATTGGACTAACAAAATGTCAATATCTGAATCCTGTTCAGACCGGGCCGGAGTACTGTCCTCCCTTGCGGTAAATTTACAGCGTTTTGGCCAATTACAAATTAGCAAGAAAAAAGGCATTACATTGATTTAAGAGAAAAGAACCCGCCCTAAGGGAGGCTAGCCTCCCTTCCATAGATATCTATGGGTCCTCCAGCTGCATGTTATAGATGTCACTGTTGGAACTTTAGAATTTCAATAATGGGTTTTTATCCATAGGGAAAACCTGCTTTATGAACAAAACTGAGATAATATTAATTATGAATAAATGTATTTATATTTTAATCCCTCTCTTCTCTCCAAAAACTGAGGAGGACTGTCCTCCCCTGCCTCAATGGACGAGCCTCCACTCGTACGTATGCTGCCAATTGAAAATGACAATAAAAGCCAATAGCCCCACACGATTGGCAAGACAGCGTGAGACGCAAAGCCAGACGGTTGAGGGCCTGTGACCTGAGAGGGCGCGGCCCACCATCTTAGATCGGAGGCCGGCAGCGCAGGACGAGTGATGCGCCACGAGGGCCAGATCAGTACGGCGACGACAACACGTCCGTGACCCCGGAGGGGCAAAGAACTCCCAAATAAGGCTGAAGCATCCTGCGTTTCCGGGGGTCCGAGGCTTGGGAAAGTCTCAGCCTTGAAGGGGAAAAAGGGAGTGATTGGTGATCTCGCCGTGTCGCACGCGCTTTGCTATGCTACTTCCTGTGGTGGCGAGGGGGGAGGATGCGGAGGGTCTAAAAATACACACATGCGCGCCCCCACTTTTCGGCAGAACGGGCAAACGGCCAGCTCAGCGAGAATCCACCCTTCAACTGGAGATCACGTCGCACCCAGAGAGGGCTCCGCGAGCCGGGAGAAGCGCTCCCACAATCCATTGCATCGCAGTGGGCCGGATGTGCGGGGGTATGAGTGTGTGTGTGTGGGGGGGGGGTTCTCCTTGAGGCTCTGGGAAATATCACACTTAAGTCTAGCAGTGCTCTCCCTCCCTCTCTCTCCCTCTCTCCCTCATGCTCTGACATCTCTCCATCTCTCCCATAACATATTACTTCCTCTGTGACTGCCGCTGTGCAATACCAGAGAAATGTCACGCGTTGCTCTCTCTGCTTCTCGCTCATCCTCCTCCTCCCTCTCTCCATCTCGCCCGTCCCTCGCGCTACACTCTCTCTCTTCTCCACCTCCAATCCCTTGAGCCGCTCCATTTCTATCTCTTACTCTTTTTCTCAGAACCAGTCCTCTCTCTCCCTCTCTTCCTCCACACTGCATATTCCTGTCAACACAATGACTAACTGTTTTCTCTCCTGTGTAGAGTGATAGACAGCCGCAGTAGCGCATGGCGCATGGC
>NC_140254.1:13315821-13320821 GCF_949987555.1 Borostomias antarcticus
ATGCCGGATATTCGTATCTTGTGAATCACAGCGCATGGATGGTTTCATGAATCACATGAACCCTGTTGTACCATGATTGATGCGTTTGGATCTGTGCTGGTTTCCATGTTGGATTGATAAATGAGGGCCACGGTCCCTGACACTGTTTATGCCTCTTAGCTCTCACTCAAAAGGGGGTTCCCCTCATGCTAGCAGACTAGTGTGTGTGTGTGTGTGTGTGTGTGTGTATGTGTGTGTGTGTGTGTGTGTGTGTGTGTGTGTGTGTGTGTGTATGTGTGTGTGTGTGTATGTCACTTTGGATAAAAGCGTCTAAATGACTGTAATGTAATGTGTGTGTGTGTGAGTGTGTGTGTGTGTGTGTGTGTGTGTGTGTGTGTGTGTGTGTGTGTGTGTGTGTGTGTGTGTGTGTGCGTGTGCGCGCGTGTTATTGAGTATCTGAGTGCCTATCTTTATTTCCTTACATAACAGGCTAGCGTTAGTGAAAAGCTAGCATTAGCACCAACCACCCCATTCAGACAGAGAAGGGCCGGCCGGCATTCAACGACAACAACAACATCATCATCATCAACTACAACTAAAGTGCAATGCGGTTCAGCAATAACTCTATTATCCACTAATATGTGGGCCTACATTATCCCATTCAGTGCACTCTGTCACCATAACAGCTGCATGTCAGCATCCAACAGAGACCCAGCGCAGAGAGTAGAACGAGAGTCAGCCTCATACAGAACAGAGCCTCTCTGAGAACCATGTAGGGAAAACAATCCATTTTAGTGCAGTCCCCCCCAGCAAGCTTAAACCCCATTAAACCCCCGGGTCACGTGAAACGGCGGTCACGTTATTGGCATTCTCATTTGTCCCCCCCAGACGAGGCCTCGCTCGGTGGGCGTCGGGAGCGACCTCTCCCCCTCTAGAGGCTGGAACCGCCATCCGATCGGCAAATGTCGGGGGGTCTGCGTTTTCTGACCCAGGTAACAGATGCAAACATTTTGTGTGGCTTTCATAGGCTGAACCATATACCGGGAAAGGGTGGGCTCTGGTCTATCACTGATGGGATTAGATGGATGACATCCATTCTGAGTGCCATTTAGGGCTTTTATGGATAATCATGCAGTGATAATGTCAGTAGCCGTGATTTATACAGCCAGGCTATTGGTCTTAAGTGTCAGCTTCCACCTTTCACAACACCATTATGGGATGATTGCAGAACTAATCACTCTAAAAGAAAAAATTGCTTTCAGGTTGGTTCTGTAATCATGTTCTTTTTAGACCAGAAAGAACCCTTGAGGGTTCCAAACATCACCTTATGGAGCTGAAAGGGGTTCTATTTTGGAACTATGGGCAGTGAGCCAGTGCAGCCGAATTCATGATATTCTTTCGTATGTTATCAGTCAGGCTACTGGTCTATAGGGTAGGCGTTCAACTCCTCAAAATGATCAGCCTACCTCCATGGGTCACAAAGAGCTCGGATTAGAATGGTTCAAGGGCCAGCTCCATACCCGAAGGTGATCATTATAGCTTACAGTCCATCCCGCAGCGACTGTGAGACCCCCTGGGTTTAAAACAGACACGGTGAGACGGCTAGGTATGTGTGTGTGTGTGTGGGGGGGGGGTTAGTGGCGTCTCCATAAATTCCATGGTGTCACGATAAATCCGCGACGTTACGTGGCGCATAGGCTACACTGTAAAATATTATGGACAAGCGTTTAACAGGGGAGAGCAGTCTGCGGCGGAATAGCGCGCTAGGCTATAGCCTACTCTGGGATGCGGCCGTGTCATATCAAATCCAGACATTTGTGATGTCCTGACATGATCAATTCAAAATCAGCCAGCGATACGTGGAGTCGCATAGTATTGATCGCAGAGCACACACTAATCTAAAGACCGATTGGTCACTCCAAACATATCGTGGTGTCGGGAGGAGGAAAGGGGGAAGAGGGGAGGAGAAGAGGAGAGGAAGATGAGGAGGAAGAGAACCAAAGAAAAAACAGACAGCTGGGGAGGAAGATTCGGAGCATCTTTGCCGTCCCATAGAACCCAGAAAGCGCGCACCTCATGAAAGATGCACCTCATTCTAAACATGCATGCATAGCCCGCCCTGAATGGATTTTAAGTTTTTCAATGAATAAGCCCATGGATGTATGAATAAGCCCCACAGAGTAGCCAATAAGGGAGGCGAGCCAGCACCCATTGTCGAGCGACCGAGCGCAGTGCACATGTGCAGACTAGCATATAGGGTATAGGCTAGGCTACGGTCACATTTTAAACGTAAAGGAAACCATTTCCGAATGTTTCACTAAGATTAAGCAGGCTTGCTATATTATCGCTCTGCGTTCTTTCCGGGTAGGCTACTACTAGCCTACTGCAACCAACATTACCACAATCGACCGAGACATTGGCTACATAACAAGACAGATAGCTCCTAAACAATAGCAAAAGCCTCAAACGTGTCCTGCGTCTGCGCTGTGGAAAAAAAACACTCACGGCCCTTTTCAACAATACAATGCTGGCAACAAAAATATTTCAGGCATGCACTTGGTATGTTGACTAATCACTCTAAACACATTCTTCTTACCCGATCCAACAGAGCGTCCCGCTCCCAGCACACTGTCTCAGCGATAGCCTACGGATGCGGACGAAGTCGGAAGCTGACGGACAGATGCTTCTCGGTCTGGTTTATCTGCGTCCCCCGGTTGCGAATAGCTGAAAACCCCCGACTGGCGACTGCTCTCTCACACCGAATAGGCTGACGGATATTGCTGCTACTGCGGCCGAGCCCCGAAAACCATGTTACCGTGCACTCCACGCCCCGCGAGACACCGAGCAGGCAGAGGCAGCAATAACGGAAGGCGCGTGCTTTCACGGAACTAGAGATGGGAGAGAGGGTCGGGTTCTAGCGGAGAGCTGGCCAGAGGAGCGGATTTAAGGAGGAGGGATGGTGTTGGGATTACGTGGTACGGGTTTAATTAGAGAGAGCTTCGCCTATTGGTACCGCCGTTAGTGTGTCAATACAGAGACCCCCCTCCTCCAGACCCCCCCCCCCTCTCTCCCTCTCTCTCTATATCCCCCTCTATCTCTGTTTTCAGAGAATAATATGAACTTTAGGCTATAGTAGGCTACATTTAGGCGCACAATTAGGGACATAAGGCCTACAGTAGACCTCTTTTCCTGAAATGTGATGATGTGTTGTTAGGCCTAGCCTACTACGTCAATATTTTTCATGCCACACACCACTACCACACCACACACAGCTGGCACTCACACATTCCAGGAACAGTCAGACGAGTGATGACAGAGAGCAGAGAGCAGAGGGTCGAGGTGATCTGAGATGGACAATAACTCGCCTACTGTTCTGTTTAGAAGGGTCCATTTATAATCCAAATGTTGACTCATTATGCCCACAATGTGAACTTACTGAATCAATGTCAGAAATCAATGTTTATTCAATGCCGCTTGACTTGCAAATTACTTTTCAGTGTTGATTCTCTGCCATTTTGTTATCTGGGAGTGTTGGAGTAGGACCTCATACAACTTGTAGTGTTGAGAAGGGTCCATACTTCTACTCTGAGAGCTGAAGATGACTCAAGGCTCCCTGTGAGCTGCAGGACTGCAGATGGAAGACAATGAGCTAGGGTTTAAAACGATTACTTCATTAAGAATGTGATGCATACTTAATTACACAAGCTGTCAGTGGTAATAACACGACTGAATCACTTCACTGGCATGGGTCTGTCTGAGGAGAGAGAGAGAGAGAGAGACCACAAAAGAGGAATAGAAGATGTGGGGGGGGGGGGCAGAACAAAAGAGAGAGAGAGAGAGAGAGATGAATAGAGAGAGAGGCAAGAGAGAACAAAGAGTTGGAGCGAGAGAAAAGTAGACAGCGAGACGGAGAGAATAGAGAGAGAGAGAGAGAGAGAACAAGGCAGAGAGAATAGAGAGAGAGAGAGAGAGAACAAGGCAGAGAGAGAGAGAAGACGAGAGGGAAGGCAGCTGGAGACTCCTAATGACTGGCTGGCTGTAATGATCCTTCCAGCGGCCCTCCTCACTGCAGAGAGACACCGTTTAGAGCCCATTACTCTGTGCTTGCCTCGTCGTGACCACTTCAGCCAATCCCGTCGCTGCCCCCCTCCCCCCCACCCCCATCTTAAACACTCTTGCAGTCCTCCATAGCCGGATCAAAGCCAGAACCGCTGTGTCCGTCTGAGCATTTAACTGTACACACACACACGGTATACTGTTATCTTGCACATACACTGTACCTGTCTCTTGTTTGCACCTATATCCCGTGCAAACCGGAGGCCTGTATCTTGTACAGGGTACCTGTATCCACAGGCTGTGCACCTGCATCATGTACATGTTACTCAATCAATCAATCAATCAAAGCTTTATTTGTATAGCGCATTTCATACCCAGAGGCAACACAATGCGTAACTGTACTGGTAAGTTTTACCTACGTACCTGTATCTTGTACATATGACACATAAACACACTTGAATCCTTGAGTCAGGCACTGTGAAGGGCTACCCCGGCTCACCCTGTCTTATGTTGTTCTTTCGTTTAAATGAATGTTTTGCCGGGCCTGTCTAATCCCTGTGTGATCTTGTCTACACATCAGTGTTATGCAACAGTTGACCAAAGCAAATTCCCAGTATGTTTGAAAACCTAGCTGGCTAATGAAAGCGGTTGTGATTGTGAGGCCAGCTCCAGAGGGCGGGGCCGGGGCGAGGGCCCGAGGTCGCGCTGACGGAGGCTGAGGTCGGTGTGAACGGGGCGGGGGGCAGACGGGGTGAGGGCTGATTCCGCCGTGCATGGTGGGATAAATACAACATGGCGGGCCTACGTGATGCAGCAGCAGAATAATAGGATAATGGAGATCTGTTTTCCGCGCCCGATGGGGGGTCACGCACACGGGGCGAGGGGGGCGGCTGGGGTCAACGCTGACAAGGCATGGTGGGAGGGCGGGGCAGAGGGAGGGGTGTGTCTGCGTTTCCCCAATGCCA
>NC_140254.1:13333321-13338321 GCF_949987555.1 Borostomias antarcticus
ATCTCGATGTGTCGATCATGTTGTTTATTCTCTTCTCCCCCATGTACATCTGCCCCCCCCAGAAACCCTGAAGGTGTAACAGTACACCCCGTTCAGCACTTCACTGGAATAATCCTCAAATATCGAACGGGCTATTGATCTTTGTGTGAGTGAGGTGAGGTGTGTTGTAGGCTACTGTTGTGCAGGGTCGGATTTTGGTTTTGGGAGCCCCAAGTGAGAACAGATTCTATGGGGGTATTATTGGGGGCCCCAATAGTCCCCAAAAGTCCCCTGAGTCTTTTCACCAAGATCCATGTCCACAGCTCGAACCCTCTAGCGCCACCATGCGTTTGTGCACACAACTTTTGACCTGTAAGCCTGATTTTCAAAACCGAGGGACTGTCGGAATCCCTGGCTCATGCCGAGGGAACGCCCCCTATGATGTCATTTTCTACCAATTGGATTTCCCGCCATTTTGTATTTTGTGTAAAACACTTAAAATGTATCTCCTCCTACGAATTTTCACCAATCTACATACAACTGGCTGTACACATTCTCTAGACCAATGTCCACAAAAGTATTACAGGGATTTTTGATTGTCGAAGTCGTTCGCCCGCTACAACCAATAACCACATTAGGCACACTCATCGGGGACAGTCCCGTGACCCCTGTCACCAAGTCTGTCGACACCTCAAACTCTCTAGCGCCACCAACCTGTGAAAGTTGGAAGTGTATTTATTCCGAACTGTATGCCCGATTTTCAAAACTGCGGCAGGGATTCGAATGCGGCTATGGCGTGTTTCACTTGTTGTCTTTGATGCGCTGGTCTGCGTCCCACATTGCTGCTTGCAGCTATATTTATTTTATTTTTTTTATTTAAAAAATAAATAAATATATTTTGATTTACTGGTGTGTGTGTATTACTTCTGGATAAAACCCCATTAAGACGGAGGGCTCCACAGATAAGCCTTATGGATCGTAAAGAGGCTAAAGCTGACCGTTCTTATCGCCCTATTCACCTGGTGTGTGTGTGTGTGCATGTGCGTGCGTGTTTTGTCATGTGTGTGTGTGTGTTGTCATGTGTGTGTGTGTGTGTGTGTGTGTGTGTGTGTGTGTGTGTGTGACAGCTCATCAGTCATGAACAGAGGGTAGCCTTGGATCTCAATGCTGAGCCACCACAGGATAGCAGCAACAGCATCTGGAAGGTCCACAGAGACAGGTAGAGCGTGTGTGTGCGTGTGCATGCGTGGTTTGTGTGTGTATGTTTGTGTGTCCATGGTGTATGCGCGCGTGCGTGGTGTGTGTGTGTGTGTGAGTGTGTGTGTGTGAGAGAGAGAGGTCTACTGTAAGTGATGAAGTGACTGGTGGCGATGCGCGTCTCTGCGGGTGATGAGGGGTGACAGGTTAATCATCCAGCTGCCCTCCTTCGGGGAGGATGAGGCCCTGACCATCTCCATCAGAGAGACGTGAGTCACGCTCTGACTGTGGAGAGACACACCCACCATCACTGCTGCTGGGTTAACCCTGTACCTCTGTCTGTCTCTCTGTCTCTCTCTTCTGTACCTGGCTCTGTCTGTCTGTCTGTCTGTCTGTCTGTCTGTCTGTCTGTCTGTCTGTCTGTCTGTCTCTCTGTCTGTCTGTCTGTCTGCTTTTCTCTCGCTCTCTGTCTGTCTGTCTCTCTGTCTCTCTCTATCCCTGTCTCTCCACTCTGTCTGTCTGTCTGTCTGTCTGTCTGTCTGTCTGTCTGTCTGTCTGCCTCTGTGTGTATGTCTGTCAGTCTCTCTCTCAAAACAAAATCCCCAGAAAATGTAAATACAATGAAAGATATAGTAAAAGGAAGACACGTGTTAACAGAGCTGGGAAAAGGTAACATTTACAAACATATTTTAAGGGTATCTGTTGAGTTTGTACAGTGCGTATGTACAGAGATCAGTGCAGATAGGGCAGAGATACAGATTGACCATCTTTACGGTGGTCGTGTTCCTTCTCCTGTCACAACTGCCCACAAATCTTGTTTCTGTGTTTGCACATTGCTGTATTTCTCCCAGCAGATGTGGACATCTTTTGTTATTAGTCATGTGCCATACTGTAGTTGGGGATTCTCTAAATTGAATCACTTCATTATTGGAGTGAACTTCTGGAACCTATACACTGTGAGAACACTGGCGACCAAGCAGGTCATCACAGTTTGTAATTGTTTTTACATTTTCTGAAACGGTTTATTAAATTGTTTTTTAATTGTTGATTGATTCTTGTTCATGTAATGTTGTTTATTGATTCTTGTTTATGTAATATTGTTTCTTGATGATGATTTATGCTATGTACTCGGCGACACTGCTAATGAGTGTCTACTCATCTGCTATTTATACTCTACACTACTCAGTGTACTTTAGAGTACAAATAAATTATAAATAAAGCTTGAATACTTTCAAAATCTTTTGGGGTGTTTGTAAACTGTGGGAAATGTGTCTATGATGTCTTGGTACAGTTAACACTTCTCTCTGTCTGTCTGTCTGTCTGTCTGTCTGTCTGTCTGTCTGTCTGTCTGTCTCTCTCTCTCTCTCTCTCTCTCTCACTGTATTTCTATGTCTCTATCTCCCTCCTCTCCCAATACACACACACACACACACCTATCATTCTCACCTACATTACATCACCTGTCAAGATCTCCATCTAAACTTTATATTCTTTTGAAAAGCCAGTTCTTTTCAATCCAGACCCAGTAGATGAAACAATCTGTGACGCACACGTATCATTCCGACACCAATGTTTTTATGATTTGATTATTTCTTCAGACATACGCGATGACTCATGCAAAAACCAGGGCTGCTCTAATATTATGCATTGATCTGCACCTAGACTGCATACTATGTGTCCATATACTGTACGTGTGTGTGTGTGTGTTTTCTTGACTAAGACCACCAGTCGGATTCAGCACCTCTCGTTCTGGACATATGCAATCACGCCTGTCAATCTTCTGAGTAATTGGCTACTGCTGCAGTGCAAACACACACACACACACACACACACGCACTCTCTCTCTCTCTCTCTCTCCCTCTCTCTCACACACATACACACACAGACATTCTCTCCTCTCTCGTTCTCTCTCTCTTTCACACACATACACACACATATACACGTGCACACGCACTCACGCATGCACACACGCACGCACACACGCACGCACACACGCACACACACGCTCGCACATGCACACAGCAGAAACCTATTTAAATCACCAGCTACTGCAGTGCCCTGGGGCAGAAGGCATCCAGGGAGAGTAGCTCTGCCAAGCCCAGCCTGGCTAGAACGTACAGCAGATACCCAGACAGCACCTATACAGAACCGTTGCTACAGTATGTATTACTGTATGTAGAACCTTTTGGGGAAAAAAAAGGGTTCCCCTTTGGTTCTACTATATATAGAACCCTTGTCAGGTCAGAAAACCTTTAGTGTCGCTGGATGCCGAGAAAGCCTTTGACAGGATAGAGTGGCCATACTTCTAACTACTTCTACTACTAACATTCTATCGAAATATGGCTTTGGCCTAACCTGTATGAAATGGTTCAGAGCTCTATACCATAATCCAGTATCCCTGGTAAGAAGCAATAATATCCTCTCTGATTCTTTCCCTTTACACCGGGGTACACGACAGGGCTGTCCAATATCGCCACTTATATTCATCTTAGCCCTGGAACTGTTTGCTTGTGCCATCCATGAGAATCCAGATATTACAGGCATCTTGCTGAGTGGTCACCAGTTTAAGATACATTTATATGCTGATGACATCTTATTAACATTGTCCAACCCGCTCTCTGCTATACCCAAGGTGTTAGAGACAATCAAGTCATTCAGTCTATTCTCTGGCTATACAATCAACTGGAATAAAAGTGAAGCCATCCCATTAAATCATCATACATGCTCTTCCCATTTAGGAGATGCACCCTTTGTCTGGAAACCTCAGGGTATGAAATATTTAGGTATTTATATTAAAACTCCAATTGATGCAATTTTTGAAGGCAATGGTCCTGCAGTACTAAGAAACATCAGAGATGACTTAAAAAGGTGGACATCCTTACCGTTATCTTTGTGGGGAAAGGTGAATGTTTTGAAGATGAACATCCTTCCTAGGTTGTCTTATATTATATCCTCGATCCCCTTCCAAATTCCTCAGTATTGGTTTAGAGAAATAAATACCCTATTCTCCCAATTTACGTATATGGAAAGACAAGAAACCTAGAGTTAATCATAAGAAGATGTCTATGCCGAGGAGTAAAGGCGGACTGGGTGTACCTGACATCTTTCTTTATTACTTATCATTTAATGCTAGGTTCCCTATGTTGTGGGGATATGGAAGGAAACAGACTGACTGGAGGAACAGATCATTAAGGAACATTCTAAATCTGTTTCCCTAACCTCTTCATGGTATTGTCCAAAATACATTGCCAATTTGGATAATCCATTGATACAGTTTTCCATCAAGGTGGCCAAAATGCTACACAAGAGACTGGGAATATCTGGGTCATCCCCCCCATCCTGACCAATCTGGAGGAACCCTCTTTTTTCAGCGGGGGGCGATACATTATAAAATAAACAGTTGCAAGATCAGGGTGTACACCAAGTATTGTAGGACAGATTGTGGATGATGGGGCCATAATCTTGAAGAACTAAGGTCAAAATTCAAAATAGATGCCTCCTCATTTTTTCTATATATGCAGCTAAGATCTATTGTTAAAAAGCTGAGATGTAGTGGCACCCTGGTGGGTAGCCACAGTGAGCTAGATGTCCATCTTAAAAAGATTAGAGATGAGAGAGGACTGGTCCAGACACAGATGAAGTGGGAGCAAGACCTCAATATCTCCCTCTCCCCTGATGAACAATATCTGGAAACATTCACTAACTATATTAAAAAGTGTGAGGCTTAGGGTTCAATCAATCAATCAAAGCTTTATTTGTATAGCGCATTTCATACCCAGAGGCAACACAATGCGCTTTACAGAGAACAAGGGAGGTGGGCATAC
>NC_140254.1:13350821-13363321 GCF_949987555.1 Borostomias antarcticus
AAGAGACAAAGAGAGGCGAAGAGCTCAATGTGTTTCCTTTTTGCCAGATCTGCCGTATCTAAGGCCCCTCACGGCCTGTGATAAGATCGTAACCGTGACTACATACGTGATCCAGTAGCGTGTTCTCGTTCTCCCTCTCGTGCTCGAAGAACTTGTCCAGGCCGTGGGCCTTGAAGATGCGCTCTGATTCGTCGGAGAACAGGACCGCGTCCCCATCGAAGGCCACCCTCAGCTGGGTCTCTGAGACCTCTGTCTGCTTCTCCGGCATGAACATGGTGGCTGCCGCAATGCCTGAATGAAAAAAAAGACAAACGGACGTGCATTTGTGACGGATGGCTGCTGACATGCCTGACCGGAAAAAGAGTGATCAGTGTCGTGTGGTGGCTGCAAAACCGCCTGAGGGGGTAGAAACACACAGAGACCAGCTGAGGGGTAGAAACACACAGAGACCAGCTGAGGGGGTAGAAACACACAGAGACCAGCTGAGGGGGTAGAAACACACAGAGACCAGCTGAGGGGTAGAAACACACAGAGACCAGCTGAGGGGTAGAAACACACAGAGACCAGCAGAGGGGTAGAAACACACAGAGACCAGCTGAGGGGTAGAAACACACAGAGACCAGCTGAGGGGGTAGAAACACACAGAGACCAGCTGAGGGGGTAGAAACACACAGAGACCAGCAGAGGGGTAGAAGCACACAGAGACCAGCTGAGGGGGTAGAAACACACAGAGACCAGCTGAGGGGTAGAAACACACAGAGACCAGCTGAGGGGATAGAAACACACAGAGACCAGCTGAGGGGTAGAAACACACAGAGACCAGCTGAGGGGGTAGAAACACACAGAGACCAGCTGAGGGGTAGAAACACACAGAGACCAGCTGAGGGGTAGAAACACACAGAGACCAGCTGACACAGTTACAGGGCAGGGAACGACGAGAGGGAGAGAGGAAAAGCTTTAACATGGCATCTGAAACACACACACACACACACACACACACACACACAAACAAAGTAAAAAGTGAAACAACAAACAAAATATACTGTAATTATGCAATTATGCTCAACTTTCAGTTCACTGGTGAGTCACATCATTTAATTTGGTTAACATGTCCTTTCCCGGTAATGTGTTATAAAGTGCGTCTCTGGTAATAGTATTGACTACCTCTGCCTCTCCTTGGTTTAACTGGGACCGGAAGCTTTTAGTGCTCATGATGAATACTAGAACAGCACTCAGGCTCGACAGGGTAGACACAGTGTTTTTGTGTGTTTGTTTTGTTTTTATGTGTGACAATGTAGTGTTACTGGTTGGTTGACAGACTATCTAACAGTGGTTCCTGAATGGGTAAAGACCTTCTAGTTTTACATTACATTTTAATCATTTAGCAGACACTTTTAACAAAAGTGACTTACTGAGCTAGTGTTGGGGTTAAGTGCCTTGCCTTGCTCAGCAGCACGACGGTAGGCAATCACTTGTGAAGTCTCGCATAGCCAGACCTCTCTCCACATTTAGTTTAAGCACGCTTTAAACGCAAATCACAATTGTCTTGGGTGGAGCGGTTGCTAGGATGTTGTTGTTTCTCGTAGTCTGGATTGAATCTGATTGGGCCGGGAATCAGATCGGTCGCCATTGATTGGTCAGTAATAAACCAATGACAAGTGATGACTTTCGTTGTCTTTTGTCATTGTCCTTATTTAGCTCTGCGTTGTGTTTTGATGACAATAAAAGACGACCCCCAATCTCACACAATACCACACAGTCCAGTGTCCCTTTTCCAGGTGTATTCCAAATGAATCTCTCCAACACGGGATTTGAGCCTCAAGCAAAAGCATGTTTATTCCAGAAGGTTTTACATACAAAAGACGATGGCATATTATAGTCTAATGTACAGTTGACCTCTCGGTATGCTGTCTGGACCCAAATCAAAGCATTGGTCTCGTTGCAACGTTCTTATGTGGTTTGAGTGTCCCCCCTCCCTCGTCTGACAGTCAGTCCGAATGGCCCGTGATGAGTCACTCTGACAGTCAGTCCGAACGGCCCGTGAGAAATATCCTGGGAGAGATGGAGCAACAGCGGTACCACTTAGGCTACACCACTGTTACTACGTTACCGAGCGCTCCGATAAAGCTGACCTAAGTATATTTATATATAAATATAAACCCAGCATTTTATCTATATTGGAAATGTCAGACAGTGCCATTTAGCCCATTAGTCTGCAGGGCTAGGGCAGTAGGGATGAATAGGGGTAGGACTGGGTCTAATGCATAGACCCCTCTGGCTGAGATCTGAAGGTTGAAATGACTACTAATGTGCATTATTACCATAATACAGACGGGAGTTTCTGTCTTCTGGAAATGAACGCTCAAATATGGAACATTCTAATGTATGCTAATTAATGTACCAGAAGTGTAGAACTCAATGTCATCCATTCAGTCATTATCCACACAGGATATTAGATAGACATCTGCTTTATGCGGGCAGTCGCTCAAAAGAGCCCTCTAATGGAAGGGTGTGTGTGTGTGTGTGTGTGTGTGTGTGTGTGTGTGTGTGTGTGTGTGTGTGTGTGTGTGTGTGTGTACAGGTACATGTGGTCTGAGTGCCTGAGTGAGCTTCCACATGTAAGTACATTTCTATTTGATATAGCATCTCTCACAGACATGCAGTCAACAGATAAAAGTAAAATACATTGCAGTGACAGAAATAGAGGGATATATAATAAAAGTACAATACATTAGTGAATGTGAGTTTGTGTGTGCGTGTGTGTGTGTGTGTGCGTGTGTGTTTGTGTGTGTATGTTGTGGTGGAAATTCACAAGAGCAAGGTGTTCATTTGGAAAGATATTGAATGGCGAGTATCAGAAAGTAATAAATACGTTTATTAAAGCAAATACCGGTACAACGTTTCTGGAGAAAGGTTCGCCCCTCAAAGTGTGAACAGAGTGAGAGAGCGAGCCCCGAGACAAGATCACGTTACTTTATAAAGGTCTTGGTCGGTCTACCCGCCCATCTGATATGTCAAAGGTTAGTTTGGTTACAAGAGATACAATTGTGCTGTCTGAACATAGCATGTGTTAATTTACCACCCAGGCCACCAGGGGAAGTGAGTAGCAGCCTTCCCAGGCGTCGGGGACATAAGTTAACTCGCTGTCATCATGGGTATAAGGTTAAGCTCGGTTTCACAACATTAATCTGGTATATTTCTAAATACTGATCAGACTCAGACATCTCTTCACAGGATACATGAGTTTGAATAACAAAATTCAATTCCTTCGAATAACAAACCTCCATTACAATGTGTGTGTGTGTGTGTGTGTGTGTGTGCACGTGTGTGCGAGTGTGTGAGTGTGTGTGTGTGCGTGTGTTTGTGTGTGTTTGTGTATGTGTGTGTGTATGTGTGTGTGTGTGTGTATGTGAGTGTGTGTGAGTGTGTGTATGTGCGTGTGTTTGTGTGTGTGTGTGTATGTGTGTGTGAGTGTGTGTATGTGCGTGTGTTTGTGTGTGTGTGTGTGTGTATGTGTGTGTGTGTATGTATGTGTATGTGTGTGTGTGTGTGTGTTTGTGTGTGTGTATGTGTGTGTGTATGTGTGTGTGTGTGTGTGTGTGTGTGTGTATGGGTGTGTTTGTGTGTGTGTGTATGTGTATGTGTGTGTGTGTGTGTGTGTGTTTGCACATTGCTCACCTTCAGCCAGGGCCTCCCTGACCTTGTCAGCGTCTGCAGACAGGTAGAGGTTGGTCTGCCAGGCCTTCAGGTAGCCAATAGGACTGCTGCCTCCAGTCATACAGAAACGCTCGATGAACAGGTCTAGAGACAAGACAACCAAACACCATCAGCTCACATGACGCAGTCTATAAAGTCATGATACCCAACTAATACATAATTCAGCTTTTATATCCTGTCTACAGTAGGCTATGAATCAGGCTACAGCGAAGCGACTTTCAAACGAAGATCATGAGAAACTCTTTGTACGAGGAGAACGATAAGAGGAGGGATGAGTCGTTTGAAACAAGAGCGCACAGGCGGAGGGTGGCGTGGCGTGGATGACTCAACGGGCAAACACTGGCATCAGACAACGCTCCACAGGAGTATCAGGCGCACAAGCTAACAGCTAACACAGCTAGCCTAGCTGAGGGAGGCGGTCTCAGTCTGGCATGGCGGAGGCAAGCGCCGGTAGTTAGGGGGGAGTGTGGTCAAACGAGGAAAGAGAGAGAGGGAGGACAGCGAGGGCAGGGGGTAGATGAGGAGATTAGAGAGGAGAGAGGGAGAAGAGAGGGGGGAGTGCGCGTGAGGAGGGCGTGATTAAGAGCGGGGGGAAAGTATCTGTTTGCACGTTGGCCGGCACTTCAGCACGACTGTGTCAACACAGGGTCCAGGCCAGATCTCCTCAAGAAGAGTAGGAGGACTCAGACTTCCACTTCTGGGAGGGAGGGAATGAGATTACTGAGGTGAGGATTTAATATGGGCTCTTTTGCCCAGAGGAGCTGAAGAGGGATGAGAGACAAGAGGGTATAAGAGCAGCAAAAGGTGGATTGAGAGACGTAGAGGGGGATTGAAGGGGATTATGGAGAAAAGATGAATGGGACAGAGAGAGAGGAGGAGGAGGAGGACGAAGAGGAGGAGGAAGAGGAGGAGGAGGAGGAGGAGGAGGAGACCAGGAAAGCGGAGCTGAATGAAAGCAAAGAACAGAACGTGAAGATCAGTACTCTTGGTGTGTATGTGTGTGTGTGTGTGTGTGTGTGTGTGTGTGTGTGTGTGTGTGTGTGCGCGCGCGTGTGTGTGTTACAGCTAATACACCAGATGCTGTTGTTGTCGATGAGGACAGTAGAGAAGTCACCATTTTGGAAGTAGGCTGTACGTTTGACCATAGTCTGGAAGAGGCTTTCCTTACCAAGGTGTTAAAATAGCAACCGCTCAAAGATGCAATCACACAGCTTGGGTATAAATGTAAACTGCTGGTGTTTATATTTGGTAGACTAGGAAATGTCCACAGACTAGTCATGAGGGGCCTACAGATGGCAGGAATGCCCAAGCTAAAAGTTAAGTCACTTGCAAAATTCTGTTCATCGTCTGTGATAATTGGAGGTCGTCAGATATGGAGGAGACGTTGCTTCCTGTATCCGTAGACTGTAAGAGAGAGATTGTGACAGGCACAGCAGGTCGTCTCAAGTGACAGAGGGATGGCTAGATGAGGAGCACAAGGCCGCAAGATTCAACCATCAGTCTCACAGAAGAGAGGGAGTGACAAACGAGAAAATTCACTAAGATGTGAGGAGAAACAGCAGGGGGATGGGAGCGGATATATCCCTTTAGAGGACTTGGATGGCTTTCTGGTCTATTTAGGAACACAGGAGTGAAGGCTCATAGGTCAATTGTCAGGGTTTTGTGTCTCCACACCAAACCACAAGAGCCCCCTATCCTCCAAAGGACCAGCACCAGACTGTGGGAAAAACCTCCCTGTGTCCTCCACATTCATAATCTTGCATAATATATCCATCCCATAATATATCCATCCCATCATCAGTCCATGATTTAGCCGATATAATCTTTTTATGAGTCTAGGCAGAGGATCTAAGAAGTTAGAGGTTAGAAGTACAGAAGAAGACGTGTGCACTGTTTAGATTTCAGAAAACTCCCACGGTATTAGTACAGTGGGAAATTGTTTGATAATTCAGTCTGTGACTTTTCTCACGGTAGCATCTCTTATGACCAGACCAGTGAACATTGTCTCCGTCTGAGACGCGTTTCCTGCCAGGTTCTGCGCACGCGCTAACATGCTAACACGCTGGCGTTGTCGCACGCTAAGATGGAAACCTCCCCATCCAGGTGCAATATGGAGCGGTCCAGACGGTCCAGTGTGCCAGAAGCCATCAGGCTGTATAACAGTGTCTCAGCGTTTTGTGTCATGGAGGTGCACATATTTATACATGGGTTTTACTAGTTATACCTAGACCGCATATATGTGTACTCCTAGACTTACATACTCCTAGACTTGTATACTGGTATAGTTATAGCATAGTATAGTATGAATGTATGCAAGTACATATATATATCTTATTCTATTCTATTAGAATAGATATATATGCACAATTACTGTACATATGGATGTATATAGCCCCTATTATTCCTCTGTTTATATTACTACCCATATCTGTATCTACTGTCCTTTTTCTTTCCAACCTTGCTGTAATTTCAACTGTTGAAATGTCAAATTTCCCCCTGGGGGGATCAATAACATTTCTATCTATCTGTCTGTCTGTCTGTCTGTCTGTCTGTCTGTCTGTCTGTCTGTCTGTCTACCGAACGTGTCAATCATTATGAGGGTTGTTATGTATGTAAAGTTGATTGATGGAATTGCAGGTGGTGTCTGTGAGTACTCTAGAGAGATACTGTAGAGTGTATCTCTGTGAGTACTCTAGAGAGATACTGTAGAGTGTATCTCTGTGGAAATTGTTACCTCTTCATATCAAGAGCTGGATGAAAGCAAGATATGGAAATGGTCCCATGTAGGTGTCAGGACATCTGAAGCAATGCCTCAAAGCAATGTTACTTAGAACTGGTTCCTTTGATGTCAAAGAGGCCATCTTGTCCTTTTGTTTGTGTTATTCTCCATGGACAGGCCAGAGGTCATGGTTTGTGTTTTGTCTTCACATGGAGAGATCTGTCATGGAATCATCTGGACCACACCTCAGGCTGCAGCTCTACTACTTGTTTTTGTTGTGACCAACTTCAAACCTCGCAGACGTTTCTTATGTTTAGTCAAACAAATCAAGTCGAGTTTTTAAACTGAAGCCAGAACTGTTTTGACCCTAGGAATTAGCCATGACCTAACAACAGTGAGGTCTGACCAATCACAGGCGGTGGGGACTTCAGAACAGGAAGTGGCTAGCGGGACAGGTCAGGGGCCAGACAGAGCATTGTGGGAAGATGTGAGCAGCTGGGGGTAGAGTCAACATGTTGATTTTGGGCGATGTATTGAGTCGTCATAACGTACATACAGTACTGCCCTCTATGTGCGTCACTGCAACTAAACAGACGTGCGTAATTGTAGGGAGAGAAAAAAGATGACTAACTTCACTAACTGTTCAAAATGTACTTTAAAAGGGTCAGGTGCTCATTGCGGGGGGGGGGAGGTTTGTGTCCATGATCATCCCCTAATGAAGGCAATTGATGCAGCTGATACCGACACACATGGGGGAGCCACACTAGGCCAGAGCCGCAAGAATAAAGGCTTTTTAACTTAACTATCCTGGAGATTTGAGCGCCTTGGGGTTTTTCTGTAGTAGTAGTTTTTAGCCTAGTCGCTTGCTTACATGAACAGAAGTGTGTAAATAAAGAGGGCTGTTTATCTGTGTATATTACGTAAACAGAGAAAGAACAGAGAAAGTGACCAGGTCAAGCAGGAGCATGTTCTCCAGATTGTGTGTGTGTGTGTGTGTGTGTGTGTGTGTGTGTGTGTGTGTGTGTGTGTGTGTGTGTGTGTGTGTGTGTGTGTGTGTGTTACACTCACTGTGGTGGTTAATGGTGTTGATGAGCCTGACCCCTACGTGTGCGTAGTTGTAGGTCACCAGTACGATGTCAAACAGCTCCTCACTGTCAGGGTACAGCTCCCTGAGGCGGTTATTCACTGCCTCCAGGGCCTAGTGGGTCAAATACAACCACAAAGGATTATGGGAAATGTAGTCATCTCAGACATGCAGTCACATTCATAGTAGTAGTAGTAGTAGTAGTAGTGGTGTGTGTGTGTGTGTGTGTGTGTGCGTGCGTGCGTGCGTGCGTGGGTGTGTGTACGTGTGTGTGTGTGTGTGAGAGTGTGTGTGTACCTGTGTGAGTGTGTGTGTGTGTGTGCGCGTGTACGTGCGTGGGTGTGTGTGTGTGTACGTGTGTGTGTGTGTGTGTGTGTGTGTGTGTGAGTGTGTGTGTACCTGTGTGAGTGTATGTATTTGTGTGTGTGTGTGTGTGTGTGTGTGTGTGTGTATGCGCTCGCACTGTACAGGCGGACCTTGACGAAGGCGAAGGCGGGCCCGGGAGCGAAGGGCTCGTTCTCGTGCTCCACCTGGTACCTCAGGTACTCCTCCACGCCCTGCTGCTCGTACACCTGCTGCTCGCGCTCCGTACGGAACAGCACCCGCGACGACACCGCCACGGTCACCGCGTTCTCCGGCTTCGGCTGGGGGGGGGGGGGTGACAGAACAAAAGGAGGAGGAGGAGGAAAGATGATGGAGTGGAATAGAGAAGGAGTGGAAATGAGGGAGGGAAGGAGAGAGGGAGGGAGGCATAGAAAATGGCGAGCAAGACAGAGGATGGAGGAAAGGTAGAACGAGGAGAGGGATGTGATGAGATAGAGGGGGAGAAGAGAGAGGAGAGGGGGAGAGATAGAGAGGTAGACGAGGGGGGAAGAGAGAGAGAGGGAGAGAGGGCGGACTGGTCAGCTGAGGATAGGAGCTGGAGCATGCTCAGTAGGTAGCTTTCAGAGAATGATGCGTGTTCAAGATGGAGCAGCAGAGAGAGTTAGAAACATGTAACACGACCCTGCAGGGCCCCGAGAGGCAGCCGCGTGAGACCATCCTGTTCTAACGAGCTCACATTCACTTTCTTTTTGCAGACCAGTCTGGCCTTCCCCCTATCTGGAACGGTTTCAGTGGGTGGGAGTACTTGCCTTGACAGACTAAAAATCCTTCAGCCAATCAGCATTAACAAACATTTTGCCAAATCCAGTTGGGAGAACAGTGAAAACATTGTTTCCTCATAGAAACTATGTATACAGTACTTGTTCTTGTTTAATTGTTATTATTGAGTCTATTTCTGCAACACTGCACTTTTGGCTGTGTTTATTCTACTAACGTTAACGTTACCACTCGTTGCTTCGGGACACTGTTTTGCCATGAGAACCAATCAGGGGCTGCGTTCTACTGGGGGGCAGAACAGCAGTCAGAATACAGTCCCTGATTGACCCGGTCAAAATGTAATCGGAGAGAAATCGAAGAATCAGTCCAGACTGATCTGCAGAGTGAAACTGAATGTGAAGCTTGTGAGATCAGGATGGTCTCACAAGGCTACCCCAAGAAGCCCAGACACATGAAAACACCCCAGACATGACACAAGATGCATGGAGAGAAGATGAGGGATTTTGGGGGGTAAAGTAACACTTCCAGGGGCACAACAGGGGGGCATCTCATCTCAAAATCTCCTAAAATGTTAAAACCAAAGAACTTTCCCTACCTAGCAAGCAAAGATATTTTTTTTAGGGCTATCAGTCCATGCTAATGCTAGCTGATGTTAGCTAGCCGCTACTGCACATGCATTCCACTGAGTGCATTAGCTTCTGCTGTGTTGATACATGTCAGCCACTCCACACCATGAATGAAAGATACACTCTGTAAAAGTTGTCTCTGTCTATTTACAAAGCAATAATCAAATGATAAAGCTACAGACTTGCAAGATATGCGCAATATAAATTAAGATTGATTAGATTAGATGTAATCTATCAGTGAGCTCCAGATGGTAAATGCTTACTTTATCCTCAGTCACATCTGTGGAAGCCTATCATGCCTTATCACACAACCATTCCCTGTGCCCAGTGTGCGTGTGTGTGTGTGTGTGTGTGTGTGTGTGTGTGTGTGTGTGTGTGTGTGTGTGTGTGTGTGTGTGTGTGTGTGTAGAATAAAGGGACATGTAATGTCCAGACCCCTGCTCACAGGGTCACGTTTCTAATGACACATACAGTACACACAGGGCTTTGGGGGGTCAGATTACTGCGCTGTGTGTGTGTGTGTATGTGTGTGTGTGTGTGTGTGTGTGTGTGCAAACATGCAGTATGACATCTTATCTATAGGATCTTTGGGCTCAGTATATGGTCTTTCAAGATGAGATAGATAAGATACTGTAATAATCCTCATGGGGGAAATTTTGGGTCTTAATTTTTAATCTATTAGTTTTAATTAATTAATTGTGTGTGCCTCTCAGTGTGTGTGTGTGTGTGTGTGTGTGTGTGTGTGTGTGTGTGCGTGTGTGCATGCGTGTGTGAGTGTGTGTGCGAGCGTGCATGCGTTCGTGTGTGTGTGTCCCAGAGGGGGAGGGAGGGAGGTAGGGTTGAATTCCTAACGGGGCAGCAGCGTTAGTCGGCCACATTAGTGAGGAGGGGAGAGTTGAAATTAGAGCTCAGACTCACAGGCAGCCCTGCACGGCCTGAGAGAGGCTGGGATTCAGGGCTGTGTGTGTGTGTGTGTGTGTGTGTGTGTCTGATAGAGGTATGGCATCAATTTAGTGCCATGTTCTTCATTTTTCAAAATGTTCTTCATTTTTAATCCATTGGTTTTAATTAATTAATTGTGTGTGCCTCTCAGTGTGAGTGTGTGCGTGCGTGCATGCGTGTGAGTGTGTGTGCGAGTGTGCGTGCGTGTGTGTTTGTGCATTTGTATGTGTGTGTGTGTGTGTGCGTGTGTGTGTGCCAAGGTTATTATAGTTAACGAAAACTAACTAAAAAATGAAAACTAGGTGTGAAAAAACATTTTAGTTAAATTTTCAAAAAAAAAAAAAAAACTAAACTAGCAAACCTGCTTTAAAACTAATCAAAACTAAAATTGATAGCAAAAAGTTAAAACGATATAAAAATAAAAACTACTGAAAAAGGCAAAACTATTATAACCTTGGTGTGTGCGTGTGTGTGTGTGTGTGTGTGTGTGTGTGTGCGTGCATGTGCATGTGCATGTGCATGCCCAGCTCAGTGCGCTGTGTATTCTCACAAACACTCATTATGCGTGGCCACACATAGACTGGTTGATCGGATTGCGTCGGGTCAAGACAAGTGTGGACCAATGAAAAGACAGAGGAGAGGATGACAAGTGTGGTGGACCAATGAAAAGCCAGAGGATAAGATGACAAGTGTGGACCGATGAAAAGACAGAGGAGAGGATGACAAGTGTGGACCTGCTGCATGGATGGTCTATTCCACATCTGACAGACATATTCCAAAATGCGTGGCGACACATGATGGTTAGTACCGTCATGCTATGCATGTACAGAATGTGTCCAGGGGGCATGCTCACACGTTAGACAACCATGACAGAAGCGGTTAGTCACGGTTTAAAGCTTAGAGGTCACGATGGCCACGGCGACAATCTCAGAGATACTTACGAAGAAAATGCCTCCCTCCACCTTCCGAACGCGTCTCACTGACACCTTAAACAACAGTTCAAAACGGGCTTTTACTCACTCATACGTCATTCGAGGAAATCATACTAGTGACCGTAATCATGCACCTGTCACATCTCGATATGTGTGTCTGTTTTCACTGTACATGTAGACCTGGCCGAAGACATCAACATGGTCTCTTAAACTGGGCTCACATACAACAGCTGTAGTGGTGTTTGGCAGTTTTAGAATGAAATTTGATTGTTTCAGCTGAAACGCCGAGTGTTCTAAAACTGCCGTTTTCAAGATTCAACACCTTGAGGGAAGACTCATGACAAGATGGATGTTCAAGAACTAGTGTTGCAAACCCATTTTAAGAGTATTCTGTCTATGATTTCTCTGTAAAAAACAACAACAGTCATCTGCATGTTGAGCTTAACAGACCTTTCCATGTCATAGAAACCTGTTATAACTCTAGTAGTATCATCAATCAGAGGACTCAGTAATACCCTGGATAGCTTAGAGATAGACTAGAGGTGTCCTGACGTGGTCCTCATCTATCCTTCCATCTGTTACCTGTACAGTATAACTCTCTCTCTCTATCTCTCTCTCTCTCTCTCTCTCGTCCTGCCCTCAGTGAATCATCCTCCTCTGAAACCCAAAGTGACATATTCTACATAGCCTACATATGCCGGGGTAGACTGCAGGAATGAAATA
Source organism: Borostomias antarcticus (assembly GCF_949987555.1). NCBI lineage: Eukaryota > Metazoa > Chordata > Actinopteri > Stomiiformes > Stomiidae > Borostomias > Borostomias antarcticus. The sequence continues at coordinate 13,362,666 of NC_140254.1, forward strand.
CAAATACCTCAGTTTCCCTAGGAACTATTTTCCACTCTGCCAGCTCTGTCTAATACCCACAAAGTGGTGTGTCATGGTGTCCTATTTACCTCCTCCAGAGACGTGGATTAGGAAGGAGGGGGAGAGGGGGATGAACGAGAGGGATGAACGATGGAGCAGGAGGAAAGAAGAGTGACAGCAGAGGTGAAGAAAGAGGGCAGAGTGGAGAGGGGAAAGGGGGGAGAGGTGGAGGAGGAGGAGAAGGAGGATATATTTAGCTGGGGGAAAAATCCAGCACAGTTGGAGGGCTTACAGGACGCAACAGATATGACGGTGCTGCCAGAGGCATAAGTAGAGTTCTGGTAAAGAGCACGCACACGTACACACACACACACACACACAAACACACACACTCTCTCTCTCTCTCTCTCTCTCTCTCTCTTACACACACACACACACACACACACAGACACACACACACATAAATCGTGTAAACATAAGTAATAATTTAAGAAGCATAATAAATATAATAAATAATTTATACATATAATAATCATAAACTATGTAAGATTTGATACGGTAAAAGTATTTGCTCATTTAACAGAATCTGCCATTCAAAGATACATCAAACAATACACACACACACACACACACACACACACACATGAAACGTTTGT
>NC_140254.1:13365821-13398321 GCF_949987555.1 Borostomias antarcticus
CTCACACACACACACACACACACTCACACACTCGCAGGTTGTCCAATGGTGGTCCAGCGCTGCTGTCTGAGTCTGTTGTGTACCGCGGTCCTCCCGTGTCGCTGTGCTGCTGTCCTCTATCGCTCTCTCTCTGCTTCACACACACACACACACACATACACACCCTCTCACCCCTCCCTCCCTGTTCCATTCAGTCATTCTCTCTCTTCCTCTCTCTCCAATCCCAGTTCTCACTCTCTCTGCGTGAGGAACGTGAGCAGAGCCAGCCTGTATGCAAATGATGTCACCTGCTCTGACCAATGGCGAGCTTGCTTCCTTATCCAGATGCCCCTCCCCACTTGTTTGTGTCAGAGTGCCCCAGAGGACCATGGGCGATTTGTCCTCTGTGGCTGTGGTGAGCTATTTGGAGTTCTCGCTCTCTTTACAAGCCCTATATTTTCCATATGGGGAGAGAGGGGGGGGAGAGAAATTATATTTTATTGCTTATTGATATAGGCAGCTGTATACAAAAATATGTGCTCAATCAAGATTCAAGATTTAAGATACAAGATTCCTTTATTTGTCACATGTAACGTGTGGTGTATATTCACAGTGCAATGTTGCTGCTGCCTTCAAGATTATGCTTGATACATTTATAAATTATGAAAGTTACAGTTTAAATGAACACTAATTACACATAAGTTACAATTTCTATACAGTATACAGTAAGATGGATTAGGCACATGCTATATGGATATAAATAAATAAATAATAAACAAATAACCCAAAAAACAAATACAGAAGTACTTGTTAGGGCTTTCTAGCTTTGGGACCAGACACACGACTCAGGAGGCAGGGCAAAGGTTCAGACCCCTGGGACTCAGGAGGCAGGGCAAAGGTTCAGACCCCTGGGGGTCCGGGGCAGGACGATTCCGCTGGGGGTCCGGGGCAGCATGACTCTGCTGGGGGTCCGGGGTCTGGAGAGTGAGACACTGTGGGAAAAAACAGTCAGTCATACTGTATGAAGATCACAGGTGAGGCCAAAAAAAAAAAACACTGAAAAAAGATGGGATAGAGATACAGCAGGTGGTAGGCTGGCAGCATGGTATGATATGGTGGGATCACAACGATGTGAGTGCAGAGCTGGTTCTCGTAGGAGGTGGTCGTTATTGTAGATGAGGAACAGGTGCGGTGATGAGGGATGGGGAACAGGTGTGTCATGGTTATTTACTATACTTGTTTATGTGTTCAGTTGGATCCCCCATTAGTTGCCACCAGGGTAGCAACTATTATTCCTGGGGTCCACATACAGTAGAAATACAAACATAAACACACACCATACATACAAACACTTACCAACGTTACCAAGCCCCCATCCCCTCAATCATCCAGATCACCAACAATACCAACAAAGACAAGGAAACACAACTCAGTTTCCTCCAGAAAGGAAGGATGTGTCAGAAAATAGAACAAACAAAATGTATTAAAACAGATCAAGATAACAATAAGACCAAGAGACACAGCCTGCAGTCATTCAGAAGTGTGTAATGGACGTGTTAAACTGTAGAAAACTGTTCTCTGCATAGCCAGGGGCGCCGTAAGGAGGGGGGGTAAATTAGGATGATTCCAAGGGCACAGCACTGACAGGGGCCCTAGAGAACACTATTATTATTATGTTTTATTATTATCATAAGTAAGTTAATGTAGCCGACTTAAAATTATAATTGTATGTATTAAAAAAAGTCACAAAAGAAACAAACTGGTGTTTCGTTGCTCTATATTTGACAAAATGTTGATTGTTCAATGTTCAGATGATTAAGCCTTATTTTACCCCTCTCTTTATTCATTGCATGGTTCAGTCCAGAGCGCGCTAGCCTAGAATCTTTAGGTCTATATGATAGCTATATGCAGGGTTGGGAAGGTTACTTTTAAAAAGTAATCCCTTACAGTTACAAGTTACTTGTGAAAAATTGTAGTCAGTAACGTAATCCGATTACCACAATTTAAAAGTAAAGTAAGGGATTACTTTCAGTTACTTTTGGATTACTTTAAATAAAATGTAGGCCTACTGTGAATTTCACCAGATATAAAATGTACTGTGTATTTCACCAGAAATCCTACATTATTTATTATTTTTCTGTGTTCTAGAGCTGACAACATAGCTAAACAGCAGTTGCCCAGTGCCCGCCCAGTTAGAGCAAGTGTTAATGCCAAGAGGTTAGGGTGCGTGTCATCTTGCCTTGGCTAGTTAATTGCAGTCTGCAAAACACGACACTCGTTGCTAATGTAGCTAACGTTAGGTGTAAACGTCGGAGCCAGCTCTAAACTCCAGCTCTAATGCATTCTAAGCAGCTGTGATTGGCGCTATTCAGCTATACAGCTTGCCAGTGGACACACAGCCTTATATTATGGATAAAGCACCCACTGACCAGTTTTCCCATGCAGTTAGTTATAGCTCTTGAATAATGGTGCATTCGTTTATAACTGGGAGGTGGCAAATTGCGACTTGCTAGGAATGATTAAATAAAACGCAGCATGAACTCGCACTTCCTCGTCGCAAATTCGGATATGTTTCTCAGCCTCCAGTTGCCGGCTGATGTCAATATCATATCATCATCATATCATTCGCTATAGCTCGAATGCACACAGGTCGGAGGTAGGTATTTTGCCACTTGCGACTTGCCACCTCCGACCACAAACGAACGCACCATAACACCGACAGGCACTATTGAGTGAAAATAATCTGAATGGGCGCTTGGGTCTGGTTTTCTGGTTGAACACTAGTGCTATACTGTAGAAGCCTACTGCTAGCTAATTTAGCTGTCAGTGGAAGTAAGGTTAACGTTAGCTACCCTAACGTTTGACATTAGCTAACGTTAACTTACCGGCAAATGTTTTTCCAGGTTGGACATTGAGTCCTTGGCCGTCGAGGCAGGTGGCTGGGAGGCATAGTTTACACTGTGCTGTAATATTGTTGTGGTTCTGTGACAGGTAAATAAAAAAAATGCTGGTATTTCCAGGATTTGAATGCACATTGCGGTATTTCTGCCACGATGCCCGTGCTGCTCGCTGTCTGTCTGGCAGCTGTGGTTCAACGAGCACATCAGTGGGAATCTTGTTGGCGCGCTGCGCGCAATTGGTATTACTAGCATACTTCTTTTTTTTTTTTAAAGATATTTTGTAAAACTGATGAGGAGGCGAGGGGTGATTGTAAACCCGCCTGTAATCCCCGTTACTATGCAAATGTAACTGTAATCTATATTACATATTTTAAATCGTACTGTAACGGATTACTGTTTTTTTGTAATCTGATTACGTAACGGCGTTACATGTATCCGTTACTCCCCAACCCTGGCTATATGGCAGCTAAATCACATATTTGCTGGCTGCTAGCAGACATATTGAAATTACATATGCGTGTAGACCACATGTCGCCGACCAGTGCAATATGATTTTGGAGAAAAACCTTCACACTAATCAATATATTCTCTCGGCTACAACTGAACAAATAATCAAAATCTGTGTTTTGTGACACGTTGATGTTGTAACCGCATTTTAGCTGGTTGAAAATATGGCAAAAACAAGTCTTAGACGTTCTGACCGAATATCACCGAGATTTAACCTAGAAATCAATATTGAAAACACGTCTTGTGCTCACTGGGTCCTCCTCATTCACTTCCTTACTGAAAGGAAAAAACGAAAGGGAAATGTTAAACGCCGGTGGCTCTCTTTCATATGCCACTCGTTCACACCCCCCCGGGCCCTTTGGATGAAGATTCACAGCCAGGATTGGTGGGAAATACATAGATACAATCACAGAACAGGAGAGAACATAACAAGCAGAAATACAATCAAAACAGCAGCAACAAATAGAAATATATATAGTCGGTACAAAACTAGTTTGTTTAGACATGATTACAGAATTGATTTTGCAGAATAAAATAAACTGTAGGCCTACCTATGAAATATACTATAGATTTGTGTTGTATTGCATTTTGAGAATGGCTAACGTTAGTTCAGCAATCTAGAACCAAAACACTAAGGGTCTTATTCGGTTTTTTAATATTCGGAATATGCCCATATTCCGTTCATTCAAACGGTTTATTGATTACATGGCCGCGCGCAACCGGAATATTGTCAATATTCCGTTTAAGAAAGGTTTATTGAGTGCATGTAAACGCATCTGCGTATGTGATCTTCACTACAAACCCTCACTCATCCTCTTCCATTCTTTCTTTCTCTACCCTCCTTTCTCTCTCTCTCTCCCTCTCTCTCTCTTTCTCTCTCTTCTGTCCATCTCCCCCCATTCACATCCCTTTCTACTTTCCCTGGATCCTGTCTCGCTTCTTCCCAAGCTGTGTGTGTGCGCGCGCGCGTGCGTACGTATATCTGTGAGGGTGGACTAGTCTATTCTGTTTTTGCCAAACAGCCTCTTTTCTGTCTGTTCATTGGCTGTTGAGGCTGTGAACCAGGAAGTGTGGACAGGACTGGGTTGAGCTTACAGCCCCCTCCTGTGGCCAATAGAGGAACTACATGCAGTGACCTCTAACATTGCAGTATAACTCGATGCTGTATCCGCACTTGGCAAAGATATAGGGGGAATTAATATGGGGGTGAGTTCCGACTGACCCTGCCCAGTCTGCCCCTCATCTCATCGCTCAATTTGGTGTGTGTGTGTGTGTGTGGGCGGGGGGGTTCCACTGAACCCAATACCAATGCATAATGATCAGAATAGCCTGTTATTGATCTGTGTGTGTGTGTGTGTGTGCCTGCCTGTGTGCGAGAAACAGAGCGAAAGAGAGCAGGGCAGATAAAGAGATAATTACCAACAACAGCCATTATATCATTAGTCCTTCCCTGCTTAACTCGTAGTCACCTTATCTCTCTCTCTCTCTCGTTAGTTATTCCAACATTCTAGTTGCATCTATCTGGATGTCTGCATGCAGATATAACAGACAATCCATCCAACAGAGTGATGTTTAGTGTGAGGTTGAACTGAAACATGAAACTATCAGTCTCAGGGAAGTCCTTAGTGTTTAGCTCTGGGTATCTCCTTTCATTCCCTTCAATTATTCGTCAATTACTGGCTGCTTAACCAGACGATAGCCCTTGGAGATGATGGACAAAATTAATTTCCTCAGTCATTATGTTGTGTGAGAGAGGGAGTGTGTGTGTGTGTGTGTGTGTGCACGCATGTGTGTTTGGATCTGTCCATCTTCTGGCCTTGGCCTGGTTACCATGAGAACGGATTACAGGGTGACATCACTGCAGGACTGTGACATCAGCCCAAGATGGTGACTCATTACCTAGGTGTGTGTGTGTGTGTGTGTGTGCGTGCGTGCGCATGTGTGTAAACTCAAAAACAAACACATCATCACTGAATGGTTCAACATTCAAGTGGTTTAATCTATGTAACAAAAATAATTACATTGTCTTTGTTCTAGAAGCCTACTAATATTGAAAAAAACAAAAACATAACATAATCATTAAACAAGACATACATACATTTACCGTAAAACACAGAAATAGAAGAGTAGAATTATATTGCACACCGAGCACAAGTGATTCCCAGTCACAGAGAAGACTAATATCCATCTTGTTAAAATGGAATGTAATAGAATTGTACAGATTGATTGACTGATACAGAATTTAATCCACACGTCATGGTGATATGGTGAATGTGTTTTTACAGTATATAGTCACCCTGACCTAACAGCATCTATCAACCACTTCGACATCCTGCTCTATTCACTCTTAAAGTCTTTGGCACATAAATATGCTGGATATCCTTTCAAACGACTGAATAATTGATTGGTGAAATGCCACAATAGATGAATAGCAATTTATCCTGTCTATTAATCCTTTGATGGCAGACTTTTTGGTTGGAAGTACCAAAAAAGCTTCTCTGCTGTACAAATGATAATCCTAGCCCTAACTTCAACCCCAGACCAAGAAAATCTACTTCCTCAACAGTTAAGAACATACAGTATCTTACCATAGAACAGTACCGTACAATATTTAGAGTAACATACTGTAGAATAGCACTGTACCATCCTTCTCTAGCGTGGCCAAACAGACTATGAGTGCTACCAGTGCTTGACTTGGGCAGGAGCCTACCAGCGCAGAGTAGTGGCACGTCAGATCTTCCACTGCTTGAGTTCATGCACCTCTTATATACTGTAGAATATCAGCGCTAAAGCATTATGGCCTTCCTGAAACTAAACACTGTATAGACAGTACCAGTGAGGACCGGCACCTATTTGGGTCCAAGTCAAACACTGGGTGTTACAGAACACAGGTGCACATTCATCTAGCGGTCCCACCACCCCAGTACTGAGGCGGTGGGGTTGGCTAGCGGGTTGGTGGCGGCTGGGATTGCCTTCCACCGACAGGTGAACAGGTAGGTTAATTTACTGTAGTAACATTACACATATTGCAACGAGAAGCAACAGATATTGAATAGAGACCTATTGAATGTGTGTACCATCTGTCGGTCTGTCTGTCTGTCTTTCCTTCTTTCTTCCCTGCATTTCTCACGTCCGCTGCCAGGTGGCAGTGTGGTCCCTCTCCAGAGTCATACCAACTGAACCATGTTTCCCATTCGCTGCGCAACAAGACTAGACTCCTAGGAGTTCACCCCCCAAAACAAAATGAGTAAATCGCGGACACTGTACAGCCATCTCTCATCCCACCCAAAATGGCTTTTCCTAACCTCGGTCCCTGAGCGAAACCTAGCGTCCCGCGTTATCTATCTTCAGAGGGCGACAGGGGGTGCGACAGCAGCGTGACTGAACGAAAGCACAGCTCCTACAGAGGAGACGGGACGCCAGCGGAACACCAAAGCAATGTGCGCGCGTGGAGAACGGGGGGTGTGCGGAGAGCAGGGGGCGCGTCGGTGTGGGGGACTGACGCCACGCGGGAACGTACAGTCAAACTAGACTGAGGCCTCTTTGTTACACGTACATGTACACTCATACTACTGTATACGGACCAAGCACTCAGTTTCACACACCCACACACACATACCCTCTCACTCACACACACACGCATTCTGTTTATACACAAAGCACTGTAGCTGTGTTGTCATATGAAAGAAGCTCTATGTTAGTGGTACATTTACGTTACTGTATACACGTTTATGTTCATAATATATATGATTATTGTCATATACATTTTCATCTTATTGATACATTTAACAAAAGAGGCCCGTGTTTATCGCTCTTTAGCTAGGAGGGTAGGGAGAGAGGCTTTGACTGACTAGGTCAGAGGGATGGAGCAATCTGATTGGTTGGAATGAGAGAGTAGATGTAGAATTCAGGCACCTGCTCTCTTTCCTGATATACTGTGTCAGACACACACACACACACACACACACTCACACACACACACACACACACAAACCACTGCCCAAGCTTTCTCCCCCTCCTTGCTCTCATTCCCTTTGACTTTGAATCTGAGGGGAATTGAGCATCATCTCTCTATTTCATCATTCCTCAGTGCACTGCCTACCTGGCATTCCAAGAGGAGGAAGAAAGAGAGAGAGAGAGACGAAGAGAGGAGAGGGAGGAGAAGAGAAGGCTATTTCAGGGTATTTCACAGAAAAATATGGAGGCCCTTGTCCTTGATCATAAAAATGCCAGCGATCTGGTAGAGTGTGCAATTACAGACAATAAACCTCTTCTCTCCCTTGTACTGTGTGATTCTGTGTGTTCCGTGTTCTGTGAATTGAAGCTTTTTTGAGGCAAGACTTTCAACTGAATTTGACTTTGAAAAGGCCTCTGCCTCCCATTCGATTCGGCGGAGCCTCTATGGCAGTGAAAGGCAAAGTGAACACACAGGTGGGAGGGGATCAGTGTTTATCACTAAGAAAAATCCTACGCATGTACACACACACCCCTTCATTTTGCTCTTTCATTCTCACGCTCCCTACCTCACCCCCACCTCTACTCTTCATCATTGCATCCTCCTCCCTCCCCTCCTCTCTTCCTCCCTCCCCTCCCCCCAACCTCCTGTCCTCTCCTCCCTCCTCTCCTCCTCCCTCCCCTCCTCCCTCTCTCTTCCTCCTTCCCCTCCCCCCAACCTCCCCTCCTCTCCCCCCAACCTCCCCTCCTCTCTTCCTCCCTCCCCCCAACCTCCCCTCCTCCCTTCTCTCTTCCTCCTTCCCCTCCCCCCAACCTCCTCCCTCCTCTCCTCCCCCCTCCCTTCCCCCCAACCTCCCCTCCTCTCCTCCTCCCTCCCCTCCCCCAACCTCCCCTCCTCTCCTCCCTCCTCTCCTCCCCCCTCCCTTTCCCCCAACCTCCCCTCCTCTCCTCCCTCCTCTCCTCCCTCCTCTCCTCCTCCCTCCCCTCCCCCAACCTCCCCTCCTCTCCTCCCTCCTCTCTTCCTTCCTACTACGCCTGTCCGTCCATCCTCTCTGACTTCACCCTCTATCAAATGGCATCTCTCCCTCTACCCCCCCCCCCAACCACCACCTCTACTTCTGCATGTCACACTGCAGAAGCAGGACGATGGAGGGGTCAGACTTGGCGGCCTCCTTGAACTCCTCCAGGGTGATCTCGTCGTTGTGGTCCTTGTCCATCTTGGAGAAGATCTTGTCCACGCGCTGCTGGGGCGTTAGGCCGTCCTCGTTCATGCGCATCATGATCACCGTGCCCACCATCTTGTAGATCGCCTAGGCAACGGAAGGATGGAGGGACGGTGGGGGCGGGGTCAATGTTGGGTACATAAAGACAGGCTGGTTATCACGCAGAACACACACACACAACACACACACCTCTATGATCTCCAGCATCTCCATGCGCGTGATCTTGCCGTCGCCGTCCAGGTCGTACATGTTGAAGGCCCAGTTGAGTTTCTGCTCGAAGCTCCCCCTGGAGGTGATGGAGAGCGCGCATATGAACTCTCTGAAGTCGATGGTGCCGTCGCCGTTCTTGTCAAACGTCCTGAAGGCGTGCTGGGCGAACTTAGAGGCGTCGCCGTACGGGAAAAACTGGAAGTGGAGGAGAGGGAGGGGTGGAAGAGAGAGAGAAAAGGAGACAGCAAAAAGAGAGAGGGAGGGAGACAGATGAGACAGAAAGTAGGTTACTAACTTCCATGACACACACACACACACACCCACCCCACCTTGACGTAGAGCTGCTGGAACTCGTCCAGGTTGAGGATGCCGGAGGGACAGTCCTTCAGGAAGCCCTTGTACCACTGCTTCAGCTCCGCCTCGTTGAACTCTGTGCTCCTGGTCAGATCGTCCAGCACCTCCGGGGCCAGCTTGCTGTTGTGTTTCCCCATCGCAGGTCGCCTCTCTGGGACAAACTGGGACACACACACACACACACACACACACACACACACACGTGAGTAGACAAGCTAGGGCAGTGTAGAGCGGTTTGTATCACGGAGGAAGCACACACGCACACACACGCGCACACACACACACACAGGCACTGTGCAGCTCTATGCAAGTTCTTTGAAACCAAATCTGAGTCTGGATTGAGACTCTCATTTCAAATGAATAAGGCCGTGTGTCCACCAAAGCTTTTTTCCTCGGCTTCAAACGCTGGGCGCTCTGCTCAAAACGCTCGTCTGGGAGCGCTCATGGGCGCTGGGGAAGCGCAAAGCACTTCTTCAGCTGAGCGCTTATTGTCATAGCAACCAAACATAGCGTCTTGTGTCCATATCAGAAATTGACGCTCATTTCTAGTGATATCCAAGTAAATATGTCAGCACAAAGTAGAGTTATAAACTTCTCAAAGCTAATTTTCTCCATTGTTGTTGTTGACGTTGCTAGAGTTGTTCAACCGTTTTGTTGAGAGAGCCGGCTTGTGTTTGTCCCGCCCCTTCGCCACTGTGATTGGATGGCTAGGTAAAAGCTGACATTGATGTGCTCAGCTGGCTCCGAGCTTTTCAGCCCAAGTTGAAAAATTTTCAACTCGGCAGGCTGATAAAAAAATGCTTGTCGTGCACGGCGCAGCGCAGAAAATACGCTCAGCGCCACGCTACGCTGCTGGCGTTTCCAAAAATGCGTCACTCCCATTATAAACAATTAAAAACATACGCTGCGCTCAGGAAAAAAAAAACTTGGGTGGACACACAGCCTAATATTGCACTTAAAGGGCACCGCACATCACACCGCACATCTAAATCAATTTTGTAATGTGTTTATCATATACATGTTGGTCTCTGATGGTCCTACCAATGTACACAAGTTGATATCAAACAACCCAGTCGTTTGTTTAAAGTCCCAGTTAACCAAAATCAGAGATTTGCTTGAAAACACATTCTATGTGTTAGTGATGCATTGCTGATAACATGTAAAAATGGGATGAACCATGTGTAGTACTGAATTGTGAAGTTAGACCAGTTTTGTGTTTTTGATCAGTTTTGATTTCTGGATTTTCTGGGCGGGCTTAAAACGGTACCGGATGACGTAGAGCGGTGTTCTTAGCATATCCCCGCCCTAACACTATATAAAGCTAGAACGGATTTGAATCTTCGGTTCTCCTGCTCAATCTTGAGTCTAGAATTAGCTAGTTTTAACCAACAGTCTAGAATTAGCTAGTTTTTCTTAGTTAGCAATGCCAATGCATAAAACTAAACGAAAATGCATCCTTCCTGGATGCCAGCAGGAATGGGATGATAAGGTCTCCTTGTTTCACTCCCGAGTAAAGCTGAAATGAGAAGCAAATGGTTAGCATTTTTGAAGAGCCATGGTGTTACAGAGTCTGTCACCGCTAGCGCCCGCCTCTGCAGCAAACATTTCACTCCCGAAAGCTTCTGCAATTATAATATGAGGCTTTTGGGTTTCACGGACTCACGACTGGTCCTGGTGAATTCGGGGGAGCCAACCATCTCTCTCCCCGGCCTCAATTCTCCTCCTGTCGCATCAACCTTTGGTGCCGACACCGCTGCCTTGTGTGCTTATAGCTAATTAACGTTATAACGTTAGCTAGGTAACGTAAGCAATAGGAAAATACACTGCTACGTTAATCTACAAAATGTGTCTTGACATTTATGTGGTAATGTCAGCTATGATGAATTATATGTAATCTTAGGAGGAATTATAGCTAACATTAGCTATGTAGCTTGTTGCAGATGGGAGCGTGTATAACTAACATAGCTAGCAGCACCGACCAGGCGACCACCCACCAAATAACGTTACGGATGATATATTATGACTATATGCGTTAACTATACAGAAACTGCCTGCCATATTTGTGGCACCTGATGTGCGTATGGGTTCACCGGTAATGGTTACAGTATATTTGTCCAGCGGGAGACCGGGAGGCGGGAGCGAGGGGGATGGTTAGGTAGACCAGCTGCAGCTGGAGAAAGACGCACCCTCTCCCAGTGAAGCGGTGCTCGGCGGCTACTGGCTGAACATCCCAGTTCTGTTGGATATGTTGCGGGAAAGTTGAAGCCGAGTGCTCGTTATTCTCACACATAACATTGCCAACGAGAGTGGATGAGTCTGTCCCGATTATCAACTCCGGTAGTGTACGCTTCTTCGCGCTATCAGCGCTGTTCAAGCCAGTGACTAAAAGGTACATTTTAAACAACTTTTTCGATTGATCCCAAGGGACGACAGGATCGCCTGGGAGGGATAGGAATGGGTCCGGAGGTCGCAGTGAGAAAATAGGGACAGACTCATACATTCCTCGTTGCCTGTTTTTGTATTTTGCATCTAAGGGCAGTAACACTGGCGCGTTGGTATAGAGTAGCTACAGTTTTACCTGTGTTGTTTGTCAGGAGGTAGGTTAGGAGGAAGCATCTGTGCGTTTGACTCATTAGACAAGTGTAATTTCAACTCCTCTCTGTTTTCACAAAGCTGTGCCTTCCTACCACAAAAGAGACGGCGTGCCAGTGTGACAATATGCAGACCAGAGAACGGTACTATTTGACAGGTTCTTCCCTCCACACCCCCTCCCCACGCAATTGGGTGTGGCTTCGGTGCCTTCAGCAGACACGCCCCCACAGTCTCAGACCAGAGAATGCTGCTGATTTTTAACCGATTTAGAAGCCTTATTTTATATACTTAGCGACATTTTTAATCACTCAGATTTGGCTGGGCGGTTAATGACATGTTTTCCTGTGGTGTGTGAAGCTCATAACAAAAATTTTAACTGGGTTAACCTGGACTTTAAGGTCAGCACACTTCTCGTGCCCTGGAAGCTCCACCCTTCAACAAGCCATTCGGATTTTCAAAGTTTTCCGCGTTGTTACTGACGTTTTGGTGATGTAGATCGAGGAGCATTATCATAGTCCCGCCCAGGTCCCGCCCTAGCGGCCAGGTTTGCTTCCGTTCTGAACTCCGCCATTTTTTTCCAGCCTAGTCGAGCGTGTCACATCAGGAATTATGCCGCATCGCTGTTCTGTTTTCGGCTGCAAAAATACACATTGAAACATTCTCATTCTGTACCTCCAATAAAAGTCTCTAAATGCCAAGTGCTCCAATGACTCCTCTCTCTGTTTGTGAATAATATTGCACCTCATCATCAAGTATCGCAATATGTGTCTATAAATCCCCACAGAGCTTCCTTCAAATGCAGCCTTAGAACTACAAAACTGTGGTGTGGGAAAAACTCAGAATCCCACCGGGCTCCCACACAGGGGTCCTCTCTGCGAGAGCAGCTCCAAAGGGTGACCAGAGAGAAGCCTGACTGAGTGCTCCATGTCTCCTGCTGCTGATCAGCATGGCACCACCTCGATGAGTCACTCTAGCCGTGGCTAATGGCTTTAGCACCGCCGTGCTCGAAAACATTCACTCACACTCACACACACATTCACACGCACACACATACAAGAATACACACACAAGAACACACACACAAGAACAGGGAAGAGACAGGGGACTGGGAGGTGGAAAGAGCATGTGTGTGTGTGTGTGTGTGTGTGTGTGTGTGTGTGCGTGGCTGTAAGCAAAACGAATCAGTGGACTCTAAATACATTCAGAGCTCCAGATGTCGACGCACAAAAGCAGCAATTAAAGCCGCCCTGGTCCACAAAGGCAACCCTATATTTAGGGGTGTGGTGACCAAATCGATTTGTTTAGAGGTAAGTCACACACACACAGCCCACCTCAGACACGTTAAAGAGGCTATTTAGGATCGGTTTCTGCTCAGCGGGTGTGTGTGTTACAGGGAGGTTCCTTCCGCTGCGCTAAATGTCTCTACGCTGCATGCAAATACAGTATGATCACCTTAGCTTGTAAGTGGGTATGTACTCACTGTATCCAGATGTGTTTTCAATCCTAAGGAACACACACACACACACACTAACACACACACAGAATAGGCTGAGACCGGAGCATGGTGCCTCATGAAAGGACAATTGCAAATGAGCATTGTGATTCTGACACACAGACATACTAGGGTCACGGTGTTAAATGGTGGCGGTTGGAGGTAGGCAGCAGGTTGCAAATGAGCCATGTCAGAGGCTCGTGTTGTCACAGCGATGCCTGTAGAGCCATTTTTCCCCCGAGAGAGAAGGTGACTTTGGCGTGATAGCCGAGGAAAGGGTTTCTCCTAATCTCTCTATCCCTTTCAGCCCCCCACCCTCTGTCTCTCGTCTGCCTGAGACCCCCATTGGGGACTTTTCTCTCCATTATCCTCTCTCTTTCTCTCTCTCTAACATCACTTCATCTCGCAACTGACATCTGCAGTGGGTGGTTAACTTCCTCTCAATGATCGACAGCTCCCGTGTCCATTCAGGGAGCTCGGTAAATTGTTAACGCTGCTCCTACAATGCCATTGCCCCTGTGCACACTCACTCACACGCACAAACACATACACACACACACACACACACACACACACACACACACACACACACACACACAGAGACACACACACAGACACACACAGAGAGACACACACACACATACACACTCCTACACACACACACACGCTCCTACACAGAAATACAGTGTACACACTTGACACACACACACACACAAACGCACACACTCGCTGTCTCAGGATGGGGTAAATGTATTCATGTGTCTCGGGACTCAAACATAGCAGATAACGCAGGCTTCCTGCGGAGCCGTGCCAGTCCCGCTCCACGGCATGCACTAGGCCACAGCTGATCGGAGTCACATCCCAAAGAACACACGGGCAGCAATGAACAAATCCACGCTCTCGAACGCGTCGAATCCGCACTCGTCAAGAGTTGAAGACATGTGTGGTGAGCGTGCCCCTATATCCTAGTAGCTGTAAATAACCCAACGTGGGCTATAACAGACAGAACAGCGGCAGGTTTCAGGTCTGGATGATCATCTCTAGAACCTGTATCCGTGCAGGAGGACGTGACACCCGCTAATCCGGGTTATTTCAACACGCGGGATCAGGGTGCCATTCCGGGGGATTGGGACTGGCCCTCTCCAAAGAGTGAATGGGGGATTAATGGGGGATTAGGACTGAGAAAGGGACGGAACGGGCTCCCGCAGTGAAGACATGTCCATGTTTGAGAAAGGTGATGGTTATCGCAGTGTGCGTGCATGCGTGCGTGTGTGCTGTGTGTGTGTGTGTGTGTGTGTCTGTGTTACATTACATTTACATTGCATTCATTTAGAAGATGCTTTTATCTAAATCGGCTTACAACAATTGCATTTACTGTAAGTAGTTAAGTGTACTACTACTCGCCAGAACTCAAAGTGCATCTCCTTTCCCAAACAAGTGACTAAGAGCATAATCTAGTACTAACAGAAAAGTGCAAGAATACCCCAAAAAATACAATAGCTGAGAGAGGGTCGGGTTGTAGTTATTGAAGAGTTTTCAGCCTGTGGTGAAAGATGGGCTCGCTGTACACACACACACACACACACACACACACACACACAGAGACACATAAAACACAATATCAACATAAGGAAAGCCAGCAGACTGTGTACACTCATTGACCTGTGACATTCAGACTGTCTGTCAGTAGATCCATCTCCCCGAACCAGAGATTGGCATCTCAGAAAGGTTGCAGTCTACCGTAATCAGAGGGTCACTGGGTCGAATCCCCCAGACTGTAAACAGTATTAGTCAGTACCAGGTTAAACCCTGCTATTATGCAAAGTAGATACTGCCTGAGTGCTCCTCTTCACATTCTCTCTATCTCTCTTTTTCTTTCTCTCTCTTTTCTCTCTGCTCTCCAACTGTTGCTGAATGAATTGATTGGCCTGGCAAAAATTGTGTTACCGAGGACAATGACGTCTGTGACAGTCTGTTCACGTCAACACTGCGGCTCTCTCTCTCTCTCCCTCTCTCTTTCTCACACACGCACACACACACACACACACACACACACAAACAAACAAACACAGAGCTGCCACAAACAGGGACACCCGGGACAGACTAGTTCCTCCACTGCACACACACACACACACACACACACACACACAAAAGAGATTCTATCCCGCAGAAAGGCTATAATGAAAAAGTGACAAAGGAAGAAGAGGGCACATTGCTAGAAGAGATTGAGTGGAGGAAAAAAACAAAGAGAGAGAGACAGAGAGAGAGAGAGACAGAGAGAGAGAGAGAGAGAGACAGAGAGAGAGAAAAGATGACTCAATTTAGATTCAGTTAGTGGATGACCCCTCAACACATCTCACACAACACCCCCCAGAGATGGATAGAAACACATCAGAGGGAGGAGGAGGAGGAGGCGCACAGGAAGACGACAGGGGGGGAGGAGGAAACAGCATTGCTCTAAAAGGATAGAGAGAGAAGGAGGGAGGGATGGGTGGGGAGTGTGAAGAGAGAGAGAGGGAGAGAGAGAGAGGATGAGGGATGGAGAGTGGGGCAGACAGGCAGAAAGATAAGCAGAGTGGTAAATTGGTCCAGTAGGCATTCTCTATAAAAAGCATTATCACCACCATCTCAGTGCACTTGATTTGTGTTCATTCCGCCTGCCACACCAGCGGCAACACAGAGACTGGCCTCTGAGTCTCAGAGTCGTGTGTGTGTGTGTGCCGCTACAGTGACTGCAGGTGTAGTGTTGTGTTGCTATGGCGTCAGGGGTTGCCACGGCAGCATGGCATGGGGTCATCGCAGAGGACATCCCACGGAGCTGTGCTCCGTTGTCAAGGTGATAATGAATTCATATTGATTTGATTAAACTCCAAGTGTTAGCATACGATAGCAATCGTAACATGACGTCACCTGCTACAGAGTCAGGAGAAAGCGTCTGTTCCTCACTCAGGTTTTAGAGAACACTCCAAGCAAGGGTTCTATATTATAGAACCATTTGAAGAACCCTCTGAAACCAGGTCAGGTCCAGCCTGGCTTACGGTATGTGCGTGGCTGGCTTGTTTCTGTTCAGGGCTGGTAGGACAGAAGCTAGTCATGCCACTGAAATAGCTGTAAATTGAAATGACATGAAATAATGTCTGATAAATTAAGATAGGTCTTGTCGCCTGGACACATCAGTTCCAATGCTTCCAATGCTAATCCTGCACAATAAGAGCGAGATAGCCAGTTAGTTCATGAGCTCACAACAACTAGCAGCAGCTTCCATAACATGAATGGTATCGGTCAGTGGCTAAAGCAGTTACACTGATGATTCCTGTAACGTTAGCTATTTTGCTGTTTTTCTGTTTCTGGACAAAGGTAAGAACCCAGATAACACAAGGCTAGCGGACCTACAGCGGGTCCCCGATGGACGCGCTGGCGGACCTCCGGCGGAATATAACACAAGGCTATATAAGGAGGAGCAGAAAACAAAACACACCGTTGCATACACAGAGAAAAATAACAGTAAGCACAAGTAGTATATCAATGGGACTTGTAATTGGTCACTTAATTGGTCACCCAGTTTCTGCAATCAGTTTGACACAGTTAATTCATCTGCAAAACAGACTGTACATTTCCTTAAAAGAAAAAAAAAAACTTGCAGACTTGTTTTACATCACAGTCAGCCCAGTGTCTGGGGCCTTGGAACCAGGTGCTCCTAAGCAGTTCAGTATTTTGAGCTGCTCCAGCCACCCTCCCTGTCTGACGCCCCCTTCAGGTACTTGGTAGCCTGCTGCTGCAGTGCCTCCTCAGTGGTTCCCCTCGTGACTGGGTTTTTCCGCGGAGCCCCTAAGAGGGATAAAGAAGATATGAGCTCAGATATGAGCTCTTTATTGGCACAGCGACAGTAGAAAAGAACTGGAAAGTTGGGAGAGGAGGGGACTGACACCTTCATGCTCCGAGGTACCCATTAATTCGGGGCATGCTTTAAATTCTAAACATGATTTATTTACAACAGACTATTACATTACACCAGGGATTCTGAACCTTTTGTAAGGCCCACTTCTGATTGTTAAAATTCTGAGGATATAATTGAAGCAGATCCTGATCCACCCCTTGGTGAATTTTTCATTGTTTACTCCATTAACTAGACATTGAAAGAGAAAACAACACTACCTCTGCACTTGTTTTATTCCAGATCACAGGAACATAGTGGTCGATGATCAGCCCAGACAGGAATTAAGGTCACATGTGGGAAAATACAAAATACACAACCCATACATTATCTGTTTTGTTAGACTCACTGACATGAAAAGTAGACACTACCATTGCTTAAAAATATGTCAACTGTATAAACTTGTGATCATGATCATGATGCTGAGCCCAGTTCCTTAAGTGAGAGGAGAGCATACTTGCGCTCGTTGTATGCAAGCTTTCCCCAGTATTGTTGAATTGAATTGAATTGAAAGCTTTATTGTCATTATACAAGTATAACAAAATGTCGTAAGAGCTTCCTCTAAAACAATACTCACAGCCACACACACACACACACACACACGCACACACACACACACAGAGGTTACACACATAGACCAACATAAGAGCATATATAAGAGCACACAGAAAATTGCACAGTCCCATATTTCTTCCATCAATATTCCGTTCAGTCAGAGTTATAAGTCCCATAGGGTGATAGAGGGCGTGGGAGGGGAGTGTTTGTTCAGCTCCATGACAGCTCTAGGAAAGAAGCTGTTTCTCAGCCTGGAGGTGCGGGCTTTGTGACAATATGTATTATTATTTATTTATTGTGACAATATTACTACTTTTTAAACTCTTCATAAGCATTTTTTGACCTTTCAATTCTCTTCACTTACATAAACAGATAGTGAGTGTGGTCTCTGAAATAATAAAGAAATATAATATATAACTAACAGAAATACTTACACAAATAACTAAATAGCCTAACTCAAATACTCATTGAATTGCTGAAACTGAACAAGGAACGCAGTCTATCTAAGCCTGTTGCTGCCCTCCCTTGGCCGAAAATGGTAAATGCAGTCTATCACCGGTACGTTGTAGCGAAATATGTGTCGGCATTCGGCAACACAGCAAGGAGACTGAACAACATTTGATTACTCATTTATTTAAACACAGTCATATACTGTAGCCTACAACAAACTGTAACACGGAAAACAAAAGTAGCCCACACACATTTCATTTTCACACGCATGAATGTGCGCATTTGCGCAAGCAGTTTAAACGACTAGAGAGCAAATGAAGATTAGCTTCATGGTTAGCCTACCTTTCAGAAGCGGCACGACGTGCCTTCATCACAGCGAAGGTCAATTGCATCCTCGACTTCGATTCTCTGTGCCAGTTCGTGTTCTATGGAGAGCGTTGCAAGTCCATTTCAGTCTGTCCTTTGTCATTGTACTACGAAGGTAGTTTTTTATTAGTTTCAACTTTGAGAAACTGCGTTCTCCAGAAGCCGGAGTCAACTCCGCAAAAAGTTGCTTGTGAACTTGACGGTAGATCTGGTCCTGGAGGCAGGCTAACGTTAGCATCTGCTCTTGTCATGGTGCTGCTAGTGCTACAGCTAGCAAGCTGTTTCTTCTTGTGGACAGGTACAAATGCCTGTAGTTGGTAGTTTGGCAATCTCCTGACATTGTGGGCTTGACGGTAGATTTGAAGGCGGCCTGTCTGCTCCGGTGCTGCTAAAGCTAGCACCTGCTGCTTCTTCTGGAGCAACTGAGGTTAGGGTTAGAGCAACTGAGGTAGTTGTGCTAATGTTACTAGTGCTAGCAGTCTCTTGGTTCGGTGGTGGATTTGAAGAAGGTGCGTCATCCTTGCTACTCCCGGTGGGATCAATATATTTAAACAACGAACCCCTCTGTTTTTGGAGTGCTTCCATTTTCCCTCAGTCATGGCTCGTGAGAGCTGGTGGTGGGGGGGCGGCGGCAGGTGCAGACACATTCCTCAGCCACGAGGAATGTGTCAATCAAGCAGGCTCAACCATTGACGCGCCTAGATTTTTAATTTTTTTATTAAAAATTGGCCCTTGGTTGGCTCACATTTTGCCGCCCTTGCCAAAGTGCCGCTCTAGGCAATTGCCTAGTCTATACATACGGGCCGGCCCTGGACATTGTTATCCCAAGCAGATTTTGAGGGGTTTTTTTCTTTCTGCGACTAAGCGACTAATGAAAACTTGCTCGACTAGGACTCTTCTCGTCGACTTACGTTAAGTCGACTATTGGGGGGCAGTCCTAGTAGCATGAGACAATTTTTAGAGCCCATACAATTTTGGCGTGCACAGAGCCACAAAATGCATTCAGTGGCGAAGGTCTGTGCTCTCTGAGCACCATTTCTAGTTAAGATTAGGTAGGTATCAAAAAACACACAGTGATGGTCAGAAATAGGTAATTTGAGCGCTGATACATTATCAGTGTTCAGCCATGTATAGAAGATTAGTATTTCAGTATACTGTGTTTTGTAGCCTACCTTATTGTATCTACTATATCTATAAATCTTACTGTAATTATATCTCTACTTCTACTCCACTAGGCTAACGGCCCATATCTCCATCTGAAGATGGTCAGTTACTGGATGAGCTCATTCTGAAGCATTTTCCACACAGCAGAGAGAGTATTCTACATAAAATTGGTTATTTCATCAGCTTCAATTTAAACAAGTTTATTTGTCACATAGTTGTCTCCCCCACAATCAATTTTGAACGGTCCCTAAGGCCGATAGCCTATCTCCATCTCAAGGTTTCGATCATCCAATATGCGTCAAGCACTGGTTAAATGGAAGTTTACATAGAATTGAATTGTTGAGTTAGGATTTCTTAAGCAAAGACAAAATAGCATTTAGACACAACTTGTTTGACGGGGAGAGAGCACATGTATTGGGTTGGACTTCGACTTGTGTCTGTTAGGCCTGATTGGATGACTTGTGCAACAGCTGTTTCATTGCGAAAACATCACTGGGGCCTATATTTTCCTGATTAAGGATTTTTGACTGATGAACTCAGAGAGAGAAAGAGGGAGTTGTTTGTTTGTTTGTGTGCGTGTGTGTGTTTCTGTGACCATGTGGATTAGATGAAACAGCAGAACCTTTGGTCTCTCTGTGGTCAGCGAGCATTCTGCCAGGCCAGGTGGTATCTCCATGTGATACAAACCCACCCTGACATGTGACGTGTCTTCATCACAGCTCGCCCACGCTATCAAAAGACCTTGTGAATAATTAGTTGTCCTGGCAACTGCCAATGGCCAAAAAAACGACGGCTGGTCTCGTTACTGACGCCGCCTGGTTGGAAGTGCAGCAAACACACGCAGCCTTCACACCGCCAGACCAAGTGACCAGAGATCTGGCAGTGATCAGGTCACAGGCTCCAGAGTCTCCCCTGCGTCTCACAAGACTCTTCTCTAACACACATTAATGCTTCCATCGATCTGGCTCTTTTTAAATGTCAGTTATTTGTCTCCATCCCTTTTTAGGGGCCAGGCAGCTTAGCTGCCTGAACCCTATTATATTTGCCTATATTATTATTATTATTATTCTCCATCTCAGTGGCGGCTGGTGACTCAAAAAACTGAGGAGGACAGGAGGAAGAGAGGCGAACCGCCCATGGGCGCCGGGGGGCACTTTCCCTCAGTCAGTTATTATTTGAAATATCAGCTTTAAAGTGTATTTACAGTCAATTTTAGCATATGAAAAACTGAATAACACTTTTTTTAACTACATGCAGCATTTATTTATCATATTCATGATAAAATATTACAAAACAACAATAAAACATTGTAAGCAATAGTTGTTGTAATGGATTGTACTCTTCTCTAAAGAGAGAAAAGAATGGATATTGGTGAGGTGCTGGAGAGGTTATGTGATATATGAAAAAAAAAAATGATTAGGGGACACTGAGGTGTGCTGGCTCTCAAACAGTTTGTTGGCAAATAGATTTGACAACTGGACAATGGAATACGTTGCACAGCAAATGCAGTATCCAACAGTTCGCTCATGGCTAGCTAGAAATGGTACAGCTATGGGATTAGCTCATTTGGGTTGCTGTCAAAGCTGTCACTCTTATGTTGCTATAGCCTACAATTATCAGAACAATATGAACATTCAGTTGAAAGTTTTCCATCCACCCATCCATCACTGGATGAGGAATAAGCACCGCAAAGCGATCAATTCTCACGCAAGCCAGGCTGTGGATTTCTCCGATCCGGTGTTGCGACCCAGTCTCTAGAAATGTTTTGGACGAGTTGCCGACAGTTTGCGCCTCCAGCCAATCTGCGCGCCTGCCTATGCCGTAGCCTGACGTGCACCTCGTAGCTAACGTTACCGGCTATAGCCAGCAGTGGAACTGTCGTGTTCAGACGGCTCTAGCTCAAAAAGTATTTGTCAGCTTAGATATTTAGATGGCTATAATCAAGACAAATAGACGAACAGTTTGATATGTATAATATCCCATAATACTTTCGGATGTATTATATTATGGAGCTACGAACACACAAAAAGTATCCAATGGCACAGGGAAGAGAAACACAGACATCAATGCTGACGTTCTATTAATACATCCATGACGCTGACCCAATCTGCCTTCACTGTGGTAAATCTGGAATCTGGAATGTGATTGGACTAACAAAATGTCAATATCTGAATCCTGTTCAGACAGGGCCGGAGTACTGTCCTCCCTTGCGGTAATTTTTTAGCGTTTTGGCCAATTACAAATTAGCAAGAAAAAAGGCATTACATTGATTTAAGAGAAAAGAACCCGCCCTAAGGGAGGCTAGCCTCCCTTCCATAGATATCTATGGGTCCTCCAGCTGCATGTTATAGATGTCACTGTTGGAGCTTTCAAATTTCAATAATGGATTTTTATCCATAGGAAAAACCTGCTTTATGAACAAAACTGAGATAATATTAATTATGAATAAATAAATTCATATATTTATATTTTAATCCCTCTCTTCTCTCCAAAAACTGAGGAGGACTGTCCTCCCCTGCCTCAATGGACGAGCCTCCACTGCTCCATCTTCCACTGAAGTCTGACTTCCCGTGGACAAAAAATCACCAAACTTTGCATATAGCTCCAGACTCCAGTACTATACCCAAAGTCCTCAACCTGCATTGTAGGTCAATAACCTGAAGGTGGCGGTACAGCAACAGTCTAAAGTTTAAAACTTTAGAAAATCATAATAAATCAGCCATAGGTGCTATCATTGTAAAACCACCACATGAATGTAGTCCCAAGTGAGACAAAACTTTCATACGCTCTGACCTTGCAGGAATTTTGAAGTCCATCACTCTGATTTTTTCATAAACTGTAAAACCTATCAAACCTATCTCCTCCCACATTCTTTGTTCAATTGACACCAAATCTGATATACTGCATCTTCAGACTGTCCTTGGATCCTCACAGATTTTTGAAATATGAAAAATTGAGTCCACAGCGCATCAAAACGTTTTACTGTTAACAGTTCTGTATACAGTTCCTGCGAATTCTTGCCAAATCAATGTCTGATCATCCTCATGATGACAACATTGGCAACATATCCAAGATGTAGTGTGATTTTTTTCAGAATTTTATGTCAAAAAAATATTTTTTACAGTATTCTGAATTATACCCTCAAACGGTCAATGGATATCTAAATCTAACTCCTCCCACATTTTTTTTTCAATTGCAACCAAAATGCATGCACTGCATCATCAGGCCCACACCAAACGATCCAGACAGATTTTTGAAATATCAAAAACTGGGCGCATGATGCATCAAAATGTTTTACTATTACCAATACTGTACATTTACTACAAATTCTCACTCAATAAATGTCCTATGTTCATGAAAAATTGGGCAAAATTGTCATGAAAGGGTAGATGTAGTGTGATTTTTTTCAGAATTTTATCTCAAAAATTGAATTTTTAAAAATATGTTTAATTCTGTCGTCCGAAACCAACACTTCATTCTGAGACTGCACTATCCACATTCCAACGCAAGCTCCGCCTCATCGCTGCGTAGCAGCTTTAATTATTATTATTATCTGTTTTATTTTCTCTCTCTCCCCTCCCCCTTCTCTCTATCCCTCCCCACCTATCCCTTGATTCCCTCTCTCTCTCCCCCTTTCTCTATCCCTCCCTACCTATCACTCTCTGTCTCCCTCTCTCTCTCTCTCTTATCTCACTCCCTCTCTTTGTCCCTTCCTCCCTCTACTCTCCATCACTCTGTCCATCTCTCTCTCTCTCTCTCTCTCTCTCTCTCTCTCTCTCTGTGAGCAGAGCAGGAAGGATGCATCGCTATAGAAACGGAGCTCACCTCAGAGGCATTTCAAACAGTCTAATTTAAAAGGCAGACAACATGTAGAGCCTGGGGAGGTGTGTGTGTGTGTAAGTGTGTTTGTGGTTGCATGTGCTTGTGTGTGTGTGTGTATGTGTGTGCGTGTGCGCACCTAATAAACACTTTGCAGGTCTATGAGTGTAGTGTCATGTTGAAAGGGTGTTTTTGTGTCATTGCAATTCAAAATATCACTGTCGTTTCAGTGTGTGTGTGTGTGTGTGTGTGTGTGTGTGTTAGAGAGAGAGAAAGTGTGTATGTGTGTGTGTGTGTGTGTGTGTGTGTGTGTGTGTGTGTGCCTGAGATGAGTCATTGTTTCTGCGGCTAAGCATGGCTAACCTTTACCTCCTTTATCTGCAAAACATAATTTATTCATACCTACTATGAGCTAATTGTTTCATATGATTGATGACAGTGTGACTCAGGTCATCTTTAAGCATCTTCTCATATCATTCATCACTGTGTCCAGTAAGCACACTTATCTGATTATACACACATTAGCATAACCTTAACATTATTAAAGATGACTCTGTTAAGATGTGTTTCATCAAAGGACAGAGAGATAAGGAGCAACAGGACACACACACACACACACAGAAATTAATCCTACTGTATGTCAGTCCCAACAGAGCACTGAAACACAGTTCTGGAAGACAAATTTCCCCTTTGAGACACACACACACACACACACACACACACACATATAGCCTGGTTAACCAGCCTGGTAAATTGACATTACGTTAAAAAAAAAAATACGATGAGTCTGGTTTACAAGGCAAACACACACACGCGCGCACACACACACACACACACATATATACTGTACACACACGTTTCTGTGTACCTGTTTTGTATGTAGCTGGCTGTACAGTACAGTACAGTATGTGAAGTGAGTAAGGAACAAGACATATGCCTGGAGCACATTGACGACCCATGGGTAGCAACTACCCTGGAGAGAGAGAGAGAGAGGGTGGGGGGGGGAGAGAGGGAGAGAGAAAGAGAGAGAGAGAGGGGGGAGAGAGAGAGAAAGAGAGAGAGAGAGAGAGAGAGGGAGGGCGAGAGAAAGAGAGAGAAAAAGAGAGAGGGGGGGGAGAGAGGGAGAGAGAAAGAGAGAGGGAGGGAGAGAGAAAGAGAGAGAGAAAGAGAGAGGGGGGGGGGAGAGGGAGAGAGAAAGAGAGAGGGGGGGAGAGAGAGAGGGGGGGGAGAGAGAGAGCGTGTGGCTCTCTCTCTGTCACAGTGGCCTGGTCTTGACTACAAAACACTGACCACATGGTCAACGAGAACACTTGACCCACAGACAGAGGACCCTTATGAGAGTACCGTTTAATTTGTTTTCATTCTGGTAGTAGATAACTCTTCAACATCAGGCGCCATCTGGCTCTGTTGGTTCAAGAAGCTGCCTCCAAGCTATTTGGTTCAACTCTCATTTGGACTGAACTGTTGATGTGCACTTGCTTAATAGCATGAATAGCGTTACAGTTGCCAATACATTTACGACATTCTCAAATGTCGAAAGTTCAAAAGCTGCCGATTTCAAGATCCAACCTGTGAAATCTTATGGATAAACTAAGAACGAGAGGGACATTCTGAAACCTGCGTCTCTGCGCAGCCCATTAGAAGCGAACAAACGACGCACACAAGCTGTTATCCATCCGAGAGAGTGGCTCCTGGAGTGTCTCTGAGGAGAGAGCAGGTGTCCGTCACAGTATGCTGGGAAACGCTCGTCTCCCCTCCACACAAAACATGGCGTCCAGAGCCTGTTAAATGAACAGATAGCTGACATGATTACTGACCATGTCAGAGATGGTTAATCTCTGTCACAACCTGACAAGTGAACACACACGCGTGCGCCCACACACACACGCGCACACACACACACACACACACACACATGAATCTAGAGTAAAACACACAAAAAATAGAAATGGTGCTCAGAGAGCACAGACTTCGGCTCACGAATGCCTTTCATGGCTCTGTGCACACGTACGAAATTCGGTCTGGTAGTTTTTGATTAATCCTGCAAACAAACACCAAGAAACGGCTCGTGAACCCGCCCCGTGATTCTGCCCACCTCTAAAATTTAGTTTTTGCGTAATCCTGCTGACACAAGAAAAAACATACGAACAAACAAACAAACACACACACGCCACAGAAAAGTTTACGTCTAACCCTGCGCTGTCGCTGGGGCAGAGGTCATTAAAGCTGATATGGTAGATATCTTCCTAAAGGAAACATGACCTCTGACCTCCAGGTAATCCAGAAGAGATCCCCCACTGCCTCACTGCTACATTCCTCCGCTGTGCTGCTTCAGAATCTCAGGCAGTCAATCGATGAGCCTGTCACTGTGTGTGTGTGTGTGTGTGTGTGCGTGTGTGTGTGTGTGTATGTGTGTGTGTGTTTTAGATTCAGACAGCCTCCCTGTGCAAGCATGTGGCAGGGATGATTCACTCAGCAAGACACACACACACACGTGCGCGCTCACACACACACGCACGCTCACACACACACACATGCACACACACACACACACACACACACTCACACACACACAAAGCCAGCGATGTGTGTGAAGAGGCTGAACACCTGGCCATGGTCTTTTTGTTGGGAGACAAAATGGAGCTGCGCTGGAGAGCATCTGTCTGCAGGAGAGACAGACAAACGGAGCAATGGTCCTCAACTGACCTGACACCAGCCATCACGACTGAGGAGAGAGAGAGAGAGAGAGAGAGAGAGAGAGAGAGAGAGAGAAATAGATAGATAAACATAGAGAGACAGAGAGAATAGAGGGGGAGAGAGAGAAATTAAGAAAGACAAAGAGGGAGGTAGAAAGACAGAGAGAGGGAGGGAGAGAGAGAAAACACATAGGGAGACAGAGAGAGAGCGAAAGAGACTGGGAGAGAGAGAAGGAGAGAGAGAGTAGTGGTACTGTGTATAGGGAATACAGCGTAATACGTTTCCTACAGTATATGATAGCATCAAATTGCATCATGTATGTTTTGTAACCAATGAAAAGTAGGTAGTCATCAGGAAGTCACTTCTTGCGGTGCAATAGTCAAGGAAAATGAATAGAACCCACACAGTTGTATGCTCCAAACTAAACTGTTTTGAAAAATTGACATGATGAAGAGCGGACGCTCAAAACATTATAATAAAGTTTTGTTTGGAGCATATGAGTGTGCTGGTTCTAGTCCTTTTCACTTTTGTTATACTAGGTCCCATGTTGTTGTTCACACACCCTTTGAGAGCTGCTTAGTGCAATAACATGTTCAACCCATGCACCCAACCCAGGTACCGTGACTGTATGTTCTTCCCATGTCCTGTGTGACCCGCCAGCCCAGTAGCCATGACACATATATGTAACTTCACCTGTTCTAGCTAAAGCTCTACAGCTTTGGAAAATGA
This sequence comes from Borostomias antarcticus, assembly GCF_949987555.1. NCBI lineage: Eukaryota > Metazoa > Chordata > Actinopteri > Stomiiformes > Stomiidae > Borostomias > Borostomias antarcticus. Next base: position 13,392,747 of record NC_140254.1, read on the forward strand.
TGTTTCCCACATGGTAAATGGTAAATGGACTGCACTTATATAGCGCTTTTCCACCTTAGCGGCACTCAAAGCGCTTTACAATGGCCTCTCATTCACCCGTTCACACACACATTCACACACCAATGGCGGAAGCTGCCATGCAAGGTGCTAACCTGCTCATTGGCAGCAATTTGGGGTTAGGTGTCTTGCTCATGTGGACAGTTGGAGCTGGGATTCGAACCATTGACCCTTCGATCACTGAACGACCCACTCTACCAACTGAGCTACAGCCGCCCCCACACAAACACACACAGACACACACATACAGACACAGACACACACACACACACACACACACACACACACACACAGCAGACTCTCTGATGTGAATGATGCTCATGATTAAGCTTTATCACTGTCACGTTTTCATCCATCACTGACAGCATAGACAGATAATACATACCAGCTGGCCCTACTGACTAAACAGGCCCCTGATGTCACTGATGTTTCAGAATACTTAGTCTGTCTGTCTGTCTGTCCGCTGGCCTGTCTGTCTGTCTGTTGACTACCTGCCTTTCTGTATAGCTCTCTCTCTCTCCCCCTCTCTCTGTCTGTCTGTCTGTCTGTCTGTCTGTCTGTCTGTCTGTCTTTCTCTCTCACTCCCCCCCCCCCCCTTCTCTCTCTCTCTCTCTCTGTCTCTACCCAGAGCACTCCACAGGGTCAGAGCACAGTGACTTTGAAAGTGAGACTTCGAAGGTGAGGGAGGCTTGTAAGCTGAGCACCGAGCAAATATGTCTTCTGTCACAGAGCTGCATGATCCCCTCACCACGAGAAAGAGAGAGAGAGAGAGAGAGAGAGAGAGAGAGAGTGAGAGAGAGAGAGAAATAGAGAGAGGGCGGGGGAGAAAAAGAGAGAGGACACGACAGCATGAACCAGAAAGTGTAGGCTATCCCTGTTATAAAGGTCGAGACCTTCGCAGCAGCAGCTCGCGCGCTATTTTCACCGCGCGCCCCGAAAGCATCAAGGACCCAAATGACTTCTCCTGGCGCGCCTGTGTGAGACGCGGCCCAGCGCAGTTCTGTCCCCCTCACCCCTCCGGCCTCAGCCCACTTGAAGCATCTCGGTAGACTTCTACACAGGACCCTGCTCTCTCTGTCTCACAGATACACTGGACCAGTGGCGATTTTACATTAGGGGCAGGTGGGGCAGTGCCCCACCAGGTGGCGCTGTTGTGCAAGATGCATCTTAGCCTACAACTGTGTTTCGGAAAAATCAAATTTATAATTAATACAAAATAGTGATTCAGTGGTTAAAATAGCATGTATAAATATAATAAACCTGACTGACACTATGTATAGTGCTGTTTTGCAGTAATTCCCTTTGTATGAGTGTGTCACAGACTGCTCTGACTCGGCAGAGGGGCACCGAAGCGTTCTCCCCTACTGTTGCTATAGCGACAATGTGAGCGTGGTCGGGAGTAATGTGAAAAAATATCACGCAGATTTTATTCGGTGGAGGGGCAGAAAAGTCTCTTCCCCTACGAAATCTACCTGGCAACAGGTTTAGCCAGGGAATAATAAAACAACGTTGATCAAAGTTGAACTACTGGGTCATTGTCGATCTACGTTAGCCAATGCTGCTAGCTAAAGTTTTGTAGAGATTAAAAGTGTTTTCAGGTGCAACAATGAATAGTGTAGATTATTTGTTGAATGTGCGGTTTAGTACATTGAAACTTGAAGAGAAACTGGAAATAAAACGTTTAGGGCCATACGACCAGAAGAATTGGTGCTGCTCCAGGCTGGAGATAAGGTAACCCGTACCTTCAAACAGGAATGGTTTGAGAAAAATAAGTCGCTAACTGCTAGCACCTCGAAAAGTGCGCTGTTCTGTTTCCCTTGTATTCTTTTTGGTGAAAACTCTGTTTGGGCATCGTCTGGATTCAAAGACATTAAACATCTGTCAGAAAGAACCGCGAAGCATGAAAGCTCTGCGTCCCATCTGAACTGTGCCATGAAGCTGGGTTTACTGGGGCAGCTCAACGTCCAGGCACAACTAGATGATGCGTTTCGCCGTTCCATCGCGGAGCACAACAAACAGACCGAGGAGAATCGGTCTGTTCTGGGGAGGCTGATCACTTTTATTAAACTCTGTGGGAAGTGTGAAATGGGTTTGCGTGGTCACGACGAGTCAGCGAACTCACTGAACCCAGGCATTTTTCGGTGCATTTTTGAGACGATGTGTGAGGGGGACTAATGTGGACAGTGCGCCTTCACTCTAGTAGACTATTTGGCTGTGATATACAGTAAGTGGAGTACTAATAGGTTATGCGTAGTGCCCAGGTCTGATGGGTGAACACTTGTCACTTTCAGAACCCTGGACCGGGCATGCGCTCTCTAATTAGCCTACTCTGCGTGTGTTAATGTGTCGTTATCTTTGTGTGTTGTAGCCTCTGCTCTGATGTACCTACCGTAGTCTAATTGGCTTTAGTTCTTGTGATGGTGACATAATATAAAACTGCCCCTCCAGAAATGCCATGCTAAAATCGCCACTGCACTGGACAGCATGCCAGCACACACGGGGCGCGCGGACCATACGGTGGCTGAACAGCGTCGTCATGGTAAACACAACCGCCAATGCGCGCTCGCTCGCTCACTGTGCACAAGATGAATGTAACGGTTAGACAGAGTATTCCCCGTGAGAGAGAGGGGGAGAAAGGGAGAGGGAGAGATAGAGAGAGAGAGAAACGCCAAATAAACGCTAGTGAGGTAGCCTATGTGATACTCATATCTCGCTGTCCTTCCAATGCGCGTAAAAGAATAGCCTAACAGGCTAGTGTATCTCAATCCATATATAACTGTTTTACCGCTACACACTAACAGCATTGCGCAATAGCGTATATGTGACCTGTCTCGAATGCATTTAAAACTCCACTTACCCTCAAATTTGTAGAAGAGTTCCTGTCAGCTTCAAACAGACTCGACAAGTGACTCAGGCAGATCCTGCGAATGTAACGCGAAAAGCTTCGTGTCAGTTGCAGTTTACTCCGCCAGTGCTAACACTGTAGTTGTCTTGCCCCCTCTCTCTCTCACTCTCTCTTTCTCACTCTCTCTCTCTCTCTCTCTTACCGACCAGTGAAAATGAATGAACCGCTGCGTTTCCTTTGCCAACACATTTACATAAAGGCCGCCTAATGCGCCCGCTGATTGGGTAGGATCCGCGGTGAGGGCGATTTCCAAACGATCATTGCCGTCTAATTCGATGGTCTGCTCTGTCAATCAAAAGCGAACTCTCAGCCCCGCGCTTGTGCCGCGAGAGAGAGAGAGAGAGTCAGATATTTTGTATTTTGGTTGCCGCAGGTAGGAGGGAAAGTCGCAGTGTCAACATAATTTGGACGATAAACATAAGAGCAAGTTAGGCTACTCACTGACCTACAGTATTCTGATTTGTTAGCATGTTTTTAGCATGCTATTAACATGCCATTAAGAGTAGGCTATGTCATGAACATGTCTGTATTATTACATTAATCTTTGACATGGGATGTGCGCTCTTGTCATTGTATAAAATTGACAGTTTCTAGGCAGTTCACATGTGTGTGTCTGTGCATGTGTCTGTGTGTGTGTGTGTCCGAGTGGGTGCAGGGATCAGAAGCTACACGGTGTTGGTGGTATTCTGTGTGAGAGACGGGGAAAATGTGGAGTCGGTGCTGCGAAGGTCAGTCAGGCCCCCTGAGAGAAATGACCTTTGTACCCAAGGTAAGCATCCATCACACACACACACACACACACACACACACACACACACACACACACACACACACGCACACACACACACACGCGCCCACACACTCACACACACATAGACACACAAACACAAATTCACACACACACACACACACACACACACATACGCACACACACACACACACACACACACACACACACACACACAGTTTGCATGAGTATGCACATGTTAGTGTTTGTCTGTGTGTTTTTATTTGAGGCCTTAAAGTAATGTTGTGTCAGACTCAGCACTATCGTATTAGTGTCCTTCCAAGGGTCCTATGTGCTGTTGTTTACCCAAACACCCGCACAGCTGGCAGCTCAGGGATTCATGTCCTTGTACTCTTTTTAGCCTCTCCCTCTTTCCCTCCCTCCATCTCTCTCTCCCTATCCATCCCTCTCTCTCCATCCCTCTTTCTCTCCTCTATCCATCCCTCTCTCTCCCTCTCCATTTCTTTCTCCCTCCCTCCCTCTCTCTCCCTATCATCGCTCTTTCTCCTCAATGAGTACTTACTAAACAATTCAACTGTCCTACTCAAATCCCATTCGCCCACTCACAGCCTAGTGTGAAGCACCTTGCATTAACTTCAACATCAGCCTAAACCATGCACAATTCTGAACATGTAGGCTACAGTAAGAACCAACACCACAGGCTATCCAATATCCGAGAACATGAAAGTCATGTTATATAGAAATCTGTTAACAGTGAACTAATATACTGTACCCTGAGGTCCAGCTGGACTTGTAGTATGGATCTGAGTGCCACTGCTCCTGTCGGTCTGTCCATCATTGTCCCTTTCTTCATCACTGTTCTGCTCTCCCCCTCTTTCTGAGTCACTTTCTTCTCTCTCAATGGCTCTGTCTCGGTCTCTGGTGTTTTGTTCTTCACAGTCATCACTCAGTTCTTCATTGCTCATTCCTCCCTTACTCATGCTTTTCTCTTCTCTTCCTTGACTGTTCTCCTGTCCCTTACTCTGCTCTTCGCCTTTCTCTGACTCCCCTCCTGTCTTTGTTTTTTTGGGTTGAAAAAAGCTGGCTATGCCATCTTCCTTTTCATTTTTGCATCTGCTGGACCTACAGTATTCAAGAAAAGAGGGGATTAAAGCCATGCCATACATAGTACTGGGTACTCGATTTATGAGCTAAGCTAGCAAGCTATGGCTGTAGCTAATATAGCAGTCAACTTTTGCTGTTGTAGATTTCATGATTTTCTCTAAACACAGCACGCACACACACACCGTCCTACCTACAGTATCATCATCTCACTATGACAGCCTCAATATTCAATCAATCAATCAATCAATCAATCAATCAATCAATCAAAGCTTTATTTGTATAGCGCATTTCATACCCAGAGGCAACACAATGCGCTTTACAGAGAAGAAGGGAGGTGGGCATACAACCCACCCCTACATATTCCAGAGGGAAGCAAAAAAACAGTATCACCCAGGGGCCAGATAAGTGAGCTGTAAAAATTCTTCCCTGACCCCTCTCAACAAGGCGATCGAGCAAGCTCCTGGAGTATGTTTGTCTACCAGCTAAGAACATTTATAAAGCAATAAATTACATTTAATGAGTAAGAGAAGCTAAAAAACAACATAGGAGAGACATGGCAAATACTGGTGTGTGTTTGCTATGGCCCAGGCCTAAAGCCGGAAGTGGGCTGGTGTTTGTCTGTGTGTATGTGTGTGTGTGTTAACTAAATGCTACGACATCCACAGCAGACACAGGGGTATCTATCGGACTCAGGGAGGTCTGCTGGTCACAGTGGGCCATCCACTGGACCTGGTTAGAAGATAGGATGGAGAGAGAGAGGC